>NW_012109807.1:6655947-6722116 GCF_000951045.1 Mandrillus leucophaeus | reverse complement strand
GCACTCCAGCCTGGATGACAGAGCAAGACTCCGTCTCAAAAAAAATAAAAATAAAAAAATAACTCCTGGCCGGGCGAGGTGGCTCACGCCTGTAATCCCAGCACTTTGGGAGGCCGAGGCGGGCGGATCGCAAGGTCAGGAGATCGAAACCATCCTGGTGAACACGGTGAAACCCCATCTCTACTGAAAATACAAAAAAATTAGCCAGGTGTGGTGGCGGTGCCTGTAGTCCCAGCTTCTAGGGAGGCTGAGGCAGGAGAATGGCGTTAACCCAGGAGGCAGAGCTTGCAGTGAGCAGAGATCGCACCACTGCACTCCAGGCTGGGCGCCAGAGTGAGACTCCGTCTCCAAAAAAAACAAAAAACAAAAAACTCCTTTTTCACTTGTATGTACTGCTGATATATTCTTATGGTCTGGGACTTGGTTTTTAATTTTCTTTGTTTTGTTTTTTTGTGTGTATGTGTGTGTGTGTGTTTTTTTTCTTTTGGTGACTGTCTCTCGCTGTAGCCCAGGCTGGAGTGCAGTATGGCACACTCTTGGTTCACTACAATGTCCGCCTCCCAGGCTCAAGCGATTGTTGTTCCTGAACCACCAGTAGCTGGGATTACAGGCATGCACCACCGCACGCGGTTAGGGCTTCTTTTCTTTTCTTTTCTTTTCTTTTTTTTTGTTTGTGTATGTGTGTGTGTATGTGTGTATATGTGTGTTTTAGTAAAGATGGGGTTTTGCCATGTTGGCCAGGCTGATCTCAAACTCCTGGCCTCAAGTGATCCACCACTTTGGCCAACCAAAGTGCTGGGATTACAGGCATGAGACACTGTGCCCAGCCTCCTTTTCTTAATAGTGTGTTTTGAAGAGAAGAAAATTTCTGATTTTGGTGAAATGCAGTTAATTTTTATATTTTATTTATTTTTGGGACAGGGCCTTGCTCTGTCGCCCAGGCTGGAATACAGTGGCATTATGTCAGCTCACTGTACCTGTGCCTCCTGGGTTTAAGTGATTCTTGTTCCTCAGCCTCCCAAGTAGCTGGAATTACAGGTGCATGCCACCACACCCAGCCAATTTGTATTTTTAGTAGAGACAGGGTTTCACCATGTTGGCCAGGCTGGTCTTGAGCTCCTGACATCAAGTGATCCGCCCACCTTGGCCTCCCAAAGTCCTGGGATTTCAGGCATGAGCCATCATGCCTGGCCCCCATTAATTTTTTTTATGATTTGTGTTTTATGTAAGTAATCTTTTCCTATCCCAAGTTCATTACATTTTTCTCGGGTGTTTCCAGATGTTTAATAGTTTAAGCTTTTACATTGAGATTGATGATCTTTTTTTATATAGTGTGAGGTCAGGGTTTACTTTTTTTCCATAGAAATATTTTGTTATTTAAAGACTCTTTGCTGAAAAGATTATTTTTTCCCCCATGGAATTAGTTTGGAATCTTTGTCAATAGTTAGTTGACCATATATGTCTGTTCCTAGAATCTATCTTTTGTTCCAGTGTTCTGTGTACATTCTTATGCCACTACTACCCTGTCTCATTATAGCTTCATAGTAAAGTTTTGAAAACTAGTAGTGGTAAATCCTTCAACTTAGTTTTTCTTTATATTGTTTTGGCTATTTTAGCTCCTTGGATTTCAATATAAAGTTTTCAAAAAAAGCCTTTTAGGATTTTGATTGGGATTGCTTTTCAATCTGTAGATAAATTTTGAGAGAATTGGTTCTTTTAGCAATATTGCATCTTCTGATCAGTGAACTTGGTATCTCTGTACATTTACTTAGTCCTTCTTTACCATTTTTAAAAATTATTTTTTATTTATTTTTTTAAATAGAGACAAGATCTCACTGTGTTACCCAGGCTGGTCCTGAACTCCTGGGCTCAAGCAGTCTGCCTGCGTCAGCCTCCCAAAGTATTAAGATTTAAGACAGCCACCATGCCTGGCCAGGCCTTCTTTACTTTCTCTTGGCAATATTTTGTAGTTTTATTGTCCACACGTTGAACATATTTTTCTGAATTTATCCCTAGGTATTTCATGGTTTAATGCTGTTGTAAATAGCATGAACATTTTTTTGATTTCCAGCTGTTTATGACATTTACATTCAGTTTGTATCTTGTGACCTTGTTAAATTCACTGATTAGGCCTAGTATCTTCTTTTGTAAATAATGTGGGTTTTTCTATGTATGTCATTATGTTATCTGCTTGTAAATGCAGTTTTTTTCCCCTTATCTACATGCTTTCTACTTCTTTTTCTTCTTTATTGTACTAACTAGACCTTCTAAATAATATTGAATAGAAGGAATGACAGTAGACGTCATCCTTTCGTTATTCCTGATATTAGGGGAAAGTGCTCAGTCTTTCACTCTTACGTATGATGTCAGCTGTAGGTTTTTTGTGTTTTTTGTCAATGCCCTTTATTAAGTTTGAGGAAGTTTCCTTCTATTCTAGGTTGTTTAGAGTGCTTTATGTTTTTATTTCTTTAATCATGAATGGTTGTTGATATTGTCAAATTCTTTTCCTGCATATTTAGAGATGTTCACGTGGATTTTCTCCTTCGTTCTGTTAACAACATAATTACTGTTGAATTTTTAAAATGTTAAACCAACTTTATTAAAATAAACCCTGGTTGGTTGTCATTTGTTATCCTTTTGATATATTGCTAGATTTGATTTGTAATGTTTCATTGTTGTTTTTGTGTCTGTGTTCATGAGTGATATGCATATGTAGTTTTCTTGTAATGCCTTTTATCTGGTTTTCATATCAGAGTAATGTTGGCCTCGTAAGATGAGTTGAGAAGTATTTCCTCCTCTGTTTTCTGAAAGAATGTGCAGGAATTGAATTATCTCAAAGAATTAGCTTTTGGTTTTATTGATATTCTTTTCTGATATAAGCATTTAAAGGTATTAATTTCTAAGTACTAGTTGGACATGTTTTTATTATTTAGCTTTACAAGCTTCAGGCTTTTCCTTTAAAGGTGTTGAACATGTTTATAAATACTCTAAGGACCTCATATTCTAATTTTAACATCTGTCATTTCCTACTGATTTGTCTCCTTAGTAGCATTCAGAGTCATCTGCTTCTTTATTTGATCACCCTAAACTCAGTCCCCAGATTATGCTTTTGGTTGGGTGGTTGTTTGGCTAGTCAGTGTTTTTCATTTCTTCTATGCTCATTTATCTCTCTTGTTGAAAAGTGAGGGAAAATAGATTCTGTCATTAACAAAACAGGTTTAATCCTAATTTGAGCAATAAAACAATTAAAATAGGCTGTTCCCTAAGACAGAAAATATATATACATTTTTAAGTTTTTGGTATATAATTTTATAGTGATGGTACTTGCTGGGATTGATTGTTCCTGTTACAAAAACTGTTTTGGAATTTCAACAATATACATTAATAGTCTTAGGATAATTCTAGGATATTATCTTTTGCAAACAAATGGCAGCCACTTAGGAGCTCATGGAGGTTGACAGGGCAGCATGGCACTGCAGCAGTTTCTAATTTAAGGGCAGGTGCCAATAAGCAGTCTGAAAGGAGCTTTTGGTACAATGAAGTGTATGAGTAAGTCAGTCACACTGTTCTGTATAGATGAGACATACATGAGGAATTTTCTGGAGCTATTAATGCAATTCTTGAATGTTCTGAATTTTTTAGAGCTCTTTCTCATGAAAAAACTTTTTCAGATTGATAGGTTATATGATTGGAAAAAGAGTCCCGACTCTGATGTGGCTGCTACTTTAAAGAAGCAGAAAAAGAATACAAAAGATGAATTTGAGGAGCGAGCAAAGGCTATTATTGTAGAATTTGCACAGCAGGTAAGAAGGCTTCCTTCTTTCCGAAGAGCCTATCTCAGAATAGTTATTATGTTATCTTTATAATGAAGTCAGTGTTTTCGTTAATACTGGTTCTTTTCCTCTGTTGACAGCAATTACTTTTTAAAAATTCTTCTTCCTTTTTCTCCTTTTTCTTTGCAGTCTGAATACTTTAATTTAGAAAACTGAGTTGACTTAGAACTACTTTGCTGTAATACAGTTAATGCTTATAGAATATACATGATCATTTTTAGTTTTTATGAGGAGTTTCAAAATGACGAGCCATTTGCTCATTCGCCTTCTAGTTAGTCACACCTATTCCAGATACGTTTTCTTTACAGCCTGGCGTTTTGGATGATTTTTGCTCCTAGGGTTTGAATGCTGCTTTGTTTTATGAGAATAAAGATCCCCGCACTTTTGTGTCTTTGGTACCTACCTCTGCACATACTGGTGATGGCATGGGAAGTCTGATCTACCTTCTTGTTGAGTTAACTCAGACCATGTTGAGCAAGAGACTTGCGCACTGTGAAGAGCTGAGGGCACAGGTGATGGAGGTAATGATCAATTTTTCAGTGTATTGTTCTTTTTTTTTTTTTTAAAATGGCAAGTTCCTTGAGTGGAGGATATTGACTACTTTCAGATTTAATGAACATGGTGCATTGTATGTACGTCTTTCTCTTTGCAATAACGTCTTGTAGGTTAAAGCTCTCCCAGGGATGGGCACCACGATAGATGTCATCTTGATCAATGGGCGTTTGAAGGAAGGAGATACGATCATTGTTCCTGGGGTGGAAGGGCCCATTGTAACTCAGATCCGAGGCCTCCTGTTACCTCCTCCTATGAAGGAATTACGAGTGAAGGTATGCTGAGGTGGTAAGCGTTGACACACGGGGACTTGTAAAGTTCCGCTGAGATTGTTTCCTCACCTTTAAAGCTGTTTGACTTAATACAGAACACATAACATCCCTCGCTCTCCCTTTTATCTTAGATGTCATCGTACTGGAAGGCCTGTCTGTCACGAGTAGAGATGCGTGAAAGTACCTGCTTACCAGACTAGGCCTTTCCCAGATACTAAACTACATTGTTTTGGTTCTACACTGCTAACTACAGTTGACTCTTGAACAACATGAGGGCTAGGGGCACTGACTCCCTGGCCAGTTGAAAATCCACGTATATTTTTTGACTCCCCAAAAACTTAACTCCTAATAGCCTACCATTGACCAGAAGCCTCACCGATCACATAAACAGTCGGTTAACATGTTTTGTATGTTTTATATATTACATACTGCATTCTTACAATAAAACAAGCTAGAGAAAAGAAGACGTGATTAAGCAAATCATAAGGAAGAGAAAATAGATTTACTATTTGTTAAGTGGAAGTGGATCATCATAATGGTCCTCATTCTTATCCTCATGTTGAGTAAGCTGACCGGGAGGAAGGAGAGGGGTTGGTCTTGTCTTTGGTGGCAGAGGTGGAAGAAAATCTGAGTGTAAGTGGACACACGCAGTTGTTCAAGGGTCAACTGTAGTTTTTTATTAACATTTTTAATTGTGAAATAAAGTAATTGCTCCTGAAAAGTACACAAAACATAGCAGAAAAGTTTAACACGTTTTTGGGAAGCAACCAGATGGAGAATGAGAATGCTGCTGGTACCCAGAGGCTTCCTGTGTACTTCTTCCTGATCAAGCCTCCCCACCTTCCCCTCGTACCCCCAGAGCTTTCATAGAGTTAACCATGGTTGCATTTTATGATAGTAACAGATATCCTTGCTTTGCTTTGTTTTTGTGTCTGAGAGTACTTCCCTTAGACGTGTCTATAGACTTTATGTAGAAATGGAGTTATTCTAAGTGTGTACTTTTATAGCTGGCTTTTTTTTTTTTTTTTTTTTTGGGAGATAGGCTCTCACTCTGTCGCTCAGGCTGGAGTGCAGTGGTGCAGTCACAGCTCACTGCAGCCTCAGCCTCCCTGGGGTTCAGGCGATCCTCCCACCTCAGCCTCCTGAATAGCTGGGACTACAGGTGCACACCACCACACCTGGCTAATTTGTTTACAGATGGGACTTTGCCATGTTGCCCAAGCTGGTCTTGAACTCCTGGGCTCAAGCAATCCACCCACTTTCATCTCCCCAAAGTGCTGGGATTATAGGCATGAGCCACCATGCCTGGCCTATATCTGGCTTCCTTTAGTGAAAAAAATGTATATAATTTTAAGATTTCTTTTCCATTGTGTGACTGTATCACAACATATCTGTCTGTTCTGTTGATGGGAAATGTAGGTGATCTCCAGTTTTATTTTATTTTTTATTTTTTTTTGAGACTGAGTCTCACTCTGTCATCCAGGCTGGGATTACAGGTGCATGCCACCATGTCCGGCTAATTTCTGTATTTTCAGTAGAGATGGGGTTTCACCATGTTGGCTAGGCTAGTCTCGAACTCCTGACTTCAGCCTCCCTAAGTGCTGGGATTACAGGTGTGAGCCACTGCACCCAGCCCAGTTTTTTATTTTTGTTCTTACTAACGCTGCTGCTGCTGTGAACTTTTGTGTATATCTCTTGATGTGTTTGTGCCAGTTTCCCAGGGTATGTATACCTAGGAGTGAAGGCCACACTTGTCTACAGTGGGTGTAACAAATTATATTCTCAACCACAGTATTAGTTTCATTGTTTTACATCTTCATCAGTTCTTGGATGTCAGATTTAAAATTTTTTTGCCATTCCGGTGTGTAGCTCATTGCTGTTTCAGTGTGCATTTGCCTAATTGTTAACCTGGTTGGTCATTTAAAAATGTTTATTAGCCATTTATTTCCTCCTTCATGAGATGTACATTTTTCTTCTGCATTATCTTTCCTACAGATGTATATGCGCTTATATATTCAGGATACTGGTTTGTTAGTTGGTGTGTTTTGCAGTATCTTCTACTCTTGTGACTTTTTTTTTTTCCTGTGGTATTTTGAGAAATGGAAATATTTCATTTTAATGTTAAATTTATCAATCTTTTATTTTGTGGTTATTGCTTTTCGTGCCTAGTTTAAGAAACCTCTAAGATCATGATGAGATTCTATCATCTCCTACTGCTAACCACTTTTAAAGTACATTTGGTAACAAATGTTTTTCTCTCTATAGAACCAGTATGAAAAGCATAAAGAAGTAGAAGCAGCTCAGGGGGTAAAGATTCTTGGAAAAGACCTGGAGAAGACATTGGCTGGTTTACCCCTCCTCGTGGCTTATAAAGAAGATGAAATCCCTGTTCTTAAAGTAAGTTCATTTAAAATTTTTTTTCCTCAAAAGTTCTGGCACGTGTCAGCATTGCACATGCTAGGGATGGTGACCACAACTGGCTTTGTCTTTGTGAAGCCCGCCGTCTCTTGGCCTCTTAGCAAACTTGACGCTTTTGAATTACTTCAGTTTGTACAGTCATAGGAGTTGGTATGATTTTTATGTGTACTAGAATTATAAAAATAATGCATTTTATTCAAATAAAAAAATGAGTCAAAAGCTACAAGTTGGCTGGGCATGGCGATGCACGCCTGTAATCCCAGCTACTTGGGAGGCTGAGGCAGGAGAATCACTTGAACCTGGGAGGCAGAGGCTGCAATGAGCCGAGATCGTGCCACTGCACTCCAACCTGGGCGACAGCAAGACCCTATCTCAAAAAAAAAGCTAGAAATTGTATATTCTTTTTTGGCCCCTGTCCATTGTAGTTTCATAAAAGTGGAGTTTGAGCCATAGTTTGTTCACTTGCCAAAGAGAAAATATAACTGTTCCCAGCACATGGCTCTTGTGTCCTGGGGCCATGTTTATTAGGCAGCATCAAGTCATGCTGTTGGGAATAAACTATCTCAGGGCCAGTGAGAGAATAGGACAGGCCTGCCTCTGCAGCCAGTCCTGAGTATGGAGTGGACTTATGTCCCTTCAGTGGCATTGATAAACTTGTTTTACTTATTTCTGGTTAAAATCTCTTCTTCCATTTCTAGACGAGCAGTGATGGAGGAAGGAGCTGCTGAGATCAGGAGATCATGGTATTTCCTAGTTAACACAGTCAAGCTGAGCTTTTGGGCTATCGTAACACATTACAGTTATGTGGTGCTTTTTTAACTTTAAAAAAATTTTTCTTCTCTACTGTTTAATTCTGCCCACCCATCTATTATATTTGCCAAGTGGAGCAGAGATTAAACATATTTCAAAATTAGCAAACTAAAGACACAGGTGAAGCGAGATACAGTCAGGGTGTGGCCCCCAAATCTCCTCCTCCATTCCAGCACAGGTTCTGTTATGCCCAGCTCTATCTAAGCCTTAGTTTCATATTTGCAGATAAGTACTTGACCAAAGAGAGAAACACAATTTAATTCTAGACTGCTGAGGATAGAGGTGTGTTGACAACCTTATCAAATCTGATTTCTTTACAAGGATGAATTGATCCATGAGTTAAAGCAGACACTAAATGCTATCAAATTAGAAGAAAAAGGAGTCTATGTCCAGGCATCTACACTGGGTTCTTTGGAAGCTCTACTTGAATTTCTGAAAACATCAGAAGTGCCCGTAAGTAATTACACCTAGCTCCACAAGTGAGTGGTGGTTGGTCGTGGTTTTTGGTGCCGTTGGTCGTGGTTTTTGGTGCCGTTACCATTACCTGATACATAGAGATAAACATGGAAACTCCCATTTTTTCAGTATGCAGGAATAAACATTGGCCCAGTGCATAAAAAAGATGTTATGAAGGCTTCAGTGATGTTGGAACATGACCCTCAGTAAGTAATTTCTCTTGCTATGAAGGCTTTCATGTTACTTACGTATCTTAAAACTGTCCTATCTCTAAAAACTGTCCTCTGTGACATACTGTTTTTCATTGAATGGTTTTTGATGTGTTTTAACCTTTTAGGTATGCAGTAATTTTGGCCTTCGATGTGAGAATTGAACGAGATGCACAAGAAATGGCTGATAGTTTAGGAGTTAGAATTTTTAGTGCAGAAATTATTTATCATTTATTTGATGCCTTTACAAAATATAGACAAGACTACAAGAAACAGAAACAAGAAGAATTTAAGTAAGTTACTGTTTTTATTTACTTCGAGTCTTTGTTAATGAACATGATTGAGAATTACTGAATTCTAGAAAGGGCTGTAAACAGCAAAATCATGGCATTTACTCATCTACCAGAGGCTGCATCCTGAAATGGTGTGTTGCAAACCAGAAACCCAACATACTGGGGACATTCCAGCAGTATGCAAACAAGTCTTGTCTGTGACTTCAGTTTAATATAATCTTAGCAGGCTTGGGTCTTGTTAATGGGTTAGTAGTTATTAAATTTCAGGACTTTATCTTGCTCATCTGGGATTACACAGATTGGAAGTAACAAAACTTGAGTGAGGAAAACTGGGAAATAAGGTGAGAGATTCTGTGGGAGAGAAGTCCATTCCTGTAGCAAGCTTTCCAAGTACTCACAGTGCAGGAATTAACTACATTGCTGCAGTGGTAGAGGAAGCATCAGCCAAGAACCAGGCCGGCCTCCCTCCTCTGAGAGAGGGTCTCGTTCTGTCACCCATGCTGTAGTGCAGTCACATGATCACGGGTTACTCCAGCCTCTGCCTACTGGGCTCCAGTGAGCCTCCCACCTCAGCCTCCCACCTCAGCCTCCCGAGTAGTTGAGACTACAGGCTCACGCCGCTATGCCTGGCTAATTTGTTGTATTTTTGGTAGGACAGGGTTTTGCCATGTTGGCCAGGCTGGTCTTGAATTCCTGAGCTCAAATGATCCACCTGCCTCTGCCTCCCGAAGTGCTGGGATTATAGGTGTGAGCCACTGTGCCTAGTCTGGGACAGGCTCTTATTGCAGGACAATCAACACATGTTGAGAAGTGCTGAAAAACCAAATAAAGCAGGGAAGGGCCTAGATAAGGAGAGGAGAGACTGTGATTAATGATGTGGTTGAGGAAGGCATCTCATCTCTTCAGACAGAGCGCCCATGGGGAGTGTCCAGAGAGAACAGCAGTGTGAGGCGGAGTGACCAGAGGGGACAGTGATAAATGAGGTCAGAGAGGGTGGTGGGACCTGTATCGTCAAGGATCTTACAGGCCATGGGAAGGATTGAGCTTCTCTGAGTTGTGCAAGAAGCCATTGCCAAGGCTGTGTTCACCATCAGACTGGCTCACTGGGTTGTTATGTGGACCTCGGGTTGTTAGGAAGTCAGTGGCAAGACCCTGTCAGGAGGCTCCCACAGTCCAAGCAAGAGGTCTAGGTGATTCAGACCACAGTGATGATAGGAGTGATGGTGTAGTTTGGGATACGTTTTTAAGTGGCGCTTACTAGTAAATATTCGGATTTAGACTGGTATGTGCTCACTTTAGATCATGAAAGCTGGAGTGAGAAGAACTCTGCTTAAGACGCGGCCGGAAACGTTTACCGCACTTTAAGCGTGTGCTCAGGAAGCGGGGTCGCCATGTAGTGGCCTTCTGGATCCATGGTTTGGGAATGTGGTGGAGAAAAGGAGGGTGATAATATGGTTTGATGCCTCTGTGGTCCCCCAGTAGCCTACACATGTGCCCAACGAAGCCCTGCCTGTCACCAGGTGCTGCCTAGGTTCTAGCCCCAGCCTGGCTGACAGCTTCAGCAGCCAAGCTCAGTGTTCAGACTAGGAACAGAATGCTCCTGTGATGCAGCTTCTGTTGGAGGTAGGGCTGCAAAAGACAAGAAAGCCCAGACTTGGGAAGCAGTAGAATGGGGAGGAGGAGGTTAAGAAGAAAAGGAAGAAGCGCCTTGTTCCTCTAATGCGAGAAGCCTGATGTTCAGCTGCAGTTTTTCTGTTTATATTTAAGTGATTCTGTAAGCTTAAAAATTCTTCTCTTTTTTTCTTTCAGGCACATAGCAGTATTTCCCTGCAAGATGAAAATCCTCCCTCAGTACATTTTTAATTCTCGAGATCCGATAGTGATGGGGGTGACAGTGGAAGCAGGGCAGGTGAAACAGGGGACACCCATGTGTGTCCCAAGCAAAAATGTAAGTTCTAGTTGTACATTTTGTGGGTCATTTCTTAAAGCAGTAAATGGGTGTCCAAGAGTCGTAGCAACACAGCTTTGTGCCTGTAGGTCACAGTACTGGGCTGTGTATTTAGTGTGGTCTCCACCTTCTTAACAAATGTTTCAGTGTTTTACCTCAGTAGGAAGAAAATGTGGTAACTTTAAAACAAGCAGAGCCTGTCACCTGCTGTGCTTCAGTGTTGGTAAATACCAGTGCTCCATAGTCAGTGTTGACTCAGCCCTGATCTCGTGCTTCAGTTAATTGGGCTCCAAGGCACTTGAAATTACTGCCTTTTATTTTATTTTGAAAGGTTTCAAGCCTGTGGAAAAGCTTAAAAATTAGTATAATGAACACCCATGTTTACTTTCCCTTTCTATCAGCATACCTAAGAAGAATTAATATTTCAACAATATCCTATAATTTGCAGCCCTCAGCATTTCACCAATTATCCCAAAGATGTCTTGGTAACTCTCCCCACGGATCTGGCTCAGTGCCCTGCAAACTGCATTGTACTGGGGCTGTTTTGTGGTTAAGCCTCAGTCAAGAACAGTCCTCCATCCTTTTTGAAGTGTCCCAGTGGTTTTGCAAATTCCTTCTCCATTTGGATTTATCTGTCTCTCCCTCCCGAGTAGACACAGGTTAGCATTATTGGAAAGACACTCATGCGGTTTCCCTGTGTGCCTGCGTCCTGCATGAGCCAGCCTGTCTCACTGCTGCCGACGCTCTTCTTCCCCGGGGAAGTGCTAGCCGCCAGTCATCTCCATTAGAAACTTGCCCTTTGTAATTACTCTGTAATCTATCTGGTACCTGGAGTTCCCAATGGACATCCTGTTTCCCAACAGCCTTTATCCCAGTGGTTTTCGTACCCACTGGCAAGCCTTGCCTGTCAGCTGTTACATAGATGGTGGCAAAATTGTGGATATACCTGTCCCCCCATTTCTTAGAAAGAACCTCTTCCCACTGACCTTTTTATTGACTCATAGACTTAGCAGGGTTTTTTTTGTTTTGTTGTTTTTTAAATATAATCCATTACCTTTATTCTTTTGATAGATTGTCCAGTGTGGTCAGTAGGAGCTCATTTAAACTGGCTCCTATATCCTTGACACACAGTAGTCTGAGCATCTTCTTCCTTTCTGGTGCAGTGAGATGTTCCAGCCTCATCTAGTACTTTCCCTGCCCCAAACCTGGTTCCTGTAATGGGCAGTGGCACTTAGAAGTTGTCATTGATTCTCTACCATTTCAGTGGACTAAGCCAGGACATTTGTGTTATTTTCTATGTGGCTTTGGCCTCCTAAATCAAACAGAGCTCTCTGTCTTTTCACTCTTACTCTCCTGAATCCTTTTCTCCACAAAGGAGTCAGGGGTTTTTGCCCCAAACTCTGAGATCACATCACTCATCTGCTCACAGGCCATCATTCTTAAAATTTCAGGATCGGTCCTCACTCTGACTTCATTCCCACCAGTCACTTCAAGCTCATTCCTGACTCAGACCCGTTGTGCCTGCTGATCCCTTCTATTATGGCACCTGTCATGTGAAATGGTAGAGCAAAAATACGAAATGACATTGGGTCAACAGGGCACTTGGAATGTTTTGCAAAGCACATTATCTCCTGTCATTCTTACAGCCGTTGTGAAGGGAACAGGGTGTTGGTGGTGCCAGCCTAATTTACCAAAACATTACACTGTGAGACCTTAAGGGATGAATGAAGGATCGCACTGCCATGACTTTTAAAACAGGCTTTTGCTCCAGTTCTTATTTCAGTTGTCCAGCCATGGCGCCTGTGATTGGCATGAATTCTTCAGCATGCATTGTTAATATGTTATTTTACAGTTTGTTGACATCGGAATAGTAACAAGTATTGAAATAAACCATAAACAAGTAGATGTTGCAAAAAAAGGACAAGAAGTCTGTGTAAAAATAGAACCTATCCCTGGTGAGTCACCCAAAATGTTTGGAAGACATTTTGAAGCTACAGACATTCTTGTCAGTAAGGTAAGCATTTCGGCAAAAGTGGCATACTTTAAGAAATGGGGAATCACTCTTCTCGGGTCACCTGTGCCCAGAAGCTCCTTGGGCTTCAGTTTGATTGTAGTATCTGATGGGACTGGATCCCCCATTAGGGCCTGACCTTTTTAGCTGGGCCTTGTCTTTTGAGGAAGTTGCCCCATCAGGAAAGCAGCACCAACAGAGAAAGCTAGGACTTTTAGATCCCCTTGTGCCTGACATACCAACCAGATGTGATTTCGGAATTCTACTCCCTTAGGCAGGCAAGCCCTGCATAAGCTTTATTACGGTGAGAGCGGGTGTCTGGGGCCACAGCTTTCTTTGGCACATGTTTGTTACATTCTGTTTACCCTGTTTGTGCCTCGGGCATTGCAGATCAGCCGGCAGTCCATTGATGCACTCAAAGACTGGTTCAGAGACGAAATGCAGAAGAGTGACTGGCAGCTTATTGTGGAGCTGAAGAAAGTATTTGAAATCATCTAATTTTTTTCACACGGAGCAGGAACTGGAGTAAATGCAATACTGTGTTGTAATATCCCACCAAAAAATGGAACAGACGTATCTGGACACTGATGGACTTAAGTATGGAAGGAAGAAAAATAGGTGTATAAAATGTTTTCCATGAGAAACCAAGAAACTTACACTGGTTTGACAGTGGTCAATTACATGTCCCCACAGTTCCAACGTGCCTGTTCACTCACCTCTCCTTTCCCCAACCCTTCTCTACTTGGCTGCTGTTTTAAAGTTTGCCCTTCCCCAAATTTGGATTTTTATTACAGATCTAAAGCTCTTTCGATTTTATACTGATTAAATCAGTACTGCAGTATTTGATTAACCAAGCTTCTGCAGATTTTGTGATTCTTGGGACTTTTCTGATGTAAGAAATACTTCTTTATTTATGCATATTCTTCCCACAGTGATTTTTCCAGCATTCTTCTGCCATATGCCTTTAGGGCTTTTATAAAATAGAAAATTAGGCATTCTGGTATTTATCTGCTTTGTGTGAAACCATGGTGTAAAAGCACAGCTGGCTGCTTTTTACTGCTTGTGTAGTCATGAGTCCATTGTAATCATCACAATTCCAAACCAAACTACCAATAAAGAAAACAGACATCCACCAGCAAGCTCTGTTAGGCTTCCATGTTAGTGTAGCTTCTCTCCCACAAGTTGTCCTCCTAGGACAAGAATTATCTTACCAACTATCAATCACACTACCTTGTATGCCAGCACCTGGTAACAGTCGAGATTTTTATACATTAATCTGGAGCTGTTTTGTCCTAGAAAATTCCATCATACATACATCTCCTGGTATTTGGGCTTAGTGCTTCTAAATTGTTGCGGACACAACTTAATGATTCATTCATAGTAGTAATCTGTAGCTAGTTTTAGGGTTTTGTTGAAGTCAGTGTGGGGTGTTTGAGGAAAAAGTTCCAAATATCCACTAGCACAGAATTTTAAACTACATTTTTATTTTAAAGTTACGGCATAACATATAGCATAAAAATATTTTATATCCGTTTGAAAATCTATACCGTTCTTTTTTATCATCAAAGTTTCTCAATGGCCAGTAGAGGCAAAGACAACATCACCTCTGATCTATGGGACATAATGTTCCCAAGAAAAAATCTTCAAGTGGGTGTGAGGGTGTTTCTAATTCAAAATATGTAGATTTCTCCACATGGAAGAAGTAAAGATTTTCTTAACATGCTCCTGTGTTCATGCTTGGAGACAAGAATAAGATGGTTTAGAAGCTTTACCCTTTCTTGGAACAAGTAGAATCCCGGTCTGAGACCTCTCAGGAATTTCAGAGCTTAGCAGTCTGGCCTGGAGGTTTTTCAGCCTTTTAGTATAATAAACAGTAGTTGCTTCCTAGAGTTGAGTTTTTAAGGATTCACAAAAAGGAGCCTGTACAAAATATACATACAGTTCTTTATTAAACAACTGTAAACACTTCACTGTAAAAATCCATAAAACTTTATAAACAAACATTTTGTAAATAGAATCTATGCTACAGTAAAAGAATTAACACAATTATTTACATGCAATACTGACAAATTTGGCACTTTTTGAAAAGAAATGTACAAAACACTTGCTTTAAAAGAAATTTAAAATTATAAAAACTCCGAGCATTACTATCATGCACTTTGCAAATACCTCACAAGCACTTATGGCACAGCGATCGGAGAGCACCAGGCTCCCTGGTAATATTTATGTAACTTTTAATGTGCTTCCGTACGTTTGTTGTAAAACCACCTGAACATTGTCAAGAATAAAGTCAAACGCCATATTCCAAACCGATTCCACCGATTGCTGCATCAACCTAAAGGTGGGGAGAGAAGAAATGCCATCAGGAAAAGTCCTTAAGACTATTCCTTTTTAAAAATAAAAATTGATTTTGGCGAAAAAAAAAAAAAAGCTCATGCCTGTAATCCCAGCACTTTGGGAGGCCGAGGTGGGCAGATCACCTGAGGTCGGGAGTTGGAGACTAGCCTGGCCAAACATGGTAAAACCCCGTCTCTATAGAAAATACAAAAATTAGCTGGGCGTGGTGGCACATGCCTATAATCCCAGCTACCCGAGAGGCTGAGGCAGGAGAATCACTGGAACCCAGGAGGCAGAGGCTGCAGTAAGCCAAGATGCCACCACTGCACTCCAGCCTGGGTGACAGAGTGAGACTTCATCTCAAAAAATAAAATCCTAGAACACTAAAAAAAAAAGCTTGTTTTGAGACAAGCTGTCAGGCTGGAGTGCAGTGGTACAATCATGGCTCACTGCAGCCTCTACCTCCCAAGTAACTGGGACCACATGTGGGCACCAACCACCCCCAGGTTATTATTTTTTTTTTGTATTTTTTTAGTAGAGATGGGGTTATGCCATTTTGGCCAGGCTGGTCTCAAAACGATGCACCCACCTCAGCCACCCAAAGTGAAGTGCTGTGATGACAGGCGTGAGCCACTGCGCCCAGCCCACTTCCTGTGGTCTTCTAATCACATGTAAGACTTTGAGGGCGACACACTTGGAACTTCATTTACTACTTAGTCAACATGACAGAATAATGGATGTCAGTTTTTCATTAACCCTAACGAGGACAGTTTCCCAGAAAGTTTAAAACTTCTCAGTACACCCTCACTTAGCCCTTGTGACATGCCATTTTTTTCCCATTTGATAAAAGTGATGAATTACTACCTTTTCATGTATTTTATAACTAGATCCAGTTTTTCCAAATCTTTTTCTTCTATTAGATCAGTACAATATTTCACAACTTGGAGAATGTCTTCTTCCATTGGATCTAGGAAGGGGAAAAACTTCAAATGAGGACCAGTGGATCTTTTTGAAGGAGAAAGTCAGAAATCTACACGGATAAAGGAAAACTGCGTTTCTACAAGTACGCCGCTAACAGCTGTCAAAGGAATGGGCTTTGTTACTTGTCAAAGCAAGCCCCAGAATTTAAAAGATATTGGGGTAGCTGCTTTAAGCTTATTAGAGTTAGAGAAATGGGTTAAATCTACATAGTTTAGTCTGTTTATGTTCTCAAATCATGAGACGACTACATCTCAGCCTTGGGCCATCTAACACAGGCCAAGCCAACCTGAAATTGTAGTTATCCATTCTCTGAGCAAGGTCTTCACATCATTGAATTCAACAGCTCCAGCTAGATTGGGTGCTGGAGGTCTCACACAGCCAGCTGGGTCAGACTGCAAACTAGAAAGGCCTGGCACACCTGAAGTAGAAGCAGAGAGTTCTTCCTGTTAAGAAAACAAAGGATAAAATTGCTATATTCACACATTATCCGGGTACATTAAGATCTCATAAAGGTCAAAGTTAAAGAATTACCAGGGGTTTCTCTGCAGGAGTTCCTTCATGTTTTAGAAACCCATCAATTAACTTCTGGGGACTGCCACAGGCCCCTGGCAGAGTTTTTGCAGGACTGTTTGGCAGCTTGTTTTTCAAAGGACTCTGAATCCTTTTTGGGGAACCGATGGGTTTTTTTTTCTTGTTTCTTTTCTTTTCTTTCACTGCTGCCTTTAGATGAAGTAAAGGATTCTTTGGCACTAAGAGAAGATAGATAGATACAAGATCCTCAACAAACTGATAGTACGGATAGTCTGGATGATAGTAGGTTGGGTTCTCTTTTCTCCTCCCGGATACAACAGGCTCCCTAGCCTACACCTCCCCTCCTGCCCCAAGTGAGAGGCAGAGAATGGCAATGGCCGAAAGTGCAGGCTCTCCAGTTCTCTCTTTGCTTTGCCACTTACTAATTCGGCCTTTGGCATGTTGCTCATCTATGATGGGTAGTAATAAATGTGGGTTTGGTGTTTGTGATGCATTTTGAACCTACATCCTTTGATTTATTCATCTCAAAGGACTCCTTTGATTTATTCATCTCAAAGGACAACTAGCTGAACAAGTATTCAAGACACTTCTGGTAATGTCCTATCCCAACTTTTTAAAAAAGTAAAAAGTGGTGTGTTTACATCCTGAAAGTACAGACACAAATCCAACTAAAATATGACGATATTTACTCATACTGTAAACTTCAGATATTATCCCAATATGAAGAGCTCTTAATGCAACGAACAGCTTAGACTTTGGCCATTATATACTGCAATAATTAGACAACAGTGACTCCATTACTCTTTATCTTCATTTTTGTTACATGCCACTTCCAAGGCTCACCAGATGCGCTGGCTGACTGCTGGTGGCTGCTGTTCTCGCCCTGCCTTTGTCTTTGATCATATGCTGCTTTCAGCTCCCTTTGAAGTTCAGCAGGTAGGGCAGCAAATACCTCAGGGTCCACCTAGTGGAAAAGACAAGGTCAAAGTCAAACCTGAACTCCCTTCTAGATGGTAGCTGGTTTATCTTTTTTCACAAAATAGATTTTGTTTTCAAATCTTACTTTTCTGATCTGTACGAATTCTTAACGGTTCCGTAATATCAAAGCTGATTAAATCTTCAAAATGGTTAGAGCAAGAACAAGGAATTAAGAGTACTAACTTAAAAAACCCCACTACAACAGCAGAGCAACCTGGGCAAAATGCACTAGTAGAATAATGGGAAGCAAAACATGAAAACAGGAGCTCGGGTTGTTGCTGCCCCCATGTAGGATTACACATCTCCACTCTGCTGTGTTCAAGTGTGGCCACTGATCTGTTTGCGCCAGATCAATGTGCTTCTGTCTTATCGTGCCCTCCCCCGTCTCTTCCCTCTGCTGGCTTCAGCGGGAGGCTGCTCGGAGTGTCTACATCCTGCAGACGCAGGAGATGGAGACAAGCCCACTCTTCCCTCCCTCCCCTTCCCAGTGGAAGTGGTGTCAGATACGGGAGAAAGGGAAGTGAGACAGGTCCTGAGCTGGAGCAGGGGGGTGAGAATACTGAAACTACAGCAGAGGGTTCCCATATTTAACTTACCTGTGAAAATGCTGGAAGGGCTATTACATTTATTCCTGTGTCACTGTTCGATTCTTGAGGTTCTGGTATTTGCAACAAGACTGTCCCAACTGGTTGTGGCAAAATTCCCGTGTTACAGCCATTCACTGGTTCTTTCCTTTTGTCGCCATGTGCCTCTGCTTGCTGGACAGCACAGACTTGCTCTACTTGTTCCCGGAGATCAGGTGGAAGTGCTTCTAAAACAGACTGATCCAGCTATAAAATGCCAAACATATGAGTTTGAAGTTTATTAAAGCGTGCTCAGAGATGAGGTGTTTGGGAGTTAACATGCTACTTTCCATTTCAATTTGAACACTGGATAATCAATGTAAGGTACAGACAGACCATCAAGCTAGGAAAGCCACCCCCAAATCAGCACATTTTTGGAACGTCTTGGCCTTTTGTCATTGAAGCCTGAAGTATGTGTAGTCTGGAGAAAAGTGTATATACTACTGGCCACTACCACATGACCAGGTAAGTCCAAATATACTCACAGAATGTCCTGCAATTGGGGCCAACAGATATGGATACCTTGGTGAAGCTCAAATTAGATCCCACCCCTGGGGAGGGGTGAAGGCCTGAGGCACATGTTAAAATTCTGGACAGGTTAACAGTCCTGAGTCAAAAGTTCACCTCTCAGATGAGAGACTGCCCAAAAATACAGATAATTCTACTCTGAGAGCAGCACACTGGAAGAAAGGGTTTCTAGAAGCTGAATTTTCTCTAACTTGCAGAACAGAGCCCACTGTTCCTTTGACCAGGGCCTCCCTCCACCTGTCCATGCACATCTGGCCCTTTGGAAACATACAATCCCGTCAACTTGGGTAGGCCAATCTTACCTGCCAGGAGTAACTAATTGTGGGTATCTGTCACCATACAAGCATATCAGCATTGCCCCTTCCCCTAGTTTTACAGCCAGAATGTAACATCTCCTGCCTCCTTCCATGCAGGGGGAGCGGGGGCACAAATGAACTTGCCCAATATAGCTTAAGGTGCTACCTTACTTTCAAGGACCAAGGGATGCCAGCAGCGTATCACATGTACAGCCCACACAAGCTGAATTAAACCATCCAAAACTCCAGAGACCTGTTTGCAAATACTGCAAAAGCCCTTCGACATAAGGCCTCTACTTCACCACTAATCACCAAAGCTGCCTTGCTGAATACAGTAAGTCTACATGATGACCACTGTCACAGACAATGGCAGTCCACAGGAGGACTGCCTTTCAGCTATGCTTTACAACTTGCAAGAGTGGCAAATCTTTGCAAAAGCACTTTCATTCAACCCAATTATTGCTTATTTAGAATCCAACATCATGATCTACCCGAACAAGTGACCCATTCTCCCTTTTTTGGTTAAATGGATGAAGAAATAAAAATGCCATTTTCATTTGTAAACTTATATTTTTGTACTTATATTTAAGAGTATAAAATGTACTTATATTTAGGACTATAAAAATGTACCTGGGAAGCTGACGGGACCTCTATACTCAGGTTAAGTCTTGACTGCACACTGACAGGAGAATGCAGACCGTTCCATTTCCCTGAAGACTCAGCCTTGTTAGTATCAGGACTGGTCGGCAGATGTGCGGGAAAAGGTGGCAAAGTGCAAGTTCTAGAAGCAGATGATATTTCCAGATCCACAGCAGTCCGAAATACTACGAAGAGAAAATACATAAAATAGCCTCTTCAGATCATCGGGCAGGGCCTTTAATCCCTGATTTCCTCTGTCCATTACAAATAAAACAACTTTATTATTGATACATCATAATGAAGAATATAATTTTTTTAAATCACATAAAGCTGTGTCAAGTTTAAAACCAACTGCCGTCTTTCCAAGGACATAAGCAGCACCTAAACGAGAACCCCACTGATGACCACCAACCTTCTTTGTGCTCCTCTTCTGTGGGTTTCTTAGCTTTCTGAACTTGGAAGATATCACGGACAGAGTATGACCCACCAGGAAAGTGGCTCGACTGAACTGATGGGCGACTGGGACATGTGGAAGGGTTCAGATTAGTTGGAACCAACTGATTCACGTGAATCCCAACCTAGAACCCAGAATAAAGAGTATGCTTCCAGGAAAACTAAAGTAAAATATGAATTCAGCTAAGCAAAACCCTCAGCAAATCCTTTTCACTACCTCCTAGATCCCGTTTCTAGAATAAAGGTAAATGAAAGTATTCAAACAACAGCATTCTATATGACTTATTACAAAAACAATTTCTAGACTAGCTAGTGAGCGGTCATTCATCTCAAACTTCAGAGTATCCAATTCTCCCAAAATATACCAAAACGTCTTTAAAATCAGAAAATCCAAACAGGTGGAATACTGTATTTCACTGATGTTCTGGTCAACTAAGGTTTTAAATTAGGATAAAAAAAAATTTTAAGAGAGGACAGGCTACTTGGAAACTTAACTATTTTTATCTTTTTAAAATGAAATACTTCTCAAAAAATACCGGCGGGACTGGTGAACAGCAGGCACACCACAGACCCCTCCATAAAGTGCCACTGTACCAGTATTTCAGGGAGAAATTACAATTACGGCCAGCTTAGTGACTAATCCTTCAACAAAGTCCACAATCAAGCCAGAACAACCCTTAACTTACACATGCACACAATAAACTAAACCTACAAAGGTTCTTTTTTTTTTTTTTTTCCTCTTTTGAGACACAGCCTCATTGTGTCACCCAGGCTGGAGTGCAATGGCATGATCTTGGCTCATGCAAGCTCTGTCTCTTGGGTTCAAGTGATTCTCCTGCCTCAGCCTCCCGAGTAGATGGGACTATAACGCATGTACCACAACACCCGGCTAATTTTTGTATTTTTAGTAGAGATGGGGGCCAGACACAGTGGCTCATGCCTGTAATCCCAGCACTTTGAGAGGCCGAAGCAGGTGGATCACCTGAGGTCAGGAGTTTGAGACCAGCCTGGCCAACATGGTGAAACCTCGTCTCTAAAAATACAAAAGGGCGTGGTAGCGGGTACCTGTACCCACAGCTACTCGGGAGACTGAGGAAGGAGAACTGCTTGAACCCAGGAGGTGGAGGTTGCAGTGAGCTGAGATCGCGCCACTGTACTCCAGCCTGGGCAACAGGGCAAAAACTCCGTCTCAAAAAAAAAATAAAAAAAAACCCACAAAAAAAACTATGGTTTTGACATTTTGATGCCTCTTGCCTGTTTCAAAGGCATCTTGATGTGCCTGTGGTTTCACTCCCTTCTAGGTCATCATATGGCAGACAGCAGAGTATGTTTCTGATTAAAAAGGAACTTAAAGGTACAAAATTTATGTATTCATACTCCTCACAGTCATATCTACTTCTAGGAAACAAGAACAGGGAGGACATGTATATTAGCCCCTGGTTAATTAGGGATACCTTGGAAAAGCACAGTAAGAATCTGAGAAAATTATTCTAAAATGAAGAAGATCAAAATGGAGAAAGTCAAGAATTTTTGTTTCTCTTTTCCTTATATCACAAAGCAGCTAAAGACCTACATATAAAGTCCCTATATGCCAGCAATAACCATTCTGAGAGCAAGCCTCAAATGACACAAAAATTACAGAAAGTCAGAATTTACAATGTTACTATACACTTACCCCTCTCATGTCTGATATATTTAGTTTCATTGTATGAAACATGTTTAGCATCGCCTTTCCAATTATTTTTGCATTATCTGTTGCCTGGTCAAGAGTTACAGTCCTGTAAGTGATAGAATTGTAAAACAAAAGCTTCATTCCATATGTATTCACTAGTACTAAAGTAGTATGGAACGGTTTAAAAGAGTTACAGAAAAGTTGGAAACAGTTACAAAGAAGATTATAAAAGTGAATGCCACAGCCCCCCTTCCAGGAAGCCAGAAATACCAAATTAGTTACACTGGCAAAGAGGGGGGAAAGAAAAATTATGGAACACTGGAACTTCAAGGTAGTAACGATAATGGACACCTGGGTCAACTACAAATCAGTTGAGAAATTTAGAAAAAGGTGTATTTTAGCTAACACATGCACAAATGAATACCTATTTTCCAGCTAAAGCACAAATGAATGGTAAACACAATGTTCTTGACTCCAAGAGAAGTTTTAGGTTCCAAGATTATGTATGCTGAGGTACAGCAAATATTCAGAAGAGAAAGATGAATTCTCGGTATGTTGTTTCTTGACTCTCCTTCGTGTTTACAGTAAAGCCAATAAACAATTCTTAGATCTTTAAGAACTCTTGAGAGAGGACCAAATGATCCATCAGCATTACTTGGTCCCAAAGATGTGATGACCTCACCCACCATTTCCTTCAGAGCTGTTTGAGCTTCTCTGGCATGAGCAGGGTGTCCCATTACAAACAGAATTACTCACTCAGTAACAGATTACAAATTACTACCAGTTCTCTTTCCAAAGGAAAGTTATTTCGTGTTTTGGATTAATGAACAAATGAAGTTCCAGGCCTTTAAACAAGAAATAGTCCCAGAAAAAAAAATACTATAAATTGAATCTGATTTTCCCATAGAAATGTTTAAGAAGACAATCGCATTACTTCATCTGCTTATAGAAATCACCACTAAAAACTGGGCACAGTGGCTTACACCTGTAATCCCAAAACGTTGGGAGGTCAAGGCAAAAGGATTGTTCAAGGCCAGCCTGGGCAACAGGGCAAGATCCTATCTCTACATAAATAAGTTTTTAAATAAATAAGTGACCACTATTTACTATTTGAGATACATGTATATATCATAACACTTCAGTAAATATAATTCAAGCTAACCAACTGATAAAAAATGTATTTCATAAATCATGTTGTCTAATTGTAATTTGTAATTCCTGCTTTCATGGTAACTTGGGAGTTTCTCTGTTTAAGAGCCGTCATCTCATGACTTAGCAATATCATCATATACATGAATGCACCATGTATGGTTGGCATGAGCTACTCTTCAATGAAATTGTACTTCATAGTTCCTTATAAGTAGCTTTCAAAAGCGTCAAAAGCCTCAAAACGTTGGTTTCACAGATGACGTACAGTCTAACATAAAACCACATATCTTCATAGTGGTCACAAATCTTACATGAAGTTTAATATTAAGTAGTTGGCCCTGACATAAAAAACGAGGGTTTCAGTCCAGGTACATTGGCTCACGCCTGTAATCCGAACACTATGGAAGGCTGAGGTGGGCGGATCATTTGAAGTCAGGAGTTGAAGATCAGCCTTGCCAACATAGTGAAACCCTATCTCTACTGAAAATACAAAAATTCGCTGGGCATGGTGGCATGCCCCGTAATCCCAGCTACCCAAAAGGCTGAGACAGGAGGATCACTTGAACCCAGGAGGCAGAAGTTGCAGTGAGATCAGATTGCGCCACTGCCCTCAGGCGAAGTCAGAATCCATCTCAACAGAAACAAAAACAAAAAAAACCAGGTTTTTAAATGCTTTCACCAGTTTTCAGACATTACAGTGATTCACTCATCTTTTTACCAATTACATTTATACACCTATGTAAATGAAGTTGCTCTCCTTCACCAGCATTTTTCTAGCTACTATTAGTCTGCCTTTGTGTATCGTTTTTTTTTGAGACAAAATCTCACTCTGTTGCCCAGGCTGGAGTGCACTGGCACAATCTTGGCTCACTGCAACCTCTGCCTCCTGGGTTCAAGCGATCCTCCTGCCCCAGCCTCCTGAGTAGCTGGGACTACAGCCGAATGCCACCAGGTCCGGCTAATTTTTGTACTTTTAATGGAAATGGAGTTTCACCATGTTGGCCAGGCTGGTCTCAAACTCCTGGCCTCAAGTAATCCAGCTGCCTTGGCCTCCCAAAGTGCTGGGATTACAGGCATGAGCCACCACACCCGGTCTGTATCACGGTTTTTAAGAACTACACTGAAATTTCCCTCAGGAAAAAAGTTTCACCAAGTCCAAAAATTATAGCAGTCCCTTTGTTCTGCAGCCTTGCCCTTTCTTTCTGTCCATGCAGTAAAGTTAACAGCCCAAAGATGCCAAGCAAAGGCTGCCAAGGTCTGGAATGCTGTCAAACCAACCTCCTGTGTGTGGGCCTGGCTGAAACCAAGTGTATTAACCTAAGCTGAATGCCTTAGGCTGATGCCTGCTTCTACAGAATACCAGATAACATGGGCTTACAGGTCTTTATTCAAACTCCTCCTTGGTTTTCTTCATTTTCTATTACTTACACAATTTGTACTGAAATATAATTACCAATATCATTTTTGAGGTGAGCTTACCTGGCAACGTTATCACAAATTCCATGGCCTCCAAATTTTGCAGTTTCTACAGGAGCCCCGGCCTTTCGTACCATGATTTTGAGAGTTAGACGTTTACCCTTCATGCCAGTGGCTTCTAGTCTTCTTTGAATTTCTTCTGAAAGACTCAGAAGAAAAGCTTCTGCCTCTTTTGGCTATGGAAAGACAAACATGGAGAAACTTCCATTCCATTTTCCTATATACCTAATAATTGTTCTCAAGTATTTTAACTCTGAATATTAAACATGTTGGTTACTCATTATCATGCTCAGCATCTATTAAAAAGAAACGTGGCCAGGTGCGGTGGCTCACGCCTGTAATCCCAGCACTCTGAGAGGCCGAGGCTGGTGGATCACCTGAGGTCAGGAGTTTGAGACCAGCCTGACCAATGTGGTAAAACCCTGTCTCTATTAAAAATGCAAAAATTAGCTGGGCATGGTGGTGCGTGCCTGTAATCCCAGCCACTCAGGAGGCTGAGGTAGGAGAATTGCTTGAACCCAGGAGACGGAGGTTGCAGTGAGCTGAGATCACGCCACTGCATTCCAGCCTGGGTGACAGAGGGAGACTCTGTCTCAAAATACTAAAACTACAACAACAAAAACCGTTTGGTATACCCTCACTATTAAATAAAAATACCCACCTTCCCAACAAAGTGAATGTAATGAGTACTTTTAAAAGATATTTTTCCTTTCTTTCTTTTCTTTTTTTTTTTTTTGAGACAAAGTGTTGCTCTTGTCCCCCAGCCTGGAGTGCAATAGCATGATCTTGGCTCACTGCAACCTCTGCCTCCCAGGTTCAAGCGATTCTCTTGCCTCAGCCTCCCGAGTAGCTGGGATTACAGGCGCCTGCCACCATGGCTGGCTAACTTTTTTGTATTTTCAGTAGAGATGGGGTTTCACCATGCTGGCCAGGCTGGTCTCCAACTCCTGACCTCAGGTGATTGGCCCACCTCGGCCTCCGAAAGTGATGGGATTACAGGCGTGAGCCACCGTGTCGGGCCCCTTTCTTTCTTTTCTATGCCATCATTGACTTGTTGAAATTTTTTTGTAATTATGTTAGTAAGTTCTGCTAATAAAATGTGTTCCAACACTGTGCTTACAGCCCAAACATCATCCATCTCCATGCCTAAGGAAACAAACTTCAGAGGTCCACAGTGTAGGCAGAGAGGGCAATTCACTCATCACATTTCAAATCCTTATGATATGGTGTTGTTCGTACATACAAATTCAAGACATATCCAGCCGGGTGCAGTGGCTCACGCCTGTAATCCCAGCACTTTGGGAGGCTGAGGCGGGCGGATCACGAGGTCAGGAGTTTGAGACCAGCCTGACCAACATGACAAAACCCCGTCTCTACTAAAAATACAAAAAATTAGTCAGGCGTGGTGGCAGGTGCCTGTAATCCCAGCTACTTGGGAGGCTGAGGCAGGAGAATCTCTTAAATCCAGGAAACAGAGGTTGCAGTGAGCCAAGACTGCGACATTACACTCCACACGCGGCAACAGAGCGAGACTCCATCTCAGAAAGACAAGACATACCCAAATCCATAATCTGAAGGAAAATGGAAACCACTCAGCCATCTGTGCTGCAGCTTTCCAAAAGCCTGCATAAGGAGGGGCTTGCTGAAAATTTAACTACAGCTTAAAAAGTATTTCCAATTTTTCTCATCTTTGTTATTGTTTCACTGTAAATTAGATTATAATCCCAAGTTCTCTAATAACTGGCCCCCAAGGCATAATCTTTTAGTATATTTCCTCAAGAGCTAAGGTTCCTCAGTCTCAGCCTTATCTGGGGCTATACCTTACCACACACTGCCTTAAAAGGCCTTCTTGAGGCTCTGGGGATACAACAGTTTTAAGACTTAATTTCAAGCATCAAGGGTCTTATGGTTTAGCTGGAGAGGTAGGACTATGTAAAAATGTGAAGGAACAACAGACGGTAAAATCTGTTCAATGATCAGTACCTGGGTAAACCTGATTCCATAGTTGATCTCAGCTGACACAGATTTTCTTTCCTTTTCAGTTCGAACTGGTCTATCATCCAAGCCACGGCAGAACCTATAAAGCATCTGACCTGTTTTGGGACCAAATTCTTTTTGGAGTTTTGCCATGGTCATATATTGCAAGTCTCCACAAGTTTTAATTCCCAAAGATGCCAACTTAGATTCCATTGAACATCCAACTCCTAGGAAAAGGAATATATATGGTTCTTTAAGTATGCAGACTAAGCTACTAATAACAAGTTTATTAACACAAAATACCCACCATTTATGCACAAAACAACTAATTTAAAATAATCTTTAAAGTCTTTAGGTGACGTAACTGAAGCATCCACAGGTTGAAGAATTTCTTGGTGCAAAATCATGCTAGTAGGTGTATTTCTAGACTCTACTTCTCAATTCGGACTCCACACACAGATGAACAAGAAACTTTTAAAATACGTATAAACTCAAGCTATCAAAAATGTCCTTTCTTTATTAGTGAATAATATCAACATACCTATCTTATTCACAAAATCAACTAAGGAATCAACTGTCATTTAAATAAGTCTATAGTGTGACTTACAGACATACTAGCCGACTCACGAAATGTAAGGGACTCTATTATGATTTCGGGCATCACCAAATCTCACAATGGTGTAAGCTGTATTTTTTCAGTGAAAAACAGAACAAGAATTCACAAAATGGGCCCAAGTTCAAAAGTGTTACATGCTATCATACGTACCACTGACCTGAGGATGAAGGATCCTAACCAAACCAACTCGTGGTGGGGTAGAAGACAGACTGTTTTTTTAATCGAAAGGATGATCTCCCTGAAGAGATATTAACTCTCCTACAGCTGGGTCAGCAGGCAGCAGTCCCTATGTCCTATTCTGCAAGGTTTGAGCCCCACCCAAAGGATACTGATTCATTCTGTTGCTCTAAGTTGGAGTCTTGGTTTTCTTCAATTTGCCCTAAATGCTTTAAAAAGGTACACAAATTTGGGAAAGAGGTTTGGAGTAACCGAGGGAAACTATAATGCTTACTAAAATGGTTCCACACCATCAAGTAAAACTTTTCCATTAATGAGGAAAAGACAGCGTTGTGTTTCTGGTCTTCTGTAGGAACTTATCCAAAGAGAACTCAGGCTGGGTGCGGGGGCTCACACCTGTAATCTCAATACTTTGGGAGGCCAAGGCAGGAGGATTTCTTGAGGCTAACAGTCTGAGTTTGAGGACAACCTGGGCAACTGAGGGAGACCCTGGCTCTATAAAATAGAAAACAGAATTAGCTGGGTGTGGTGGTGTACTCCTGTAGTCCCAGTTATTTGGGAGGCTGAGTTAGAAAGATCCCTTGAGCCCAAGAGTTCGAGGCTATAGTGAGCTATGAACCTGCCATTCCATTCCAGCCTAGGTGACAGAGCAAGACCCTGTCTTTAGACAAGAGACCTCAGAGTGAAGTCTGCTAACTTCTGTTCATTGTTACTATTGTTAATTCTAGCTCCTATCCTCCTGAGTGGTCTTCAGTAGCAGGAACCACCATCTAGTCCAAGTTCTCCCAGGAAAACCTCTGGAACACAAGGTTAGGAAGTCATCAATGTGGGTCCGACAAGTTTAAACCCAGATACTTTATTCCTTAATGGAAGTGAGATGAAAGGCATTAAGGGTGCTGGTTCACATCTGTGCTATTTTAAAGTCCAAGCCAGAACAAAAGGCAAGTAAATACCAAAGACCTCAAGTTAACAACTGAAAAAAAAAAAAAATCCTCCAGAGAAGTACCATTCACCAAAAGGTAAAATTTTAAGTGAAACCTAAGTGCTTTTCAAAATGGGGAAGAGAAACACAAGGGAATAGACAAATTACATACTTGGTTGGTCAAAGGTAGACACTTTGCACAGCTATTTGCTTTTAGGAAAGGCTTTTTTCTTCTATTTGCCCTTTTTGTATTTCTTTTTTGTCATAAGACTTCTCAACATCAGGGAAGACTTTCTCTCTTTTTTCCCTCCCATTGTTGCCCCACTTTCCACTCCCATTATCGCCCCACTTTCCACTCCCATTATCTGACCATGATCTTTCCCTTACAGTTCTGGGGAACCAATCTGTTCTCAGGGACTTGCAAGGTCAGCAAGAGACAAGCATCATCCTAGGTTGTGTCAGTGCGTGCATGTGTGTTGGGGTGGATAGGCGTGGGGAGAAACCCATAGTTTAAAATTTTAGAGTATCCTGAGTATACTAGAACAAAATTATTAGGCAGTGCAGGTGCAAAGGAAAGGCTCTATTAAACATCACCAAGTTAACCATCATCAATCTAATCTAAGTGGACGTCCCTCTATGAAAGCAGCGCAGCTCTTCTCCATGCAAGCTCATCTGATGGAATGAAACGGCCTGGACTGGAGGTGGGGGAGGGAGGCAGGGGTGTGGTGTACCTCCAACTCCTACTGAGTGCGGGTGGGAAGATTAAACTTGGAGCCAAGACCAAAACCTCGAAGAAGGCTGCTAGTTTTAACTAAATGCGTCAATTAAGTAGGTTTTTATAAGGGAAAGATGGCAACTTTATGGACAAAAGTAAGGGGGGCTCCGGGCCCAAACAGTGCAGCCACCTATTAAGAAAAAGATGAAGGAAAATGCGTTCCTTTAGAACCAAATCTCAAAGAAGAGAAGAAAGAGTGAAGGAGGTTCCTGGTCAAACAACTGGGACAAAGACCTGGCGTTTGTCCTTGAAGGGGAACTATTACCCTAGGTTAAAAGTGGCCAACAATGTCCCCTCCTTGGCATCCAGAACTTGGCTATCCAATACAGACACAGAGGAGTAAACGTCAAAGAATAAAGTTTTCACCATCTACACGAGTGCTGTTCAACGGAACTTTCTGCAATGATAGAAATGTTCTCGTCTGCTATCCAATCCAGGAGAACCTTGCTCCATGTGACCACTGAGCACCTGAACTGTGGCCAGGGCAAGTGGGGAACTGAACTGCTAGTTTTAGTCAACTTTAACTCTAACTGTACTAGCTTCATTTGGCTAAGTAGCTACTGAATTAGTGCAGATTTTATGAACACCTACGTGATCATGGTGGTTCTCTGAAAATGGGACAGAGATGGAACTCATATGCTGGATGCACAAACCCAGCAAAAGCTGAATGAGGTGCAGAGGGTCCTTCATTCGAGAGTGCATGCAAGGGTGAAAAGCCCTGCAAAGATCCAAAGAAAAAGTAGACACGGTTCTTCAAACTGTAACAGTCGTTGGGGTCCATCCTTTCTTTCATTAAGTCACCAGATCATAGTCTCCCCTAAAGCAAAAACTTATTATTGTGTATTTCCTTCTTATGTAGCTATTCTAATTGTGTATTACTGTGCGCAGCACGTGTGTGGTCGCTAAACATTTATGGGTTCAAGGGACTAAAGAGGTTGGAGATAGGGCAAGTTACCACTGAATTTCTCCTGGTTATTGGTTACAGCACCAAGTTCCCCAAAGCATGTTCTGTAAGATATAAATAGGTACTATAAATTTATCACCAAATATCTTTGAGAAATTACTTGTCTTTAACAAAGATAAACAGGGTTCTTTACTAAAGTAATTCTCAGGTCTTTCACTGTACAAACCCCTCCACCACAGAAGGTTCCCTCTCGTGTATGAAACCCCTTTTTAAAGGAACAGCTTATAATCTGTGGAACACACTTCAGGACAGGAGTAACAATGGAGAAGGCAGATATTTTACAGACCTGAAATGCTCTGTAACAGTCAGGTTAAGGATTTGGGGATTTTACGAAAACCACATGAACCACTTGAACGATGCAGACCGTGGCTCTGAAGAAGAGGCCAGCTCTGCTGCCCTTTCAAATATCCCTTAGGAAATTCAAGGCTCTGCCTCAGCTTGGCCAGGACATGTAACTTCACACTTGCCCTTCAAGAAATAAAGTCTTTCCGGCCATGAAGCAAATGAAGGTGAATGGTAGGATTACTAGGTCAAGTAGCTAAAACGTCCCTATTTCTATTAAAAAACAACAACAACAACAACACAAAGAAAACTACAAAAAGCATTCAATTTAAAGATGGTGTTTTGGACTACATTGTGTCTTCTCCCAAATTATATGCTGAAATCCTAACCCCAGTACTTTACCATGTGACTGTGTTTTTGTTTTTCTTTTGTTGTGTTTTGTTTTTTCAACACAGTCTCACTCTGTCACCGGTGCTGGAGTGCCGTGGTGCGATCTTGGCTCACTGCAACCTCTGCCTCTCCGGCTCAAGCGACTCTTGTGCCTCAGCCTCCCGAGTAGCTGGGACTACAGGCATGTGCCACCTACCCCTGGCTAACTTTTTTGTATTTTTAGTAGAGACAGGGTTTCACCATGTTGGCCAGGCTGGTCTTGAGCTCCTGGCCTCAAGTGATCCACCCGCCTCGGCCTCCCACAGTGCTGGGATTACAGGTGTGAGCCACCGCGCCCAGCCACAGTGTGACTGTATTTGGACACAGAATCTTTAAAGGGGTAATTAAGATAAAACAAGGTCATATGGATGCGCCTAATCCAACATGACCGGTATCCTCAAAAGAAGAGATCACGACGGAGACATGCATATGGGGAAGGCCATGTAAAGACACAAGGAGGGGGGTCACCTACAAGCCAAGGAGAGGCCTCAGAAGGAGCCAACCCTGCTGACACCTTGATCTTGAACTTCCAGTCTCCAGAGCTGTGAGACAACGCTTTTCTGTAGTTTATGCCCCCCAGTCTGTGGTACTCTGTTATGGCACCCCTAGAAAACTAATAGAGATGGCTAGTGTAATAAACTTAAAACTCAAAATTTACATGCAGCTTTAAATATACCAGTTCCTTCTTACAGAAAACTGCAGTAAGATTTCTTATTAAAACTGTTCAAACTGTGCTGTCTACTAAGATAATCTGCTAGTTTGATTTTATAAAGTATTCTCAAATTAAATGTAAAACTAACCATCAAAAATGTCATATTACACATTTCTGACACTAATACATCATTTTAAGTTATATACTAAGGGGGTCAGGAAGCTTTAAAACTAACCTACCATAAAATCCCATTTCTGTCATTTAATATTTATAGCCTGTTAACAGAAACTTCTAAATTAGTTCGGACATTTTTATTAGGCTTAAAAATAGGCATCTAAAAATGCCACTAAATCTACTTTTAACAAATGAATTTTAAAACTTTCACTATAAATGAAGATGAAGACTTTACAAAGCTGACACAGGCACTTTATAATAAATAGGTAACTACACAAAAATATGAAATAATTCAACATCCTGCCCCTTAGGTGAGAAAGGTTAAGATGGAAGGTTTTCTTCCATGAGTGAGTCAACTGAAAACACAATCCTTCTTTAGGTTTCCTTTTTCCTAACACAGCTCACGTACACGCTACTTTACTTCTAAACGACTTGTTTAATAAACTCAGAAAAATGTCGCTAGTCCTGCAGCATGAAATAGGAGAATCAATGCTCAAAACTTTTATCTTTGGCCCAGGAGTAAACTATTTCAATAACTGTTTATTTAAAGGACTCAAAGTCAATTTCATCATCCACCCTTTTAACACTGTTTCTTAGAATCTTGCTACTTGAGAAATACCTAAAGTAAAAACCCATTATAAGCAAAACAAAAATGTAACATTAGGGTCCTGACAAATCATTTGAGGGGATATTCAATGCAGAATTCCAAATTTTGTTTCTCATGGCACTCAGTAAGACTTAAAAATTTTTATAATATTCATGTCTAGGCAAAAAGAGGTCTCATAGTTCTATACTATAGACATGAAAAGGATTTATGATGCCTGTAATAAAAGTATTGTTAAAACATTTGTACTTACCTGGTAGATTAGTAACTAGCTGACCTCTGATAAAATCATCTACTTCTTCTGGTTTTAGGTGGTACTGCCCATCTGGTTTTGCTTTTCTAGTTGCCATTCTAGCCAGGAGAATATTAGAACCTGTTTAAAAAAAAAAAAAAAAAAAAGTCATCTAAGAAACAGTCACAATTATTCCTTAAATTTCCCAACAAAGATCTCTTCATACAGGTTATCTATCAAGTTTCTAAAAACAATGAAAATAAATTTTGATTATTTTAAATAAGGTGTAGAATTTTGCTAAGTATTTTAGATCATAACCAACGGAGTACCTGGACAGAGGTTTCTCTTTGCTCTAACACAAGTGCCATTTCAGCAACTACCCAGAAGCAGGAATGGAGAAAGCAATCCTGATCTTATTTTTTTTTTGTTTTTGTTTTTGAGACGGAGTCTCTCTCTGTCACCCAGGCTGGAGCGCAGTGGCGCGATCTCGGCTCACTGTAAGCTCCGCCTCCTGGGCTCACGCCATTCTCCTGCTTCAGCCTCCCAAGTAGCTGGGACTACAGGCGCCCGCCACCTCGCCCGGCTAATTTTTTAATATTTTTAGTAGAGACGGGGTTTCACCGTGTTAGCCAGAATGGTCTGGATCTCCTGACCTCGTGATCCACCCGCCTCCGCCTCCCAAATGCTGGAATTACAGGCGTGAGCAGTCCTGATCTTAACAGTGGGTGTTTGTAAGAAGTGAAGGCCACGATCAAAGAGTAGTTCATGTTCCCAACCACAGGAGCCAGGACTTGTAGGGAAACGAGAATACAAGAGTGCTACTGGACTGGGGAAACCAGAAAGCCCAAAGAACCAGCAGGAACTGAGGGCAGAAGACTCTTCAAAACGCAGACTCTTCAAAACGCAGAGACAGGCAGTGAGGTTCACGGTGTGAGCGTGGGCAGGGGCCACAGAAGAGGTGGAGGAAAAGGGCACCAAGCCCTGAGGACGGGGCAGGGACCTGCAGAGCTCGGCCGCTAGGTGGGCTTCTCTGTGAATACTAAAATCTCCAGACACAGAGAAGACCAATATTGAGGACATATGTTGGTTTTACGGAAGACTTATGTAAAAACTATGCACTTTCCTAAAGTAAATACAGAGATTCACGAAGAGGGCAAGTTCTGGGAAGTCACACCAAAATGATACAAGTAGTGAGTTCAGGGGAGGGAAAGGAACTGAGGAGTGGGAATATAAAGTGGGACTTCGCCATTACATATGCTTGAACTTAAAAGAATGGATTCATATGATCACTTATAAATGAAAATTAAGGACAATTAAAAACAAAAAAATAAAACTGTGCCTGACAATGGAATACAGAATTCCTAACTGAAATGTTACCAACGTCTGTGGGTCAACATCAGAGGGTAAAAGGTAAGCTAGCCAGTAGCTGTAGGAATGCTGGGAATGTATTAATCATACTTTTTATTTTCTGTATCTTGTGGTGTTTTGAAATCTTTACAATCCTGCTGGCTGAGGAGAGACTGCCCTCCCAGGGCTGGCTCATTCCTAAAGACTGTAAGCCTCTTACTTGGAAGCACACTTGTCACCTAACCTAACCACCTCCTGCCCCAAACTGTCCCAGGGCCAGCTACCAGGCAACTAGGGACCACCCTATGGCCCACAGCCCACCAGAATTACTCAAACTAGCCACTCCTAAAGTGTTTCCTCAGCCCTGCCTTGCCTTTCTGAAAACAAACAAACAAACAAAAAAACGCTAACAAAGGCTCTGGAGCCTAGGCTTTCGTTCCATCACTCCTCCCGCTTCTGTCTCCTAACCACCCTGGTGCTTCCCTGGTAGTCCTGTGTAGCATGGTATGCCCCCTCCTCTCGGGAAACGGAAGTAACAAATTCTTCTTTCAATGGCATTAGCCTCTCTGCATCACCACTCAGTCATCAGTAAATTTCATGGGTACAAAGGAGACAGGGAACTTTGGAGGAAGAAGAGTTTTTGGATGAAGATGGAGGAATAATAGTTGAAAGTGACAATGGCAAGCCAAGACAAAGTTAACTTTACCTTCCAAGCCTGTGGTATACTGAGTATGGCAGCGACCAACTGGCTCTAGTAACAGAATGGCAAGAAAAGGGGTATCTTGCCAGAAGGTAATGAGTGGGTTAAGAAAGGAAGAGGTGACTCGGGGAAGCTTAAGTATGAAAGAGAGAGTTCCAGAGGACACGGCTGGAAGAATCAACAAAAGCAGGGTAAGTATTGGGAGTAGCTGTGGAAACAAAATGCAAGGCTTCAAGAGGGCACGGATGCAGATGGAGAAGAGACTGAAGAGTTACTGAGAGCACTCGGAGTCAGGGTGACTTCTAGAACTGAGTGAAGACAGGAACAGCTCCATGTGCCGGGAGGCTAAGGTGCAGAGAGTAACAAGACTCAGACTTAACATGTAACTCTAAACCCATACACCACCTAGCTTTAAATACAACTTCCGTTCACTTTTGGGGGGAAAAAAATTGTTTACAAACGTTGAATTAAACCTTTCCAATCTTTTAAGAACAAGTAAGAAATATTCCAACTTATTTATTGTGAAGATTATCAACCACTTACTTACATTCCCAACACTCATCTCGTGTATCACACAATTGCAAGCGATGTTAAAAACTTTTACAAGTGAGAGGAAGCTAATAAAAACAAAAACTCCTTAAAATTAACTGAAATTCAAGAATCTTAAAGCAACTCTTTTGAGTACAAGATAAGCTAGATACTAACCAATTCCAACAGAGGCAGCACACTTCGTCTGGTCTTTGATTTCCATACGAACAGCATTTGCAAATTCATCAGGAGTAAGTTTGGTCTCTGCAAGGATTTCGGTGATGTCCACCAGTGCTTCATCACAGCTGACAGCTTCAATGTTATGAGTGTAGCTATCAACACAGAGCAAAGGCAACGAATCACAGCCACAGCCACCATCTGGTAGACCCAATGTTGCAAAATAAAGGCTTCTTACCCTATCTTTTTTCTATTTCCTCACAAGGCATTTTAAATGAATTGGCTGAAGTACCATTTTAGTCACCTAACTTTTAACTACAAAGTTAATTAGTGTGTTCTCTTTCTCCTTATTAACTACCAAAATACAGCATATAGGATACGAAAACGTTTGAGGAGTAAAATAACCAACAAAAAAAAATTTTAACACAAAAAAACAAAAATACAGCATAAATTATTATTTCAGTTTCTCTATACTGACAATACTTCTATAAACCTTTGAAAAGTTGAAAACTGGTGGGTGAATTTGAACTGTCAAAACATTTAATCTAATGGTTTATGAGACTCCTTTAAGGAACAGAAAAATGAGACAAATCAGTCAAATAAGTAATTCCCGCTCTCCTAAAACAAAAATATCAGTTAAATTCCATTCACTGTAGCAGGCCTAGAATACAGAAGGAAAAAGTGGCCAGTCATCCCAACCGCTTGTCTGAGAACAGCATCTACACTCTCTGCATCTGGAAATACATTTAAAAAATCATCTCATAGGATCTATCCACAAAAAGGATCTGTTGTAATTAGAGAAAAGAAAAAGGAAGACACGAGCTCCTATGTGGCCCCCAGAGGAACATAAGGACTAAGAAACCACAAAACAGAACCGGACCGAAAATGGGAGGAGACCTAAGAGGCCTAAGGATCAAAACTATGTCTTTCATAATCCACACGGTGATGTACACCAGGAGGGCAATCCCCATCTCTCACCTACACCTCACTATAGGCAGATTAACTATGTCTCTCATAATCCACACGGTGATGTACACCAGGAGGGCAATCCCCATCTCTCACCTACACCTCACTATAGGCAGATTAACTATGTCTCTCATAATCCACACGGTGATGTACACCAGGAGGGCAATCCCCATCTCTCACCTACACCTCACTATAGGCAGATTACAATCAGATTAACATCTCTATTAAGAAATAATCTCCCTACATTAAAGAAATAGGTATGTTTTGTTTAGGCTTAAACTGTGACATTTTTAAGAACAGAAGGGTATGACTGGTATGAGGTATTTTGCTTCAGAGTGAAAGTTGCCCTGAGGCAGGGAGAATATGAAGCTGAGACAGGACTTCCCAAGGGTGGCAGAATAACAACACTGGATATTTTTCCCCTGAGAACAGAAACATGCCACTGAAACTGTCTCCAGCCTTCTACCAGGACTGTGTGCATGTGACTGTGTAGAGTATGGTCACAGCTCGCTCTCACATCCTCCTAACCTCAGGCACAGGCTGATGGTTTGCTCTAGGGCTTCAACACGCAGGACACAGGAGCACCACAGTACTCACCTCAGTCACCCATCCCTATCTAGCCCTCATTTGGATGCTACCACTGACTTCACCTTTCAAAGAGGATTTAAAGCACATTCCACTTGACAATACCAACATTCCTGTATTTGGGATTTATTTATTTAGTTACCCAGCTCATACCTGGAAAGTTAATTAGTGTGTTCTCTTTGTGTTAATAGGATAGCTATAATAAGTGGCTTAACATTCAGCACTCCCTCCTATATACTGATGCCAGGAAACAATCAGTTCCTTTACATTTTCTCTCTCTCCTACTAAAGCAAACTCCCACAAGGGCAAGGATTAGATATTCCTTTCTGAGACTAGCAGCATCTAGCAGTCACCTGTACTTAGCAGTACTGGTGTTCAAATTAACGCATAAAAAGGAAGAGGCAGAGGTGAAGACAGAGGCAAGAAGTCTATCTCTTGGAACATTAATACTGCCCAGGAGTTGACAAACCTTGGCCTAACATCCAGTAAATGCATTTTTACTGGAACTACACAAAGCCCATTCATATACATTTCCCATGGCTGCTTTCCATTCACAACGCAGAATGGAGTACTTCTGTTGAGTGACAGAAACTTTATCTGGCTCCCTTCAGAAAACCATGCTGACCCCTGGTTTACAGCATACATAGGCTGGTTATACTTTTAACAAATTTCAGTTCTAAGTTAATATAAAATATATCTACATTTTAAAATATTTTTAAATACATCTACGATTTTAAACATTTTTAGCATTAATCACCTTTTCTCAAGCCAACTCATCAACTATTTTGAAACTATTAATAAAGACCCACTTTTATGAAAACTAACTCTTGGCACATCCAATGATTTTTAAGAAGATAAAGGTTTTAAAGTGTCTCCACTTGTTATCAACCCATCGGTTCTAAGTTTGAACAAAACCATAATTTAAATGAAATAAAAGAGAATAACCAGGTTAAAAAATTCCATCCTTCATCTATTTGGCTCCATGGGAAGAAACCAGAACCACAGACTAGAAGTAACGTAAGTGAATGATCAGATCTTACATCAACCAAGGAAGCACATGAACAATTGTGGCAATACAAAACTATCCTTTGAGATTGAGCTACCTGGAAACTGCCCAAAGAAAGAAGGTCTCAACCTGGGATGCTGAGGAGCGGTTCCTGAGAGAGAAAAGTCTAACAAAAGTGATCCCAACAATCCTAAAGAAAACTTGAACTATCTTTACTATTAGCTAAGAGAAGGAAAACAAACACAAAATGACAGTTTGATACACTGTACCTTGCCAATGTTTCATACAGTGTTCGTGCGACTTCCTTATATGCATGAAAATCGTATGGGACAGCTTGAAGATTGGGACATAGTTGTTTAGCATGCCCAAAAAACATTCCGTTCTTAATGCCAAGTTGCCTAGAGAGAGAACAAAACACAAATGGAGTTATTCTAGGAATTTTTTAACTCAAATATTTTATCAAATATGTTGGTATCTCCCCATGCCACTAATTTATAATTTCCACTGAACTCCATTCTCAATAGGGGTTAAAGATAGGCATTAAAATTTACAGGCTTGTTTTCCCCCCAAATAAAGTCACAACTGTCTCAACAGTGCAAACATGACACATGTAGATGTGCCAACCATGTCATTAAAAGACCAGGTTTGGCTCTTGTCTGTATCTGAAGCTTTCTCATAAAACTCATACCTCTGGCCCCTTTGCAGAGATGCCAGCATGCCATATGCTGGTGATATCACAACCACCACAGAGCAGGAATATGCTGTCAAAAAGAGGTTTTCTTCCCCTAATACATGGCACAGTTTGGCCAGGGTTCATCCCCCAAAGACAAAGAATATAAACAAAAGAACTACACAAAACAGTGCTATGTGACAAACAGACAAAATGTACTCATCCTATTACCACCCAATTCCCAATTGACCAATTCCATGCTCCTGAAGTGGCTCCACAGTGGTTGAGATGCCAACAGCATTGTACATGGTAGGACATCACTCTGGGCAGGAGCCAGGGTTCCAGAACTTTGAGGGACCTAATTGAAAATGGTAAATTTTAAATCTGTGTGTCTCAATGCCCCACATTACCTTTGATATTTGGAGCATTCACCACAAAACTATAATTATGGAACTATATATAATTAGTAACATTCTATTTTATCACTCTGTAAAGAATCAAGAAAAAAAAATTAGAGTAAAAATAAGCAAAATAATAAAGCAATGTTTCACTAAATTACATATTATTATGTAATACGATAATGGTCATTTGATGTATCTGTTCAATAAATATTTACTAACTACACAGCATGAAGACGTTCCCCGTTTTAAGAAACATATATACAAACAATCGCCAATTACTCACAGGCCTCTGGCACCCTCCCAACATTCAGCCTCTGAGAGCCAAGAAGGAAGAGTCCTCCAAGAGACTCAGCGGTAGATGCAAAATCACATGCACTTTTTATGTTTCTAAAAATAGTAATGTTATAAATGGTCTCAGTGCTAAGTCTCTAGTAGATAAGAAATACCTAAGTGGAAGGTAAATGACAGAGTCGTAAAGAAAACAATTCTTAATGTGTCGAGGACTCAGCGAGGTGCTGGGTACAGGATGGCAAATAAAGCAAACTCCATGATGTCCATGGGGACAACCCTGCACTCGCCTAGAAAAGATGGCCTATGGTCAACAAGCTTTGTCCACTAATGCAGGAAAGTAGATACCTAACAGTTTAGACATATATATAGAAACATAAAATAGTTTAGAAACATTATCAGAAACAAAGCAGAAAAAAGGTCTAGTGTTGAAAAGGGTAAACTTCAGGTAATAATTATGCCAGATACATAGATTCAACATGTAAAAGCTGAGTTTACAAATTAAAGATAACTCATTTTTTAAAAATGTGTTTATAAGTCCGGGCACGGTGGCTCACGCCTGTAATCCCAGCACTTTGGGAGGCTGAGGTGGGGAGCTCGAGACCACGCTGACCAACATGGAGAAACCCCATCTCTAATAAAAATTAAAAATTAGCCAGGAGTGGTGGCGCATGCCTGTAATCCCAGCTACTCGGGAGGCTGAGGCAGGAGAATCGCTTGAACCTGGGAGGTGGAGGTTTCGGTGAGCCGAGATCATGCCATTGCACTCCAGCCTGGGCAACAAGAGCAAAACTCCATCTCAAAAAAAAAACCAAATATGTTTATAGTCCAGGCGTGATGGCACACGCCTGTAATCCCAGCACTTTGGGAGGCCAAGGTGGATGGATACCTGAGGTCAGGAGTTTGAGACCAGCCTGGCCAACATGGTGAAACCCTGTTTCTACTAAAAATACAAAAAAAACTAGCTGGGCGTGGTGGCGCGCACCTGTAATCCCAGCTACTCAGGAGGCTGAGGCAAGAGAATTGCTTGAACCTGGGAGGTGGAGGTTGCAGTGACCCAAGATTGTGCCACTGTACCTCAGCCTGGGCAACAAGAGTGAAACTGTCTCAAAAAAAAAAAAAGAAAGAAAAAGAAATGTGTTTATAATCCCTGTAAAGATCATGTTCTTATATTTACAATATTTTCATTTTCAAAACATTTATTTATGCAAAAATTTTCCGAGGCACATTACTTAGTAAAGTATGGTACATCTACTTAGGTACTCATGTAAAATGTACCCAGAAAAAACTGTTGAAAAGCCATTAGACACTATAAGGAAGTTAAAAACAAAAAAGGAAAACCTTTTTCCTTTGGCTTGCCTTAGGTTTGCCATACTAAGGGAAGCCAAATACCTTGAAGATGGCTGGGAAATGAGGTTTGTTCCATAGAAAATAAATGAGTAAAGACAATTATAAGAAAGTCCAAAGTGACTCTTCATTACCATGACTCATCTATTACAACTAAAATCCCATGCAGGACAAATTACCAAAACTTCGTTAAGTGTATGCTGCAAAAACAGCTTATTCCCACGTTCAAAGCACAGAGGACATATTCTGTCTGGCAATATGCTTTGTTCAGACAGCTGTATTTGGTGTTGGATTCAACAATATTAAAAACTTGCTGGCCGGGTGCGGTGGCTCACGCTTGTTAATCCCAGCACTTTGGGAGGCCAAGGCGAGCGGATCACGAGGTCAGGAGTTCAAGACCACCCTGGCCAAGATGGTGAAACCCCACCTCTACTAAAAATATAAAAATTAGCTAGGCGTGGTGGCGGGAGCCTGTAATCCCAGCTACTCGGGAGGCTGAGGCAGGAGAATTGCTTCAACCCGGGAAGCAGGGGTTGCAGTGAGCCAAGAAAGGACCACTGCACTCCAGCCTGGGCAACAGAGCAAGACTTCGTCTCCAGGAGGAAAAAGAAAATTGCCATCAAACCACTGTCGCTGTCCATTCTACATACTAAAATACATCCATAAAGTAAGAAAGGTAGGGGTCCTTACAAAAGCACGTGAAAACGGGGTTTAGAAATTATTTGACTTTAAAAATCTATGATTCTAGGATACCTGTGTATCATTACCTATTCATGTACAATCTGCCTTCTTCTCATTTATTCCATACAAAGTTTGCTCTCCACTGTAAGTATAGGCCAACTACTAACAGCAGTGCAAACTGTGACCCACATATACACATTCTACCTTGTATTTCTACCATTTCATATTCACATTCTATCCTTTGCTGGCCCCGTTATTAGGCTATGCATAGTGAAAACTCACCAGTGCATAAAACTGAGCAGATCATCCCCACAATCTAGCCCCCACTCCAAACTCAGAAACATTTCTCTTATGCAACTACTTGTACCTGTTAAAAAAATTTTCCTCAGAAAAGGAAAATATAACCCGTTGGATGGCCACAAAACAAGTATCCAGAAACTATTTTCTAGAAACTTTCACTAGGAATAGTCTTCTAGAAAACAGAAAATTACAATTAAGGGACAAAAATCTCATGGTTGCACTTTTTTTCTTCAAGTTAAATTCATTTTCATCACTTTATGCATCTTCTTAAACATCTGCACTTAAGTGGCACTTGAATGGCTCACTATATAGTATTCTGTCCTCATATATTGTCACCCCAATTATTTTGCAAGGCATGAAGCTTGACAGTCACCATCCGTGGATAAATACAAATGCACCATCCAAAGACCCAAGAGAAGCCTCGTGCCTAGACACAATTGTGGCTCCTGGAGTCCAAAGCCACCAGAGCTGGTGACACTTCCACCTGGAGGCAGTCCTGCTTCCCAGCCAGCATTCATCTTGGTGGGGACTGGGTATGAAGGTATGAAGGGAGACCCTGCAGAGGCAGTCTAGCAAGGGTAAACGGAGCTTGCATTTTACCAACTAGCGAAATTCAAGGACTGAGAATATTTCTGGGCTTCATCACACCCTCCAGATACTGCACGTAACTGTCTAGCCATCTGAAGTCCAGGCCACCATTCAATAACTTAGTAGGAAAAAAGAGACTACATAAACTCAGCTCTAGAGTGCCTGTGCTAATAAAAAGCAGTATAACAATTCAAAACGTATTTGTATTTGACTTAATTTAAAGTGAGTTTCAATTCCTTGGCCACAGCATCAAGTGACAATGAAAACCATTAAAACATAATTCTGTCAATGAGAAAGGCAAAGTCAGCCTGGGAGGAAAAGTTTGGCATGTCATGAATGGAAAACAATTTAAAATATAAGCATGCATGTTTAAACTTAATGCTTTTACTTAAATATACTTTAAAAAAAATTAGCAAATTAAAAAAAAAACTATTATGATTAGACGATGCTGAGCTCAAATATCTTTTCTTCAGATTAGATGCTTGAATAGCTACAACTCTGAATCAAGATTAAGAAGATGTAACTGGGCCAGGCGTGGTGACTCACGCCTGTAATCCCAGCACTTTGGGAGGCTGAGGCGGGTGGATCACTAGGCCAGGAGATCGAGACCATCCTGGCTAACAAGGTGAAACCCCGTCTCTACTAAAAAAATACAAAAAAATTAGCTGGGCGTGGTGGTGGGCACCTGTAGTCCCAGCTACTAGGGAGGCTGAGGCAGGGGAATGGCGTGAACCCAGGAGGCAGAGCTTGCAATGAGCTGAGATGGTGCCACTGCACTCCAGCCTGGGCAACAGAGCGAGACTTGTCTCAAAAAAAAAAAAAAAAAATGTAACTGATCTAAGACTGTTTCGTTTTGAAATTATTGAATACTTTAACACTTGCCAGCTATGTGTAAGGGCTTGCTGTGTTATACAGGTAAAAATGTCTGTGTTCGGTCGACAGGGAAAAAAAAATTAAGACTTCTCTTTAATTATTACTCCCTCTACTTTTACAACTATTCCAATTATTTCAAAAAGATTTTTTAAATTATGAGGAATATATATATATGTGTGTGTGTTTCTTCCTATACAAACAGCCAATTATAATTATGGTTTCAGATCACTATAAGATAAACACCTATTCAAAAAGTTGGTGCTAACAAGCTGACAACACTATTACCACTTTTAAGTGAAGAGATATTAAGAATGTTAATAATTAAATTACTTACAATTGAATAGGCAATTCGGTTTTAACATTAAAAAAAAACTGAGTATCAGGAAGAATGGATTACAAGAGATTTTTCTTAGCAACAAAAACAAAAGATTAGAGTAAATAAATATTAAAGTCCTCTTCCATTCAAAAACAATCTAATTCTTTTATTTCATGCTTCAAAAGACAATAAAAATGACAATCCCCAATGTCTTTTGGTTCCTACTACAGGACCTATTGGTTCTCATCAGGGAACTACTAAGCTGTTTGTTTAAAGTTATCTAGCACTGGTGAGGGGTTGTGGGGGGCATAAATGAAATGATTTAAGGCTAAAACCATTTATCTCCATAACACGTCTGTAACGTTTAAATCACTGGCCTGACTGGCAGGTCTGAATCCACTTCAAAAGATTACAGTTCAAAAAATTATATAAAAATAATTAACCAAATTATTCATTAAGAATTATAACACATAACTTCTACATACCTGGCCTCATAACTACAAGATGCAATTTCAGCCCTTGACAAAACAGAATCAATTCCATTTGCTTGTGCAGAATCTGGATTCTCCCACAGTGATGAATCTGGTGTATCTGCTTTAAAAATTTAAAAAAAATTAATGGTTATTTGTTATAAACTGATTTTCCGTAACTTTTTCAAGAAATTTGTTTTCCATTACTTTCATATAAAAATGTTTAGTAAATTCCAAATACAGTTATCTCTATTGGCATTATCTCCTTATCTAATAAAAGAAAACTCTGTAACTCTAAAATGGTTTGCTTCCATTATATTCTTCACCAGCAGATAAAAACTTATAATAAATTCAAAGTGTCCTGGGAGTTGTTTTTTTAAAATACACCAGAAGATAAATATAGAATATCCTATAACACAGTCCCTTGAGGTGGACACGGATGAGAAGTGATCAGGGAGATGAACTCCCTCCTATAACCTTACAAGGACTGTACAGCTCTCGGTAATGGGGAAAAGTTAATGAAAAATATAAATTTCTCTGAATATTTGTTGCTGTTTCCTAAAAGAACTATCTGCAAAACTTAAAGCTAATTAACGTGTACAACAAACATGAAATTCCTACCATCTATCTGATCAAACAATAATTTAGTAGGTCACAAACCATGAAGAGGTTTCATTCTAAATTCAAGCTTTTTCTTTTGAACAGACGTCACATTATCCCCTGCTACAGGTAATTGTATTTTGGTTTAATAATGCATGTTCAATTAAAAACATTCAAGTGTGATCAGAGTATCGATGCTTTAGAAAACACAGCTGGAGCTCAGTGTGGCTTACCAACATGTCTTAACATCCGAACCAAACGTACAACTTTACACAAGAATACAAAAGCACACACTCTGGAGAGCCTACTGGCTGCACGCCACTTTACTTCCTTTGCCACCTTTAGCTTCACTAGTAATTAAGAAATAAATTAAAACACAACTTCATCGTAGGTCTCTTGGGATACTACTATTAGGTTCCAAGAAGAGTATGCTGTAAAAAAAAAAAACAAAAAACAAAAAACAAAAAAACAAAAAAAAAAACCACATTCTAAAACCACAATCTCAGCCACATCTCTACTATTATAAACAAAAATACCATTAGTAAAACAAAGCCAAAATATATCACTTCAGCTATTCCAGACAAATCTATTGTGAGTACACTGTAACAATACATAACTAACAAACCCAGCATTTCTCTTCTGTTTATTTCAGACTTACTGTTCTGTGAAAAGTCAGCCAAGTTAATGCACCACCAGGAAAACTGGCAAAGTCTCTGGCTTCATGGGCTTAAACAACTCTTCCTGGTTTGACTAGTAATCATCAACATCTTTCATCTAACTATGCAACCCATACAAGCATTTCTGGATTTCAGCAACCATATATACACAGCATAAATGCAAATCAAACTGATTGGCATCTCAGTGGGGTCAAATCCTACTTGCTTCAAAACAGCTGAGTGTGTAATGTGAGCTATAGTTTCTGACATATGAGTAACATATGCTAGCTATACTATTACAAATTAAAGACAGAATCCCAAGCAGACTACCCAGTGTTTCTGGACGGTTTTAAAAGGCTAAATATAAATTTTAATAGTCCATTCATCTAAGCTGAAAAACTGTAAGAATTTCAGGACTGTCAGTATCACTCTTCAACAGAGGGTGCTACTAGACCCCAAAAAAAGGAGTGCTGAAGCTTGAACAGCCACAACCGTCTTGTAACCATGGTGTAACCATGAGTTATGCCTTACAAGTTGGAGAATTACCTGACTTTGATATCTGAAGGGCTAGTTATCTAAGACACTGTCTTGAAAATAACAGAAAACTTATGCTTGAGGAGAGAACAGTCTCTGTGGTCCATGCGCCCCCAATGCCCTGGCCTGAGAGGCAGCACCACCGTGTTCCTCTCCATTGGGCTGGCTGACCTGTTCCACAGTGCAGCAGAATGCGTGGGTCCCTCCACGAGCGGAGTGAGTTGCTTCATGTGAGATTCAGGGAAATGCAGGGACACACTGTCCTCACTGGAGGGCAAAGTAGAGAACTGCTCATCAAAACTTGACAAACTAGACGGGCACATGGAGAATGTGGAGGAACGGTTGGAGAAATCAGAGGCCAGGACCCAAGTCTGTGAAAAAGAAATCGCTGAGAATAAATCTATGACTAATACGATTTTTAAAACTGTTGTTCTTTAGAATGAAAACTGAAGCTGTCGATGGGATAGAAAACATCTGTATCCTGGAAATCCAGGAAGGGGTAAAAGGCCCCAACCATGAAATTTGGAGCATAAATTGTTCCAAACAATGAGATCATCAATGAGAAGTGCCACTACTGAGTATTGCTCAGGAAGCAGCCTCCAAAAGAAGTCATGGATGGATGAGATACTCTGGTTGCACTGGTCTAATTAAAGAGCTTTTGGATATGACAACTAAGAAACTAAAGTTTCAAAAAGGACTAAGGATGCTATTTGTCCTAATACGTTGTCTAGACATATAAGCCAAACATTAGACTGATCTTTTTTTTTTTTTCCAAAGCTAGTGCACAGAAGCCAAAGATTCTAATTCCTAAACTGATCCTCAATATTTTTCTATTTGGTGCCATGTCTGATAATGACCCAGAGAAAGAAAGATCAGGGAATAACAAGCAAAGAGGAACAAAAGCATTGAAAAAAGTTCTGAGCACAAGCTTAGTTGTAATCAAATTTTATAATAAAGGATAATCTATTCATTTTATATGTAGCAAATAATCTGGTGAGCTCCTAATGCATGAAAAGGCTTAGCATATAAAAGTAAATGGCATCAAGTTAAAGTAAGAGTATAAAACACAAACTGTCATATCACCTTTTCTAGTGACGGGACAATCTCCTTTTGACAGTTTTCAATGGCAAGTGAAATTTAAATATTTCTCCTAATACTTCCCTTCTGGTTTACCACCCACATTTAGATGTGAAGGGGATGTGATTATAGAAGGTCATTAAAATGTTGTAAAAATTAGGTGACTAAACTGATGAAGACAATTAAGTAACCAATGACAGTATTGTGTTAATAAACCATTTATAGTAAGATTGTCTGTAACAGAAGAAAAGACAAAAGAGAACTAGCTCTCTGCTACTCCTAAGGAATGTGAGCTTGTCAAGGTCACAATTTGAAATGCAGACTCTGCCGATAGAAGGACGTGTGTAGCAAGACTACCCGCCAGAGAGACTCTGAGCACTGAAGATGCTACTGCACGCATATACATGGTGGTTTCTCTTCTTTCAACATTCTTTAGTATTTCATAAATGCCTAATATATGACAAGTATTGTGTACTTCCTTAAGCTATTTATTTCTTATTTTCTAGAACTTAAGATTTCACCTGTTTAATAGCACATAGAAAATACAAAAAGAAAAACCAACCTACCACAAAAACCATACTACCAATACTTAAACTACCTATACCATAATACAACTAAATGTCAAGTTCAGTAACAGCTACTCCACACCTACTCATGACACACAAAATTCTAGAATCTCAAAAATCTCTGCAAAGATTTAAAGACCAAGAAAACATTTATAAAACTTGGAAATAAATGTACACACAAAGCAAACATGTATCCACAATTATGTTCTTTCATACTTAAGACCACATAAACAGATGATCAAAACCAACAAAGACTATAATCCCAAAAACGGTCCTCAGAGATGTTCGCTGGCTTTCCTTTTGCCTTAATTTCATTGGAGTCATTGTGAGAAGTAAGCCCAACGTTTTATAACTGACAACAAGGGCACTGAAACAACTGCAGTAAAACTAAACTGCATGCTTTCCATTTCACTGTATATCTAACTTCTGACTACTTTCTGGGTAATATATTTCTGAGAAACTAATTAAAAAAATTCTCTTTGGCTTTGCAAAACAACCATGAGAAAACGAATCAATTATTTAAAAAATTTAATTTCTAAGAAAACATTTCTCAGTGAATTTACTCAGGGGAAGAAAGTAATAGACACATGAAAATCTTAATAAGTATCATGACTAGTACAACTTATGATTTTGCTTAATAATATCCAAAATTAAAAAGTCAAGAGAGGCAACAAGGTTATATCTCATAACAAATAGGTTCACTAAAGGATATGGAGAATGATTACTGGTGTTCACTTTTAATTCCAATAAATTAAAGGTTCTACTGTTTGTTATCCTACTTCCTCATACAAATATCTTGAGCAACACAAACTTTAACATTCTTACTGTGATGCAATAACCAAATGACCAGTAATTAACTCTCACAATAGACAGAGGCTTCTTTAAATTATGCCCTTGATTTTTATCCCCAATCTAAATTTATACAAAGCAAATCAATCATATCTTGTAAAACATTCTTCACTCTCTATTTCAGGAAAATGTCACCCTCCAATTCAACAAAACCTAACAGTTGAAATCTTTAAAAGCCCTGAATGAAAAAGCTAATTGCTACAACTCTGCTCTCATTTCTGTAACAACCATGCCAACAGTAAAATCCAGAAGCCGTCCACAGGAGCACTAAGACTTCAAAGACAGCTCATTTGTACCTGCTTTGCCTTTCAGGATTTTATTCTGGTAATACTGCCACTCCAGCTGGGGGTTAGCGCCAGGACGTAAAGGTGCCCTTCCTGTGCCTCTGTTACTTGTAACAGCCACTGGTTTGCCTGTGAGGAAAATATTAAATTATTTCTGCATATGGGTACAGGAATGTTAACAACATGTAAGCAAAAATTTTTCAAATGATTTTTAAAACATGCCTTTTTTTTCTTTACCTTTACTTATGACATTAATCCTTAAAGAAGCTAATACTTTAAAGACTATCAATCACCATGTAAATGTCATCTAAGTTTCTCAGCACCTCCAAAAAAGCCAATTATTTGTGACCATTCTGATACATTTTTTCAGCCTGAAAGCAGCAGTCAACTCAGCCTTCCAGGGTTTTTGTTTGATTTCGTATTGTAGAAAACAGGCAACTCAAGACTCTAGATTCAGACATTAAGTGGTGGGGAAAGAAAAACTAAGTATACTTTTTTTGTATTTCTAGAGTTAACATCTATACTTCTCTCTCAATTTTATAGCAACAGAAACTAAATACATACACATCGGAATCACAATCTGACCTACCACATTATCAAACATGAGCATACAGCCCCTCAATTTTTGCTTTAGTATAAACTTACTTTCCTGTATCATTTCCTTTTGTATGTGTGTTAAGTTACAAGATTACTCTAACTTTGTAAAGCAACAGCATGGATAAATATGTATTTACTGAATGCATTATTTTGTGGACCAATAAATAAAATCAACAATGCATTAAAAAGTTACTCTATGAAAATCAATTATTTAACATTCTAGTAACTCCTTTCAGAGCTGAGGAACCACTACCCATGACAAAAATAAAGTCCTGGTTTTAACACAGCAGCTTCTGTGCCACAGTGATTCCTTATTTAAGGGAAGAAAACACTAAGTTGTCTCTTTCAGACAGAGGCAAACACTGGAAAACCCAGAATGTATGCTTTTCAAAGTACTAACTAGTTCACAAATATCTGCAATTTCACTAAGACAAAGACTGTCCACACGACTTAACATATTTTAGCAATATTCAATAATGCAAAATTATCCTACAATCAAAACGCTGGGATGTTCATGGGCATCAAGACAGTTAATCAAGTTATTTGCTCAAAAGAGAAAGCATAATGACCCAAGTCTCACAGACAAGAGCCACCATAAAATTTCCATTAACAAGGAATACAGATACAAATTTAGAAAATGCCCAATATAGATCCTGCCTACATTAGTCTTCGATGACATACCCTTCAGGTGAAGATGAGTATTGTTCCCTGAAGATCTCTACAGGGAGAAAGAAAAACTCTAATTCCCCTATACCTTCCTTGATAACTGAATACAGAAAATTTGGAAAAACTGATTTTCCCAAGAAAAATCACAATTTTTTAAAAAAAGATTTTGTAAACTCTTTGAATATGTATTTACAACAATATATCAATTTTCTTAAAACATAAGCAAGAATACAGACCTTTGAGATCTGGTCTATTTCGTATACCCACTGACACAAAGAAGCAATCCATATCAACATGCATTATACAGCTCTGATGTCTGGGAGAATTCAATACTGACATATCTCCTAGAAGGAAAAAGACAGCATTCAAACCCCAAGCTAATTTTTATTATTTAAAACATCAGGTCTAGTTAATTTTAGAAACTATATTTAAAACATGCTTCACCCAGAATGGAGTCTTTTTAAAAAACCAGAAATGACTACAGATTATTGCTATCACCTCAAGAGAAGCCCAATTTAATTAAGTCTCTAATTAGTTTGTCAAAAAGTACATCTTAAAATTATTTCATTGTGCTGATTATTTTATAAAAATACAAAGGTGTTGGCATACATTTAGTTACATGAAGCTAAGTAAAACTTATCTTGATGATCATTATTCCATGCAATCTATAAACACGCCTGGATAAAATAACAACAATAAAAATGGCTACTATTATCCAGTGCTTGGTAGGTGTCAGGCACTGCTGTTAAGAGGTTTACATGTATGTATTTATTTAAATTCTCACAACTATGAGGTAGGTAACCGTATCATCTCCATTCTGTAGACTAAAAGTTTAAGTCACACAGCCTATTATTAAGTGGTTGAGCTGTGATTCTGTCCCAAGCAGTCTGATTTCTGAGCCTTAAAACTACCATGTTGCTGTTCTAAGTACTTGAAAAACAGTCTATAAAACATAAATCTGTAAATTTTTACCCTTATGCCATTAAATACTATTAAAGATCAGAGCTGAATGACATAGACCACATTTAAGGAGATAAAGGTGAGTGTCCTCACCTAAGGACAAAAGCTTCTAATCATCCTGAGCTACAATGAGATTCATCAGGGTCATTTTAACCCTAATCCAGGCACAAGCAGAGCTTTCCTCTATTATCAGTCTCATCCTTAGCCTTTTCCTCTGGTCCTCTAAGATACACAAGTTCTGGAAATAAGAACCCTGAGCTTGTAAAAAGTTCTGATCTCATAAAGGAGTTTTTCTCAGGCTTGAAAATATTACTACTGAGGGTTAGTCTTTATAATAGGCTACCAAAAACAGATATCCCCTAGCAGTTTTGGACCACTCCATTTACCAAACTGTGCCTGCAATAGATGGCATGTACCTAGTTCTCCCCACTTTTTTTTTTTTTTTTTGAGATAGGGTCTCACTGTGTTGCCCCATCTGAAGTGCAGTGGTGGAATCTGCAGCCTCAACCTCCAGGGCTCAAACAATCCTCCCGCCTCAGCCTTCCAAGTAGCTGGGACCACAGGCCCGTGCCACCACGCCCAGCTGATTTTTTTTTTCTTTTTGATAGAGACAGGGTCTCACTGTGTTGCCCAGGTTGGTCTTGAACTCCTGGGCTCAAGCAATCCTCCTGCCTCAGCCTCCCCAAGTGTGGGAATTACAGGCATCAGCCACCGTGCCCAGCCTGCTCATGTATTCTTAAGCTCACAACCCCATGAGGCAAACATCATGGACTATCTATCACTTCTCTTCACAAAGAAAACTAAGACTCAGAGAGGTGAACTAACTTGTCCATAGTCCTGCAGCATAAGAGTGGCAGAGTAAGGATTCAGATTCATGCTAAACTATCTAACTCCAAAGCCAGGTACTTCCTTACTGCCCTCTATATTATCTCAAATGATTCATAAAATAACCACAATTCTGCTGTATAGAAGTATTTTTCAAAGTATCACATAAACATAATGCAAGCAACTCAAAATAATGCTTTTAAACATTCAAGTAGTACAGAATGCATAAGCCAAATATCTACCAAATGCTTTCACACAATAACAAAATTTCTCATTTTATTCCCATTCATAGAACTAATTAATCATAGTTCTCTGAAGCATTCAGAATTAAATAACCCTCACGTAACAAGGCCAAGACATGATGTAAGGATAATCTAGTATTTATATTATTCTGAAATATTTCCTAAATACCAAAAAGCATTTTTTGACTAAAAGTACGTAGGAATACATCAAACTCAGTAAAACATAACAGAAAACACCCCACATAGAGTCTCTATCACTTTCTAGGACAGAACCATGAGCTTCTCTCTATACCTCAGTTTCCACAGCTATAAATTAAAGGATAGTATTAATCTCTGAGGTCTCTCCCCATAAAAAAATCCTATAATCTGTAAAAGGAACTTAAACTTCAAACCAGATACTAATTTATGACTGGCACAGAAACACAGTCTGCTACTGTGTTTGCATTTGTTTTTGATAACAAGAAAAGTATTAAAATTCAAAATACAATGAATCAATGCACTTAGATGTCAAATAACCTCACTGAAAGTTTACCACTGTTAATTATAACAGCTCTATGTCAAAACTGATTTAAAAAATCATTATGATGCAAGCTTCTAGAAATTTAACAATTCCTCTTATCAAACCAATTGCATTCTTACAGGGGTTTAAGCACTGGATAGATGTTACATTAACACAGTTCAAAACTTCACCAACCGATAAGGTCTACATGAGGAATGAATGCTCAGAATCCCAACCATCTTACTGTTTAAATTCTCTGAAAATTTTCAGTCAGCCACAATTAAATCTAATTGTTTTAAAAACATTTTAATAAATAAGCTTTCTATAATGTTATGCTTACTGTAGATTACATGACTTGACATTCTGAGACTTTTGTATTATGAAAACTTCATATTGACCAGAAATACCAATAATAGCGTAAGAGCAAAATGATCAAGCGTGACTGTTTCTTAAGAAAACAATTTTAGTAAGTATCTACCTGTGTCAGTTACAACAAGTGCAGACCTGCCTGTTTTCATTTTTTTTAACTTTTCCCTTCCTGGAAAGATACCATTACTTTGTCTTTGCAGGGTATTGACAAACTCAGTCAATTCACACTTCCACATTGATATGTGATGCAGTCTTGAATGAGAATAGAAGTTTGAAATAAAATTGCAGTCTGAAGGTTTGGATGGCACTGAAGGTGCTGCCTTGCTAAGAGTAGATACTGAAGAAGTGCTTTTTGTGCTTGAAGGCCCCTGAACAGTGGAGTGGTGAGCACCATTGATTTTAGTGTTACTGTGCAAAGGTGATAATGAGAAAGAATTAGTTCTGTGTGGATTCCGCAAAGCATCTGTGTTTCTGGTGCTTTGCTGCAACTGCTGCAGAGTGCAGTCTCTGAAATCAGTGCTGCTCTTCTCAGCCTTATCCTCCTCCTGGGAAGAGACTGGAGAAAGCCTGCTGGCAACACTGTTGACCATGGGCACCAAGCAATCCTGTGTCTTTAAGGCACCATTAGAGCTAGAAGTGTGTCCATTAAAAATGGCAGTGCTGCCTCCGGGATGAGGAATTCCATTCTGTTTCCTTCCCGGAGAGGTCTGTTCCAGATCCACAAAACTAAAATCATTATTTTCGTCTTCTTCATTCCAACTGTTCATGCCATTGACTTTGACTTCATTTTCTGTTTCAATCTTCTTAACGATGTGATTTCTAAAGCAGGAAAAAAATTTTAAGTTAATACTGTCTGACTTTTAGGTTAAAACAATTTTTTCATTTCAACATTTTCTTAGTGGTACACACTTTGGTATTTCTCTCTTTAGAAACAGGAAACTTTTTTTTTTTTTTGAGACGGGGTCTCACTCTGTTGCCCAGGCTGGAGTGCAGTGGCACAATCTCAATTCGCTGCAAGCACGGCTCCCCAGGTTCACGCCATTCTCCTGCCTCAGCCTCCGGAGTAGCTGGGACTACAGGCGCCCGCCACCATGCTGGGCTAATTTCTTTTTGTATTTTTAGTAGAGACGGGGTTTCACCGTGTTAGCCAGGATGGTCTCGATCTCCTGACCTCGTGATCCGCCTGCCTCGACCTCCCAAAGTGCTGGGATTACAGGCTTGAGCCACCTTGCCCAGCCAGGAAATTCTTATATTGAATATTGACAATGAAAAAAAACCCTGAAAATTAAACCACAAACTTTATATTCTGATTTGACAGAAGATCATTCTTTGCAAAAGTAGCAAGGTAACTAGAAAAATTCTAGAATATTAACAGCCCTTTAGGTGTTTTTTGTTTGCTTTTTATTTTCACTTCAGATAGTACCAAAGAAGAAATAAAATAGAATATTTCTCATGGCTGAAGAAAAACCCAAAAAACTTTTCAATTATTTTTTCCATAAAGAATTCATTGGAATCTATAAGCTCTAAATATCCAGTTCTGAAGCACAGTGCTTGGCATTTACTACATGGTCAATAAATATCTGCTGAATTAATATACTACAAATAACTTTCACAAAAATGAATTTTAAAACCTTACTTGAATTCTTATTCCTAGCTTTAGTTTTTATGAAAGGTACTATTCGACACATTAAATCCAGTATGAAGCCAGCTAGTTTCAGTAGGAAACAAAGTGACTATATTGATTAACCTATTAATGAGCTAATTGTTGCACAAGTAGACAAAAAGTAAAGCCATGTCAATGTGTGGGGGTAATTCAGTAAAATTTACACCCAGAAAAATGAGGACACTTGCCTTATTGACAAGGGAAATTGCACTTCATTTTAAGAAATGCACATTTAGATGCCGGGGTGGTACAAGGCAATCTGGACCAAGTTTCCTGATGACAGCTTCATAAAAGTAGAACCTATGACATATGTTATGCTAAAGTCACATCCTGGCTCCTCTAGACGTTTGTTTAGAAATGCATTCACAAGAATCATCTAAGTAACAAAAACAAAAACCTGAATTACAAAGCAGTAATTCATTCTACTTAGAAATGTCCAAATGTCCATAGCATTAATTCAATTACAGTGCAGGCTCCAGATGTAGGGCTACCCTACAGAGTAGTAAGCCACAGGTGAAATTACCACAGTATTACCAGGTTCCACCAAAAGTCCCTCATCCTAATACCAACTTGGTTTCTCAGTAATGAGAGCCTGACTACACAGAAAATCTCCACAAGCTGGATGATCACCCATTTCAGGGTTAGCTCAGGCCCTGGCTAAACATCACATGGAATGTGACAGGCAACTCTGAGTAGATGCCATCCTCACAGATGATCATGCCAGTGAAGGGGAAAAAGACAAACTGGATATGATTAAAAGAAGAAAAAAAGAAAACTTAATTTGTCACATGCAGAGAAAGCCTCTTGAGATAAAGAGAATGCAAGGGAGCAAAATGTCACAGATGAGCATTTCAAAGAAATGTACAAAATGTACTGAATATACCCCCCAAAAACCCCCAGAAAACAACAAAAGTGACGTACATCAGAAAGTCTTACATCTAATTTTGTGTCAAAAACATTAAGATCCTTTACATGCATTACAGCAACACATCCAACAGAAATCCATATACTGGCAGGAAAATACATTGTTAACATACATTCTTCCTGTACTATATAGTTTCTCAGCCTAGACAAATGGACATTTGCAAAGTAGCTATACTGGAAATATCATGGGTAGAGCTACATTTCTTAGGCAATGGCATAAATGTATTAAGTAGTAAAATCTAATAGGTAATTTCTTCCTAAAAGTGTCACAAAGAAGATCTTGAAAAAACATATCTATTTTCTACTTTTATTAATGTGGGTGAGAAGAGAAAGATAAAGCTATGTATTCTGTGAAAAGGTTTTCTGGTATTATTTGCTATATACCTTGATACCACATTAGAAAAATTAAAAGCTATAGGTAACATGAAAAATATTTGAATACGTTTGTGAGTACAAGTTAAATAACAAATGACAACAAAAATTACAGAAGGCAGTGATACTGGATCCTCTCAGATTAATCAGACTCCTGGTCTTTTCGGAAAAAAAAAAATATATCCAACTCCCAAAGCAAGCAATTTAATAAAGAGAAGGCTAACAAAAATGAACCACTTGATATACAAGGTAAGGCAACCCACCAATTAATTGTGAAACCAATTTATCCAGGGTTGCAACTAAAGCTTTTATCAATATTAAAAAAAAAAAAGCAGCCACACGGAATAAAGTCTAGATTCACTCTCAATTCTATAACCAAGGGTCACCAACTAAACTTCCACTTATATATTTTCATATTTAGAATTGTAGTTATGAATTTTGAATTTTTCAAAAATAACCCAGAAGTGTTAACATTTTCATTGTCTTTTTATGCATGGAACACAACAAAAATATAGCTGGTGCAGTTAGTTCAGTTTTTGAGAAAGCAATACAAATTACTTGAGGAAATAATTACTTTCATGAAAATCCATGAAAAAACTTACTAACAATTAAGATCCACTAGCTTAAGGTGAGAAACTAGTATGAATGTAAAATCTTACTTACATGTATGAAATTTTCATAAAAATAATTCATTTTTAGGTAAGACACTCATACACATATATTTCAACATATTCATTATAAGTGAATAGCCAGGGTTCGTATCTGCTTCTGTCTGTCTGTAACAGAGCAGGGGCCATGCTCACTGATAAAAACCAGCTTTGCGGCCAGGCGTGGTGGCTCATGCCTGTAACCTCAGCACTTTGGGAGGTCGAGGAGGGTAGATCACAAGGTCAGGAGTTTGAGACCAGCCTGGCCAAGACGGTGAAACCCCACTTCTTCTAAAAATACAAAAATTAGCTAAGTGTGGTGGTACATGCCAGTAATGGGGGAGGCTGGGGCAGGATAATCACTTGAACCTTGGAGGCAGAGGTTGTAATGAGCCTAGATTGTACCATTGCACTCCAGCCTGGGCAACAAGAGCGAAACTCCGTCTTAAAAAAACAAAACAAAACAAAACCAAAAAAAAAACCCAGCTTTGCAGTAATCCCCAACTAGACAAACTTACACCCTGTTGTTGAACTGTTTGGCTATATTGCTTGGACCTGGCACAGGATCCTCAGGTCTGCATACAGGATTAAAGCTGAGACCCTTCTGCACACTGGACTGCTTGGTGTACAGCTGATATGGAATGTAGGAGAGGAGTCGTCCAGCTTTGATGCTGAAACAAAAAGCAACATCAATTTAGAGTTCCATACTTGGTGACAATGAGCTTCATGAAAAAAAAATCAGTGTCTTCAAAGATACAGTATTTCACCAACAACAGGCCATCATCTGTTTTCCTAGTTTATTCCTTCCTGCTCAGTTTTAGTGGTCCCAATACAATATGATCTTAGAGTGGGGAAAAACTGCAAGCACAGAGCTGAACTAGTCAATATTTTAATCCTCATGACTTTATATTTACCACCCTGTCAACAGTTAAGACAGAATCTTTAAGACTTCATCAAAATCTCATCTCATATATTAAGGTTTTCCAGGATAAGTAAACTGAATAAGGATTCTAAATTTTCAAATTCATGTCAGAAACTTCATAAAAATATAGGACAAACTAAAGAATCTCAACTTCAAGAGTAATAATTTATACTATTTTTATGTATACAGGAATGGTAAGAGCCAAGGCCATTTGAAGATATGAACTCTACAGGGGCCAAAACTACCATGTACATCCTCACAGCATATCACACATCACCACTCAAATCCAGGGAACACCAGTATTACAATGCTAGGTGGTACTAGCACTGTAACCGAAGCTCCCAAATGTCTGCTTCCTTGTGTACTTCAGAACTAAAACTAATTTGACTGCAGTATCTTAAACTCATATTTTCTTGCTAATAAACTGAGTTATATATGGCTACTCTACCTTTAAAATTATCATTTAACTTCAAATTTAAAAACAACCAATCAATATACTTAGGTTATCATCCAAATTTCAAAATAAGCTCCTTTAACAAATTAGAAAATATTTCAAAACCACCTCTGGATTTTAAACCTAAAATATATACCAAGGAATCATCACTTAGTTATTTAGAAAAAGACTGATAAATAACATGATAAAAATACATTTCTTATTGTCTCATAAATCTAAGACTTGATATTTTCATTTTCTTAAATGGTGCCTCACAAAACTTTTTAAAAAATAATAATCATTTAAGAAATGACTGAATTGGCTTACAGAATACTAATTAAAAATAAATGAGTCAACAACTTGGAATACAGGAAAACATATTAACAGATTCTAAAAATGGAACTATATATGATACAGAGTATGTCCTTTATATAATTATGTCAATATATATTTAAAAATTCTACCTAAAGTACCTTAAACTATATCAAATGCTATAACTACTAAATTATGATAGTAAAGAACATGCTATACTAGTCACAAGACACGTACCCAATGAATTTATTAGCAGGCTAAATGTTTTATCAAAATTTAGGTTACCTTCAAAATACATTCAAACACATTCAAAATTTCAGGTTACATTCAAATATCAGAATCAAAATCCTGAAATTAGACTATTTTTTACTTTATTCTTCCTCAAACCAACTTTTCTTCCCTTTTTTGAGATGGAGTCTCACTCTGTCGCCCAGGCTGGAGTGCAGTGGCACGATCTTGGCTTCACGCCATTCTCCTGCCTCAGCCTCCCGAGTAACTGGGACTACAGACACCTGCCACCAGGCCCAGCTAATTTTTTGTATTTTTTTAGTAGAGACAGGGTTTCACCATGTTAGCCAGGATGGTCTCGATCTCCTGACTTCGTGATCCACCCGCCTCCACCTCCCAAGTGCTGGGATTACAAGCGTGAGCCACCTTGCCTGGCCCTTTTCTTCCTTTAATAGTTGGTCTCAATTGCCTAACTATAAATCTTTGTTCTGTGGTATTATGTGTATCAACTCACTTGCTTCCCCCGCCAAAAGAAGTACAGATACTTAATACCTAAAATAAAATCCCAACCTTAGCTTTCCATCCTTTATCATAGATAGCTGTAACTAAGAAATAAGTAGAGAGTGAAACTACATCCACTGTGCCAGCTGCACAACTCAGGTAAAACCAAAGTGCAATGAACAAAGTGCCCTATGATCATGCTCGCTTTTCCTGACCTACTGACAGCATGCTGGAGTGATGCAGACTCTACAGGTGCTCTCTATGGTCAGCACTCATCATATACAAGACTGTCAGGCCTTGTCCAACTCCTAACAAGAGCCATGTGGCCACCCGCAGAATTCCTAGGATTACATAAGTCAGTCCATGGAGACTGCTACAAAATTAGACAGCTAATTTGAATACTCCAAGTCTCAAATCAGATATCCTCAGAGATACTCAGTAAAAAGAATTAAAGCCCAACACACTATAGTAATGTTAGCCAAGTAATGTCAGTTATAATTTGAAGCCTAAACCACTGATCTATCAGTTGTATACTCCTAATTATCCCTGCTTACCCATTTATCTATCTACAGATATAGACAGAAATATTATCTGAAAGCATATTTGTATAAGACCTTTTTAAAAATCTGTGATTAATTTCTCACATTTACTAATTTCCCCTCTTGTTCTAAGCGCAAAGAAACTGTACTGACATTTTCCACTATTCTTTCAAAACCAAAAGCAGAGGATAATAAAAAAATCCATCTTTATCCAAAAGATAATACTACACGATTTCCTTATACACTGAGTTTTTTTCATGTACATTGAAACTAGACTCTGATATATATATATGAAAGAGTTTACATTCTATACAACGAATCAAAACATAGTCATAGCAAGTGAAATATTCACCTATTTTGCGAAGTCTTACTCTTGCTTTGTTCTATAGCCTCTGTGTTCAGGCAGAACAAAATAAAACACAAGGAATGGCAAAAAAACTAATGAGAGATAAAACTGCAATCAATTTTTATTTAAATGAGTTAAATAAGCACTCTAATATTTACACTGAATGTAATTAGAAACCAAAGTTTTGGCTCATATGTAAGCACATGACAAATGTAAATGGTTTGGGAATTTAGAAAGAAAAGATAAACTGAAAGTTCTACTAGTAGATCCCATTGAGCTGGCATGAACTGGAACAATAAATTATCATTCTGTCGCAACTCCCAACAGATCTACGTGACCATCTAATTACAGGATATACAAATATAATAAGGCCAAGCTACGAGGTTCTCCATCTACAAGGATCAACACAAAATCAAGAACAACAAAAACAAGAACAATCTGTAGTAACTTAGCACAATATTTTTAAATTACGCTCCATGACACTCCTCAAGCTTGATGGGCCAGTGGGGTATGTCATAGCAGCTTCTCATCTATTCCACATTCCAAATTTCAATGTAAAACTGTCTCAAGACAAAGACTGTGACAAAAATTTTTAAAACCATTACTTTCAATACACTATGTACAAGTTTGAGATTTACAAAACAAAGGGTTTAGTAAAATAATTTCAGACTTTAACGTACACAGGCTCCTCATTAAAGGACTCCCTTGCCTCTTCAAAGTCAGGGCCCTATAATACAATGATTATGCCTACATTAACTCAGTTCTACTGACATACAGACCTCAGGGAACTGAAATGAAAGCAACACCCCACGTACTTACAAGTGGCAGTTTCTTTTCAAACTGCTCGAATAAAAACAAAAACTAATTATTCAGAATAGTATATATCATTTATTAAATAGCTAATACATGTTAAGACTTTTAAGTATAATAAAATCTCATTAAAGCACAGCTAAGAAGAGATCAACCAGGGATTAGAGTGTGAATAAAAACAGTGCCATGATTTAACCAAAAGGATTCCATGTTACAATGACATAATGGACTCCTGGCATTTAAGACATATGAGACATATGCCAACAGTGATCCATTTCCCCATGGGCCATCTATAACAAGCTGAATCTAATGGTAAAGGAGGACACAAACAGGATTCAGAACACCCGGACTCTAAAACGTACTCTGTTCTTGGGCAAGTTAGTGAACCCTACTGGCCCTGTCTCCTCAAATATAAAATGAGGCCAATAGGATATATAATCATGCTGTCCAAAGTCACTCTTAAAGACAAATGATTCAGTCTCAGTCCACACTAAGATAAAATCCATTAAAGTGAATTTTAAAACGTATTATCGAAGTTGCTTTTTCTATCTTATTATCTCCCTAGCTGCATTTGGCAAAAAGAAAACGTGCGAAAAACTCAACTGTAATGGAAAACAGCATTTCCTTTTCTTTTTTTTTTTTTTTGAGATGGAGTCTCGCTCTGTCACCCAGGCTGGAGTGTAGTGGTGTGATCTCGGCTCACTGCAACCTCCACCTCCCAGGTTCAAGCAATTCTCCTGCCTCAGCCTCCTGAGTAGATGGGATTATAGGCACCCACCACCACGCCTGGCTAATTTTTGTGTTTTTAGTAGAGACAGGCTTTCACCATATTGGCCAGGCTGGTCTTGAACTCCTGACCTTGTGATCCACCCACCTCGGCCTCCCAAAGTGGTGGGATTACAGGTGTGAGCTACCGCACCCGGCCGGAAAACACCATTTTCTACATAAATCAAAACCCCCCAGCAACAGCCCTTTCCCCTCGATGCTCCTCCTGCTCATAGAAATCCCCCATTCCCTCCAAAGCCTAACTATTGCTCCCAGATAAAAACTCTAGCTCTAGTGACAACACAGCTCAACTGTGAGTGATCCAACTTCAAATACTGAGAACAAGTCCTCTGAAGAGACACATCCCTAAAAGCCATTTTAATCAATACTATATCACTGACAGACAGTGGCTAGATCATGAGATCACAGTGTAAAGGAAGGAATCAGTGGGATGTTATAGGGATGAGCCTTTAACTTTATCCCTCAAAGTTTAAAAAATCCTTAATATGTCAAATATATTTGACTTTTTGTTTGTTTGTTTTGAGACAGAGTCTTGCTCTGTCGCCAGGCTGGAGTGCAGTGACACAATCTTGGCTCATTGTAACCTTTGGCTCACTGCAACCTCCACCTCCCAGGTTCAAGCAATTCTGCCTCAGCCTCCCGAGTAGCTGGGACTACAGGCGCGCGCCATCACGCCCAGCTAATTTTGTATTTTTGATAGACATAGGGTTTCACCATGTTGGCCAGGATGGTCTCGATCTCTTGACCTCGTGATCCACCTGCATTGGCCTCCCAAAGTGCTGGGATTAAAGGTGTGAGCCACTGCGCCCAGCTAATATATTTGACTTTCTAGAGGTAGTAATGTACTTTTGAATTTTTGGAATTTTCTAATTGTTAATGTTACAGAATAAAAATAAAACAGTAACAGGAGCTTCTCATATATTACACCTCTACAACACGCCAGGCTGTGCCAGGCTGTACAGACAAACAATTTTTATCTCTCACATAACCACAGCAGGTAGATATTAGCCTTCTTTCACAAATGAGGAAACAAGGTTCTGAGTGACTGCATAAAGTTTTTTTTTTTTTTTCCTTTTTCCTGAGATGGAGTCTTTCTCTGTCACCCAGGCTGGTGCAGTGGTGCCATCTCAGCTTACTGGAGCCTCCCATCTCCTGGGTTCAAGTGATTCTCCTGCCTCAGCCTCCCAAGGAACTGTGATTACAGGCGTAAGCCACCACCCCCCAACTAATTGTATTTTTAGTACAGACGGGGTTTCACCATTTTGGCCACGCTGGTCTCCGCCCACGTCGGCCTCCCAAAGTGCTGGGATTACAGGTGTGAGCCACCACACCGGCCAAGCATAAAGTTTCTAAAATTATACCAGGTTACATGGATACTGGACTGCCGAGTTTGATGTGAAGCCAAGTATGTCTCCAGAGCCCAGGTGCAGCCTTTTCCACCATGTTGCTTCTCCGTGAATTTATGCAGCTAAATACACTATACAAAAGAACTGAGTTAATATATAACTTGTGGAACAGTTAATGGAGGGTGTTATAATTAGTAAAAGCAAGAACCAGAAAAAAAATTCAGCAACTGACTTAAAAAGATAAGCAATTTCTCATATACTGATTATAAACTATCCATACATAAAATTACTATTTTAATATTTTAATTCTATCTTTATAAATCAGCAACTGCTCATATGTATTGTATCCCTCATGTCATTTAAAAATATAAACCACTTAAGTTTTGGCTCATCCCCAAGGTTTCAGATAACATATTTAAACTTAGGAAGTCAGTATGAATGGCCACCACTGATTTACAATGATCATTTCCAAACCAACAGCAGAGAAACCACAATATAATCATTAAAAAACAGTAAATAATACTGCGAACTGTACTCCCTCCTTTCCCCTACTCCTAGCATTCTAGGTCCACATTATCTTGATGTATTAATATGCTAAAAACCCATATAATAGGCAACATGGTATAATTTACTCATACATTACTCATTCTTTCTCTCCCAGCAGAATATAAACTCCATGAGGTAGTGAAGGGATCTTTGCTTTGTTCACTGTTACTTCCCAAGAACACAGAACACCGCCTAGTCTGTAGGAGGTGCACATATATTTGTTGAATAACATGCTTGATCCACCTTCTCCAATAATTGCTTTCTGACACTTTCCTGAGTCATCACCCCTAACTCCTGGCAAAAACATTAACATGCTACTTTTATTAGGATGCCAAATCCTAGGCTATAGTATTATCAACATGAGGTTAAAGGGTAGTGTTAAGACATTATTTTTCACCCTGTCAATCAGGAGGCAATACATTAGTTACATACTTATAAAAGAAATAAATAGGCCAGGCACAGTGGTTGTAGTCTCAGCACTTTGGGAGGCCAAGGCTGGAGGACTGCTTGAGTCTGAGACCAGTCTGGGCAACACAGTGAAACCCATCTCTACAAAAAATACAAAAAATCAGCTAGGTGTGTTGACGTATGCCTGTAGTCCCAGCTACTCAGGAGGCTGAAGTGGAAGGGTTGCTTGAGCCTGGGAGGTGGAGGCTGTAGTGAGCAGTGATTACACCACTGCACTCTAGCGTGGGCAACAATGTGAGACCCTGTCTCAAAAAAAATAATAAATAATAAATAAATAAATATATAGTGTTCCAATTTTAAAAACTTATTAATTAAATTTAATAAAAAATTAAACTTACCTTTCCACAATCCATTCTGGTCGAATTACTTTTTCCCCCTTTAATTCTTTAATTTTGGCATTGGGAAGATTTGTGGCAATAATATGTGTTGTTTTAGATCTGGAATAATATACATGGTATTGACCTCCATGCAACATCATTAGTTTTCTCAATTCCTCAGCAGAAGGATCTGCAAAATTTATATGAAAATATATTAAGAGTCTTACGTGTAAGAAAGTAGAACCCTAGTGTATAACTCCTTAAATAGGTGAACTTTAAGAATGTCATTGGTTCACCTTCTCCTTGGCTGTGCTGCCAGGTAAACAAAGCTGGGAGGTAAATTACAAAGTGAGGAAGCTATGTTGCTTTAGTACATCCTCCTTCCCTAGCTGCCACACAGCCAACTAATACAAAAACATCTAACAAGTGCCTAGCAGAGCAAATAGGGACCTCAAGTAATGAATCAAATACTAATAACAGAACAAATATTTTTACATTTTTGACATTACTTAGCATATGACCTTGATATTGTTTATAAAAATTAACTATAAACCCATTTATGAATCATTTAACAAAGACTAATCCTTCAGCTCCTCCAGACTATACGAGAGGAGTCAGATAAATAATACTTCCACTTACTATAAAGGAGACTTACTGTAGGGCTTATTAGTAGATTTTACTTCTAGAAAGCTTTATGATTTTTATTTTTATTTAAGAAAATATCTTAAAACCTAATCGAATAGTAAATATTATCCAGTTCCCTAATATGAAATTTCATAAAGGCCAAAAAATAAAGTCCAGCAACACAAAAAGGATTGCAAACCAAGAAACACCATTTTTTCCTTCAATTTTGTTTCAAATGATTTATTCTTAATAAAACTACAGAAAATATCTTAAATGTCTTAAATACTGGAAATATTTTAAGAAAATATCTTAAAGAAGCAATGTGACTTAAGCTTCTCTCTAAAAAGAAATGTCTGATTCACTAAAGTCATATTATGACCTGCATTACTAGCATCACATTAATCATCACTGTTCTCTTCCTTTCACCTATCATCCTAACTAATGCTCTCACACCTCCCCTAACAACAGCTGTACCCGGGAGTTTCCACATGTGGCTTATCCCAAGTTTAATCCCAAGCAATATAGGTCCAAGTATTTAAATAAACATTTTCATTATGACAATAATTAGGTGAGCTTTAGTTTCTAGAAGATAAAAAACAGCACATACAGACATACTAGGTTTGTCTAAATTTTACAGCACATAATTTGACATTACTGATTACAAATATTAGCACTATTCAGCAGAAAATATAATGCAAGCCAAATAAAAATTTTCTAGTAACCTCATTACAGTGAAAAGGTGAAATTAACTTTATTTACCCCAATATATCCAAAATATTATTTCAACATGTAATCAACAGAAAAAATATGAGATTTTTACATCCTGTTTTCTTCTTAAATCTCTGGAATCCAGTGCATATTTTACATTTACAACACATCTCAATTTAGAATAGCGGTATTTCAAGCGCTTAACGCATGTTACTAGTAGCTACCAAACTGGGCAGTGTCATACAAAGAGATTTAAAAGCATCCTTTTAAACAAAATGAATTCAAAATTAATAATGGAAGTTTTCAGGGTTAAGGTTAAGTTAAAAACTGAACTATAGCATCAGAGTGATTTAAAGTAAAACAGTGGAAATTAAACAGCTAGCCAGTCAGGAGTCTACAGTTCAGTTTCTTTCTCTAATATTAAAGAACCTGGCTGATCTTATAAAGTAACAGTGAGAAATATCAAATTAAAGGCTATATTATAACGCATTAATATGGGCACCAAATCCAATGAAGTCACAGAAATCTAAAAAATTAATTTGCAAGTTAATCTGTAACTTTCCTAAACTAATTCTATTTAATGACTTAAAGAGAAAATGGCTGCCCTTTACCAAATAAAAAGACATGTCAAGAACACATTAGCTTTCCATATACATACTCATCAAGTACTCCCCCCTCTACTAGCTGCTCTTTGAAAACTAATTACTCCAGAAATTTGGAACTGGAAAATACACTGCCCTTCTACTGGATGAAGCGAAGAGGGCTCTTTGAAGTTCACTTTTGAAAGCTCTTACATATTCTTCAGTGTGAAGTGAAGCATGAAAACCACTCTAGTTAAAAGGTAAGATCATATAACTCTGGAATAAGACTGAACTGAGTTTAATCTTAGTTTTCACACTCCTGAGTTGTGTGACTTTGGAGAAGTTGTTTAACTTCTTTAGGCTTTCTCCTCTTTCTCCATAAACAAGGCTGTTACCACGAAATGAGTCTGGCACGTAGAAGGCACTCCATATGAAAACTGCTGTTATTATAAACTACGATCACACTGGAACTCCCTTTCGAGTAACGTATATGACCTCAGGATCCTGCCCTAGATTCTACAAAAAAAAAAAAAAAAAAGACAGAAGACAACATACACAGGCTGGCACACGGTGACCCGAAGCTTCAACAAAAACAGACCTGCCAATAGTGCACTACGGACAGCGGCCAGGGACCACTTTGTCAGGCCCAACAGCCTGGCATGCTAACTCTTGGCGTGTATGGTAGCTGGAAGCTACCCTATTTTGGTGTTTTTTTTTTTTTTTTTTTTTTTTTTTTTTTTTTCAGTTTTTTAATTTTTTGAGCATTATTTCTCTCTGGTTCTATTTCTTCAATACTAGAACATACTTCCTTATTACAAGTCCAAAGGAACATACACGATAACTGCAGATTTGCATAATAA
>NW_012109807.1:6626391-6655897 GCF_000951045.1 Mandrillus leucophaeus | reverse complement strand
ACCACTTTGTCAGGCCCAACAGCCTGGCATGCTAACTTTTCTGGTAGAATTCAGCTGCGAATTTCTCTATTTTTGGGCTTTTTTTTTTTTTTTTTTTTTTTTTTTTTTTTTTTTTTTTTTAATTTTTAGAGCAGTATTTCTCTCTGGTTCTATTTCTTCAATACTAGAACATACTTCCTTATTACAAGTCCAAAGGAACATACACGATAACTGCAGATTTGCATAATAAATTCATTTTTGTATTTAACACTCTCCTTTAATTCAGCAGATGGGTTAATTAGAAAAAAAAATTGGGAGTCAAGCACAGTGGCTCATACCTGTAATCCCAGCACTTTGGGAGGCCAAGGCGGGCAGACTGCTTGAGCTCAGGAATTCAAGACCAGCCTGGGCAACAAAGTGAGACCCTGTCTCTACAAAATATGGAAAAAAATTAACCAGGTGTGGTGGTGTGTGCCTGTAGTCCCACCTACTAGGGAGTCTGAGGTGGATACTTTGAACCAGAGAGGTAGAGTTTGCAGTAAGCTGAGCTTGCACCACTGCACTCCAGTCTGGGTGACAGAGCCAGAGCCAGTCTTTAAAAAAAAAAAAAAAAAAGAAAAGAAAAGAAATAAATGGAAAAAAGAAAAAAAAATGGGGAGATAATATCCAACCATGAAAGCTATGACATTAAACACTGTGAGACAAACTGCCTACAGAACCCATCCCTGCAATGTACTGTAACAGTTAACTTTCTCCATAGCACTGATAATCTGAAATTACCATGTCTGTTTTTACTTGTTTACTGTGAGATTCCCCCCTGAAACATATGCTCTTTGAAGGCAGGAACCTCGTCTGTCAAGCACTTTCATATCCCTGACACAAAGCAGGTGCTCAGTGAGTATTTGCTCAATTCATTAACATCCTCAATGCATCAGACTCCTGCCTAGAATCCAACCTCCAGCAAAAGTGGAGTACAAGTGGTACCAATACTTAAAATCTCAAAACACTTATTCACTCACTCACAAATCAGAGAGGCCATACAATGTATTAAGAGGACAGACTCCAACGCGGGAATGACTAAGGTCAAATCCTGGCTCCATCACTTGCTAGTTATATGGATTTCAGGCAAGTTATTTAACTTCTCAGAACCTCAGTTTCCTCACAAGTAAATTGGGGATAATAATAGTGTCTCAAAGGACTTCTGTAGGAATTAAGAGCTAAAAATTATAAATTACTGAGAAAAGTAACTTGCATATAGTAAAAGTTATGTGGCCAGGTGCGGTGGCTCACACCTGTAATCCCAGCACTCTGCGAGGCCGAGGCGGCAGATCACGAGATCAAGATATCCAGACCCTCCTGGCCAACATGGTGAAACCCCATCTCGACTAAAAATACAAAAATTAGCTGGGCATGGTGGCGCGCACCTGTAGTCCCAGCTACTTGGGAGGCTGAGGCAGGAGAATCCCTTGAACCCAGGAAGCGGAGGTTGTAGTGAGACAAGATCACGCCACTTCACTCCAGCCTGGGTGACAAAGCAAGGCTCTGTCTCAAAAAATAAAAAAATAAAAAAATAAAAAATCGAAACAAAACAAAACTAGATTCAGAGAAATTCTATCCTCCAAATTTTTACAATTGATGTCACTGTTTTGAAATGTTAGAGTGAGTGCTTTTCTCTTCATTGTTCTTTCCATTTTTATTTTTTATTTAGAGACAGGGTCTGGCTCTGTCACCCAGGCTAGACTGCAATGGCTCTATCATAGCTCACTGTAACCTCGATCTCCTGGTTCAAGCTTGTAATCTGAAAGATTTGGGAGGCTGAGGCAGGAGGATCATTTGAGGCCATGAGTTTGAGACCACCTAGGCAACACAGCAATATCCCAACTTAAAAAAAAAAAAAAAATCCACAAAAAAACAAAAACAAAAACAAAAAACAAACAAAACAGGCTGGGCACGGTGGCTCACGCCCGTAATCCCAGCACTTTGGGAGGCCAAGGCAGGTGGATCCTCTGAGGTCAGGAGTTCAAGATCAAGTCTGACAAACATGGAGAAACCCCGTCACTACTAAAAATACAAAATTATCTGGATGTGGTGGCATGTGCCTGTAACTCCAGCTACTTGGGAGGCTGAGGCAGGAGAATCACTGGAACCTGGGTGGCAGAGGTTGCAGTGAGCCAAGATCGCACAATTGCACTCCAGCCTGGGCAACAAGAGTGAAACTCCATCTCAAAAAACAAAAAAATCCAAAAATTAGCCAGGTGTACTGGCACACACCTCTAGTCTCAGCTACTCAGGAGGCTGAGGCAGGAAGATCCCTTGCGCTCAGGAGTTTGGGGCTGCAGTGAGCTATGATCAGTCCACTGCACTCCAGCCTGGGTGACAGAGCTTATCTTAAATAAATAAAATTCCACAATACTCCTACTATTAGTTTCATTTTGCAGAACATTCTATAGGCAACTAAATTTGAGGTTTAACTACAACCAGACATAGGGACAGACAATTGAAAGCACAGTAAAAGTAAAAGCCATATACAAGGACCACAATTTGGCCCACATTTAGGCCTAAAGCTCTACAAGTAAAATGTCACAACAGCAAATGCCACCACCTAACATCAAAACAGTCATATGAAGACCACTTTCATGTCTGTAGGTCCAGCTTATAGAAAGTGTTGCTCATCTGGTTAAAACAAATTCTATAAACAAAAATTTAAAATCTTGCACAAAAGCTTTCCTAGCTAGATTTCTACTGAGAAAACATTTACTATAAGCACCATTTCACCCTGCATATCCAAAGAACTTAACTGTTGGCTGTTCTATATAAATCACAGAAAAAAGTGAGGTGAATGGCTGCTTATACCTCCTGTGGTCCTACCATAGCAAGACTATCATCACTTCATCTGAGTTTCACAATCTTATGAATTAGAAAAGATAACTTATTGATGAGGAAACAGAGAAAACTTACTATGCACACCCGTCTGTCTTTGGACTCCTGTCCCCCAATTTCCGCAGCAGTGATACTTACTCTCTTGACTCTTCTCTCCCCTAACTACCTCAGACTTCCAACAAAGACCACAATCAACTAGAAGCCACAGATACACTCAGTCAAACAAAAACCGAAGAAAAGTTTCAAATGCTTAGGGAACAAATCTTTGAGTACCAACTAGGTGCAAATTTCACATCAGGTACTAGCAAAATTACAGGAGGTGGCAAAAATTAATACAGTAAGTCTTCTCCTATGTCAGAGGTTCAATTCCTCCACCTCTGATCTACAGGGTCAGAGTCTTACAGGAAATGGAAGGAGAGATATATATCCATACAAAATAATATCTGGGACGCATTTATTTCCAAAAATTTAGACTTGTCAACAATAAAGAGAATCCTTTCCTAAATCACCACATTTGTATGTTTAGAAAACATCAATGTAAGCTGTCAGCTTTCAAACAAATCCCTATCACTTGAAATATAAGTCTGTTACACTTGCATATTCCCTTGTTTCATTTGTGAATTGTGCTAAAGTACTTGTCTGCCCCGCCACCTGCCCCATCTGCTTTTTCATAAACTTCAGCAGTGCCAAAATCAACAGACCTGGTCTTTTACCCACGTACTAAAGGAAGCAGAAGATAACCCGAACACCTCTTTCCATATGAACTGTCCCAATCTCATACCACTAGAGTGCAACCACTGTCCACTAGGTCTGAAGCACTGACTCCCCCAGGCAGCTTTCACAAAAATAAACATGCCCAGAGCTTACCTCCCAGAGATTACAATTCAGGCCTCAAATGTGGCCCATTCCTTAAGACTGAGTTGACTTAGCATGAGTGAAAATATTTTAACATTCTGATGTACAAATACAAAACCTGTTATTTATTTATTCACTCAACTAATGTTTATTGAGCATCTACAATGTGCCAGGCAAGGTAGGTGCTGGAGATACGGCAATGAACAAGACTCAAGTCTGTGCCCCGTGATAGCTCTTGTATTCCACTGAGGAGACAAAAGCCAGTCATGCAAGTAATACCACTTTAGATGCAAATAAATGCAATGAAGTCGTTAGATAAAGGGTTAGAGAGCGACTGGAGGGCAAAGTACACCTGTTTTAGATAGGCGAAGTCAGGGACGGTCTCGTAAAAAGGTAACATTTGAGCAGAGATGTGAATGATGAAGACCTGAGGAAGCAGAAGGAACAGCAAATTTAAGGCCCTGAGGTGTTATCTCTAATCCATGTTGGGCAAGGGATCACTACACATAAAACAGGCTTCCTAACGCCAGAGAACTTAATATAGAATTAAGACCTAACAACACAAGACAAAAACCAGGTGTCAAAATAAATGTTTCCAGCAATAATGCTATGAACTATGTATCTCTCTATATAAAATACTACTACTACGGACTAGCTTAGCCAGGGAAGGAGGCAAAACCTAACTTTATCTGGATCTTAATGAATGAATTTAATTCCAGTTCACAGAAGTGAGGAGGGAAGGAGTTTTTCCTCAGAGGCAAAAGAACAGAAACACAGAACTGTAAAAGTAAAAAGACAAATCTAGAATATCAGAGTAATCTTGTTGAGCAAAATTTAAGAACATGAGGTTGGAAATGTAGGTTAGAATTAGGACTAGAATGTCTTTCCCCATTTTCATGTGAAAAATGCCTGTTTATCTAAGACCAAGCTAAACATTTCAACTCCTTTATGAAGTATTCACTCCCACTCCCAAAGGCAGCTGTTTCCTCTCTTCTGTGTTGGCACTCACCTTCCTCTGTTCATGTCTAAGGCTTAGAGATTACTTTTTCATCACAAAATCTACATTCTCCATCAACTGCTATCTCTTTTCAAACACAGTTCCTAACCCACAAGCAGCATCCAAAATACATCTGTTCAATCAACTAAAGTAAAATAAAATGGGATGTAAGGTGTGTAAACTAGAAAACTCAACATAGTAAAGGTGCCAATTCTCCCCAAACTGATCCACAGGTTTAATGTAATTCCTATCAAAATCCCAGCAAGGTATTTTGTAGATAAATGACTTATTTTAACATTTATACAAGTCAGGTGCACTGGCTCATGCCTGTAATCCCAGCACTCTGGGAGGCTGAGGCAAGCAAATCACCTGAGGTCAGGAGTTCGAGACCAGCCTGGCTAACATAGCAAAACCCCATCTCTACTAAAAACACACAAAAAATGAGCAGGGCGTCATGGCATGTGCCCGTAATCCCAGCTACTCGGGTAGCTGAGGCACAAGAATCACTTGAGCCAGGGAGGCAGAGGGTGCAGTAAGCTGAGATCACGCCACTGTACTCCAGCCTGGGTGACAAAGTGATACCCTGTCTCAAGAAAAAAAAAAAAAGAGAGGCATAGGTCCTAGAATAGCCAGAACTATCTTGACAAAGAAGAAACAAGTGAAAGGAATCACTCTACCTGATATCAAGGCTTACCACATGGGTACAGTATTTGATATAGTGTGGTACTGGTGAAGGAACAGACACAAACGTCAATGGAAGAGAACAGAGAACCCAGAAACACATCCACCCAAATATGCCCAACTGACTGTGCTGAAACAACCAGAAATACACAAATTAAAAAAAAAAAAAAAATGTTAAAACCTCAAAATGAAACATGAACTTCAATGTAAAACATAAAACTACACAAATAAAAAAAAATGTTAAAACCTCAAAATGAAACATGAACTTCAACGTAAAACATAAAACTATAGAATTTAAAAATATAGAAGAAAATATTTTGGATCTAGCACCAAAGCGACAAGTTCTTAGACTTGCAAGCACAATCCGTAAAAGGAAAGATCTACATATCAGATCTCATCAAAATTAAAAACACTGTTCTGCAAAAGACCATTTCAAGAGGATGAAAAACCATAGACTGGGAGAAAATATCTGCAAACCACTTTTATGACAAAGCAGTAGTATCTAGAATATATAAGGAAATCTCAAAACTAAACAGTAAAAAAAACTAAACCCAATTAGAAAATGGGCAAAAAAAACATGAACAAACGTTTCACCAATGATGATGTAAAGATGAGAAATAAACACATGAAAGAATGTTCAACACTATTAGCCACCAGGCAAATGCAAATTAAAATCACAGAGATACACCACCATCTATTAAAATGGATAAAATGAAAACCACTAAATGCTGGCAAGGATGCAAAGACAGTTTATCCCTCATACAAGGCCAGTGGGAGTATAAAATAGTATAACCACTTTGCGTAACAGTTTGGCAGTTTCTTACAAAAACTAAAGACGTAACTATTACGGGAACCAACAACTGTACTCTTGTATTCATACAAAAACTCATACACAAATGTTCATAGCCTACCAAGAAATAACTCAGATGTCCCTAACGGATGAAAGGTTAACATACACATCCACACTATGAAATATAACTGAACAATAAAAAGGCAACAATTTTGATGACCTGAAAATTTATGCTCAGTGAAAAAAGCCAATCCCAAAAGGTTATATACTGTATGTTTTATTTATATAACATTCTTGAAATGACAAAATTATAAAAATGGAGACCAGATTAGTGGTTGCCAGGAGTTAAGGAAAGGCGGCGAACAGAAGTGGGTGTGACTATAAAAGAGTAACATGAAAGACCTTTGTAGTGTGGAAATGTTCTGTATATTAACTGCATCAGTATTAATTTCTTAGTTGTGATATTGTTTGCTAGTTTATTAGATGTTACCATTTGGGGAAACTAGGTGAAGAGTTCACAGTATCACTGTGTGCTATGTCTTACAACTGCAAGTGAATCTACAACTGCAAGTGAATCTACAATCTAAAAAAAAAATTTAATTTAAAAAATGGATGGGCCAGGCATGGTGGCCCATACCTGTAATCTTGACACTTTGGGAGGCTGAGGGAGAAGAATCGCTTGAGCCTAGGAGTTTCAGATCAGCCCGGGAAATACAGCAAGACCTCGCCTCTATAAAAAATTAAAAAATTAGTTGAGCATAGTGGTACACACTTGAGGTCCTAGCTACTTGGGAGCCTGAGGAGACAGGATGGCTTGAACCTGATGTTGAAGCTGCAGTGAGCCGTGATAGTGCCACTGCACTACAGCCTGGGTGACAGAGGGAGACCCTATCTCAAAACAAAGAAACAAACAAAACAAACAAAAAGGATAGAAGGCAAAGAAGTCAATCTTAACAAGCAAAAAACATTTTTGGGTACAGGTGGAGGGACGAATAGGTTGACAGGTGAACTATCAGAGGGTCTTCTCTCCAAGTTCAAGTTCGATGTTAACTTGGTTGGAAGGGACAGGGACCATGAAATCATGAGAGGCTCAGATGGCAGAACTGGGAGCTTTAAAGGAATCCAGAAAAACTTGGATTATTAAAGTCTGTGGGGAGCAGGGTTAAGAATCAACAAGAAAAGACCACACCTTCTTTTACAGTGAAAGCTGCAACTCCCAGGTTTGCAAACTGTTCACTGGAATGAAGTCTCTTTCCTCCAAATTCCTTTTCAGATAACTTTCTATTTTCTTTTTTTGAGAGGGAGTCTCACTCTGTCGCCAGGCTGGAGGGCACTGGCACAATCTCGCCTCACTTCAACCTCCACCTCCCGGGTTCAAGCGATTCTCCTGCCTCAGCCTCCCGAGAAGCTGGGACTACAGGCATGCATCACCATGCCCAGCTAATTTTTGTATTTTTAGTAGAGATGGGGTTTCACCATGTTGGCCAGGATGTTCTCGATCTCTTGACCTTGTGATCCACCCGCTTCGGCCTCCCAAAGTGTTGGGATTATAGGCGTGAGCCACCGTGCCTGGCTTGAGAACTTTCTTTCACAATAGCAATGAACAAAACTGACAACGCCTGTAGCTTTGGTGCTTACATGCTAATGGAGAAGAAAGATGATACAATTAAAAAAATATATATATATACACACACACACATATACATAGGCATTCTACAAAATAGCTGACCAGTACACCTTAAACTGTGAAATAAAGCTTATTTTTTTTAATCAAAGACAAAATAGCACCCCCAACTTGTCTTACTGCATCTAAAGAGTTATTCTTTACTTGCTAATTGTTAATGCTGTTTCATCTATAAAGCTGTATTCACTAAAACTGAATTTTTCTAAAAACAGTTATTTTATAGCACCACAGTTTGAATGTCTCTGTGAAATTCAGCATAATGGAACTCTGTTTGTACAATTATAATGAAATCTTAATAACAGCAGCAAAAATATTATCATCTCTACCCTACAGAAAAGGATAGAGATAATAGATCCAAACAGAAAATGTTTTACAGTCACAAAAATTAGTGATAAAAGCAGATTTAGAATTCCAGATTCTCAATCAAAAAAGTGATTACTGCAATATTAATTTTTCCTCCCTCACACAAAGAATCTCTTTTTCTTCCTTCTATGTGAATAAGGGTGCTCTCTTGAACTGGAGACTTCCATGACGGGCTAATGTAAGAAGCAATGCCTACCTGTTTTCATTAACATTTTTAATTTTTCATAGCGCATCTCAGAAGTCCACAGAGCTTGAATTTGTTAGGACACCTACCTACGGAGAAAAGTTACAAGCTTTCTGCATGTGAACTTCCCAACGCTGTACCAGCATTTATTTTGAGGTGACATTCTTAGACTAAACTCATCATCAATGATGTCTAATAAAACCCTTAATTACAAGCAACACACTCTTCTCTTACTACACCAGATAAATGTACCAGTTAGTTAATACTTAACTCCAATTCAATAAATATGTCCTGAATGACTGTGTCCAGTCACTGTAGAGGCACCAAGGACAGAGTGATGAAAATGTAGCTCCAGCTCTTGTCCAGTAAACAGACAACTAAGGAAAGGTCTAAAGAACTCTAAGATGCAGATTCATTTAGGGAGCCGTAGCTCCAGAAGAGCACAAGTCACCTAAACCAGTATGAAGGGTCAAACTATCAAGGGGAAGTGAGGCATGGAGACCTGAAAGATAGCAGGTATCAGCCAGCTGAGAAGGGGACAGGGGAATATGCAACAGATTGACACAAATACTTACAGCCATTCACTTCAAAAAATACAATGAAATGATAATAAGGAGAAGAATCCCCCAAGAAAATAAACGGAAAAATTTAGGCGAAAACCTGATAACTAACAGACAAGTGCTAACTGACTTTACAGTTCAGAGAAAGATAAAACTGAAGCTGGCCATATGGAAGCTTGGAAAGAAGCTGCTTGTTGCCAGTAAAACAAAGAGAAAGTCATGAAATAAAGACACAGGCACCTTCAAAAGTGGATGTGTGGATAAAATCATCCTTGAAACTGTGCAACAGACAAGTAAGAATTCGCAGATTTCTTTCCTCATTCACCAAGAATAAAGACTACACTACTCCTTCCAGATACCGGACTCAATGACAACAGGCACAGCTGGGGGGGAGGAGGCAGGAATGAAAAAATGAATAGAGAGATTAAGTGAAATTTTACTTCCTAAACTGTGAGAATTCAGGTCCTTTCCTTCCCTGCTTGGTGACCCAAATGCTGGCAGTTTACACTCTTCTCCAGACAAGAGAGTAAAAGATTCTTCTCTAGGAAATCTGACACTGACACACATCCACATACCACCCTACCCTAAAGGACCTATGGATAATGACATCTAGAGTATTACCAATGACATGGACCTACAGTGAAGCTCACAGTTTACAAGTCCTACGACCCACATGCAGTAATTTCCCAGTTAGCTTACACATTTTAAACCTCATGTGACTTTTTGAAACTACGTACTTTGATAAAAGTTAAAGACAATGGTAGGTAAAAGCAACATGGAAAGGAAAAAGAAGTATCTAAGCAGATGATTTATTTTTTATCATCTTACAATCATTTATTTATAATAAAAGAGTAAAAATAGAATTTTAAAACAAATCATTCTCAATCCTAATAAAAATACATGCCAAAATAGGGTTAAGTAAAAAGTACTCAACCTGTGTATCCATTAACATAGATAGCAACTCCACTAAAAATTGTAGATGAAGTCCCATCCTTCTGCAGAGCAGCATCTGATCGAAACTGTTCCTCCAGTTTCTGGACCTTGGCAGCCATATACCCACCCTAGAATTAAAGAAAAGATAAACCAATCACAAAGGTTACATTTTCTCCCCCCTTTTTTGAAAAAAATAAAAATTATACGTTAAAAACTAAATAAATGGACCTTATTCTATGCTAGTGATCAGAACACAATGACGACCTCATAAGCGTAAACCACAGGCAAGGCGATACGTAAAACAGGAAGGCTGGGCCAGGTGCAGGGGCTCACACCTGTAATCCCAGCACTTTGGGAGGCCGAGGCGCGCGGATCACCTGAGGTCAAGAGTTTGAGACCAGCTTGGCCAACATGGTGAAACCCTGTCTCTACTAAAAATACAAAAATCAGCCAGGTGCGGTGCCCAGCGCCTGTAATCCCAGCTACTCAGGAGGCTGAGGCAGGAGAATTGCCTGAACCCAGGAGGTGGAGGTGGCAGTGAGCCGAGATGGCGCCACTGCACTCCAGCCTGGGTGACAGAGCAAGACTCCATCTCAAAAAATAATAAACAAACAAACAAACAAACACGTAGGTCAAAGAAGAATTTTCCCTCTATCAACTCATTTTAACTTTATTACATTCTTATGATTACAAAAGTTACTTTTAAAAAAAGCTAGGTCAATAATAATAATAATACCGACTGGGCACAGTGGCTCACGCCTGTGATCCCAGCACTTTGGGAGGCCGAGGAGGGCAGATCACCTGAGGTCGGGAGTTTGAGATCAGCCTGATCAACATGATGAAACCCCGTCTCTACTAAAAATACAAAATTAGCCGGGCGTGGTGGCGCACGCCTGTAATCCCAGCTACTCAGGAGGCTGAGGCAGGAGAATCACTTAAACCCAGAAGGTAGAGGTTGCAAACAAGCTGAGATTGCGCTATCGCACTCCAGCTTGGGCAACAAGAGCAAAACTGCATCTCAAAAAATAGTAATAATAATAATATCACAACATATTGTTCTTATGTACATAATTGAGCAAGTTACACCAAAGTTTATACCAATTACAAATTTGACAAGTGGTCTCAGAGCATACTTCATTTTATTTTTTTGAGACAGAGTCTTGCTGTTGTCGCCCAGGTTGGAGTGCCGTGGTGCAATCTCAGCTCATTGCAAACTCTGCCTCCCAGGTTCAAGTGATTCTCCTGCCTCAGCTTCCCAAGTAGCTGGGATTATAGGCGCCCACCACCATGCCCAGCTAATTTTTGTATTTTTAATAGAGACGGGGTTTCACTATCTTGGCCAGGATGGTTTCCAACTCCTGACCTTAGGTGATCCACCCACCTCAGCCTCCCAAAGTGCTGGGATTACACGTGCCAGCCACCGCGCCCAGCCTCAGAGCATATTTTAGACTGGCTTCCACTATCTCCCATATACAGAGAGCTTAAAATGAATAATTTCAGGTAAAAATGAGGCAACTGGATAAACCAGTGTAGTCCTCCCTACACATGGATAAGAATGCAATGAATGTTCCAGTGGGTAAATTCTGGATCTAATCAATCTATTTGACAGTAATATTAACTTTCATTAGATAACATCCACCTCACAATAAATATTAAAAAATAACTTTTTTTGCTAAACATCTTGACAGATCTAGGGATTCAACTATACTTTTCCTGAACTTTGATATAATTAAGCTTGATTTCAATTATTAGGTCTTTAAATTAAAGCTGTAGGTGGCTAGAAGTACATGGTTTTTTTCCCAAAATGGAAATGACTGCATAATTTTTGCTGATTATTAAAATATTACATGCTCACTATGAAGTCTCTTTTCAGAAAATACAGGAAATATAGGGAAGAAAATTAAAACTGGTATAATCCTATTCATTAAAACGTTGAAGTGCTGTTTTCAAAGTTTATTTCTATATCTCAGAGCATAGAGGTTTTACAAAAATATAATCATGCAAAATATTTCTTTGTAACACACTGTTTTAGTCAAGGTTATCTTTCCAGGTTAAGATATATAAAGCTGAATAATGACTGTACAGTGCTCTACTATACACAGATAACTTATTTGACCAATCCCCTATTATTGGACATTTATGTGTTTTCCTGTTTTTCAGTATTATTAGCAATACTGCAATAAAATCATCATACAGTAAATTATTGTGCACTAGGCGTATTTATTTCCTCAGGGTAAAATTCCTGAGAGTAAAGCTTAGGGGATAAAGTTTATAAACATCATAAGGCTTTCAATACATTATGAAAACTCAAGGATTTGGTGTCTAAAGTAATTTACAATTTAGTAAACAAGTTAAACCACATTACAAACTAAAAGAAGAATGAAAAATATCTAGACAGTTCCATATAATTATTTTTACTCTTTTAAAACACACCCATTTTTCCCAGCCATCATTTTCAGCTCGCTTCCTCCATCCACCTCGCCTCATGGTGGAGCTTCTGTATTGGGGAGGAAAAAAAATACGTCAGTTTTATAACATAATGTATTCCTAATTGACATTTTATTTCAATATCAAGAAAATAAATTAAAATAAATTCAAATGTCCAACTGATGAAAGTCAAGAATACTAAGTAAACTTTTTCTGAAGTTCTCCATTCTCCAGCTTTACAAGTGAAATTTGTCTATAAAACACCCTCCTACAGATATGTTTAAACTGTAACTGTTAAATTTAAAATTCAATAGAAAAATATCTTTATGTATTCCTGAGCACCAATCCTAACACTCACTTACATAAAACATCACCAAATCCAACGAACATGGCCATGCTTACTTTATTTGTTACCATTATAAGATAATCTAACAAAATATTTCCCTTCATGAGTTGTCCCATAGCACGGCTCTTAAACTCTGTCTTTGCTTTACATACTGGACACTTAAGAGTTCAGTCATAGTGTGATTCACATATTCTGCCAAAGCCCTAGAAGAAGTCAATTAAAAATGATGCAGAAAAAATTACCATTGATAATAAACTATAACAGTAAATCTGTCATTCTCCTTAAGGCAATACTTACTTAAATAACTATACTACCACCAGGATGCCCAAATGATGGTTCACATTAAGTGGCAGCTGGCTTAGTGGCTAGCAAAATATAAAATATAACTCATAAAAAGAGGCTAAAAGAAACCCCTTGTAAAGTCAAAACCTTCTAACACAAATGACTACATTTTGGGATATGACTACATTTATCCTTAACAAAATTAATATAACTTCTATTTAGATAATTTTCTTCTAGTAACTATATACATGTATATCAAATGGTTACCATATGAAGTCTTATATATTATGCACATCAAATCAGCTCTGACATGATCTATGAGAATTTTTTACCTAACACTTTAAACCATGACACTTTACCCCACACACATTAGCGGGTATTTTTTTTCTTTCTTTAGAGACAAAGTCTCGCTCTGTCACCCAGGCTGAAGTGCAGTGGCACCATCTCGGCTCACAACCACTTCCGTCTCCCGGGTTCAAGTGATTCTCCTGCCTCAGACTCCCAAGAGTTGGGATTACAGGCGCCTGTCACCACACCCAGCTAATTTTTGTATTTTTAGTAGAGATGGGGTTTCACCATGTTGAACTCCTGACCTCAAGTGATCTGCCCGCCTCTGCCTCCCAAAGTGCTGGGATTACAGGCGTGAGCCACCGTGCGTAGCCAGCAGATATTTTCTTAAATATTTTTATTCTTAGTATACTGCAGGATTTAGTTTTTCTGTGTTGACATTTATAACAATTTGAATTTTTACTGTCACCCTTAAAAGATACCTAAAAGACATGCAGAAATGTTGTCAAAAGGTTAAGTCCCAACAGAGACAAGATAATACAAAAGTTTTAGGGGCATGTGCAAGGTGCTCTGAGAAAAGGTGGTAAACTGATTAACCCTGAGGAGAGATTTTAAGTCCCAAGGTAGGAGGAGCATGAATACCCAATGTGCTCATTATCCAGTCCCAGAAGTGCCACATACTCTGTTAAATATTTCTTCTGTTTTCAAGGGGCTCACTTTGTCCAGTCCCAACAGACTTCAGCCCTTGAAGGAAATCTAGGAGACACATTAACACCCAGCTCTGGACTACATGTAAACTGAATCCATACACCTGCTGGAACAAGTAAAGAGTTTGGAGTTCTGGCCATTATACACTAAAAACACATACCCCGATAATTAAAGGCAGCTATTAAACTGTTAAACAAAGGTAAATAAAGGAGTAAAGTGTATTTCATACATGTGGCCCAATCATTTAAGAGCTCCAGTGTTTAACGTCTGTTGTATACCTACTGCACAAGGCCAATAAAATCCTTAATGATGGTTTAATGAGGGTAGAAGCATGAAGCACAGTTGTAATACAAAAACAAAAACAACAGCAACAACAAAAAATAAAACAGGTATTAAGGGTTCTTTCCCCCAACTCCAAAGTAACAAAACCACTCCAGACAAACGTTTAAAACTTTAAAAGGAAAAGGAAAGAACGAAGGACTGAACATTTTAGTTTCGTCGTTTCCAATAACTTGACTCATGAACAACAAACTCCTATTGATCCAGAAATCAAATAGTCAAAAACTACTAGCCAACATTCCAAAGAGGACAAAAATCTTCAGAGATCTGCCACCTCACCTCTCTTCCCCAAACCGGATTATTTTTCCCTCTGAGAATATTTGGCAATCCCAGAAGAGTGGCTGAGAGACTGGGCAAAGTTTCTGACAAACAGTGCTGAGAGAGAAAAAGTGGAGTCCAAGGGTCTTCCAAGGATACAGATTCCCACAATTGGTATTAGAACCCCACGAGCAACAAGAAATTGGAAGCAGACAGACCAAACTTTGCAGAAACTGTATTCTGCCTTACATTATTTCAATCTCTGAAAAGAGATTAAGGTGATCGTGGGCCGGGCGCGGTGGCTCACACCTGTAATCCCAGCACTTTGGGAGGCCAAGGTGGGTGGATCACCTGAGGTACAGTCTGGCCAACATGGTGAAACCCTGTCTCTATTAAAAATACAAGATTGCTGAGTGCAGTGGCTCACGCTTGTAATCCCAGCACTTTGGCAGGCTGAGGTGGGTAGATCACCTGAGGTGGGGAGTTCAAGACCAGCCTGATCAACATGGAGAAACCCTGTCTCTACTAAAAATAAAAAATTAGCCGGGCATGGTGGTGCGTGCCTGTAATCCCAGCTACTCGGGAGGCTGAGGCAGGAGAATCGCTTGAACCCGGGAGGCGGAGGTTGCGGTGAGCTGAGATTGCACCATTGGACTCCAGGCTGGGCAACAAGAGCGAAACTCCATTTCAAAAAAAAAAAAAAAATTAGCCGGCACGGCGGCTGTTTCTGCTACTCAGCAGGGATCTTCGAAAAAGAGACTCCACCAATGCCTCTGTACTCACATCCAGGGAAAAGTTCTCCACTCTAGATGAATGATTTGCTTCTGTAAACTCCGTTTAAATTTTGCTCCATTCCCTAGAACGGAGGAGGGCATTTGATCAGGATACCACTACTTGACAGAAATATCCTTCAGAAATAACACACTCCCTCAGTTTTTTTCCTGTTCCAAGCAACCTCCTGAATTACAACGTGTCCTCTTGACTAAAGGTACTCACTGAGAAGTGACTGTGCTGCATTGACAAACCATCCAATTACCAAGCTAGACTTGTAAACAAAAATTGCCTTCCAGTTTTCAGAGGCACTCTTGCAGACCAGGCTCCCAATTTAATTCCACAGAACTTGATGACCTTGAGGAACGTGATAACGGTTTCTGAAACTGTGATTCACAACCTAAAATAACCTGCCAATCTCTCCTTATCCAGTCACATTAACAGGGCAGCCAATTACTGTCTTTCAAAAAATTAGTTTAAAAAACAGATCAAGGGTGAATACATGAATGCAAAAGTACTCTTATCCTTAACATTTAGGGTATGCCTTCAATAAACATGAACTACTGTTACACTAATCTACTCTGCCAGTCCACAGAGTGAAAATCGAATGAGACTACATATGTGGAAACCCTTTGAAAACCGTAACACAGCGAACATAGTTATTTTTAGTTAGTTATCCATGGTCTACAACATAACGATAACAGCAGACTAGTAGATTTGGTGATAAAAGATGGGCTCAAATCCCAGTTCCACGACTGCCTAACAGTGTGATTTGGAGTGAGTCCAACAGCACTGAGCCTAACATTTCTTCACCTATAAAATCAGAAAGTTTGACTGCAGAATCTTTATGGGGCCATGACTGGATATAAGGTGGATGTGGCGGGGAGAAGAAGAGAGTTGGGGGTAAAAACAGCAAGCAGGCAAGGTTCCACTCTCCAAACCCACCTTCAATTTTAGAAGCCACGCTTTTTTTTGTCCCCCATGAGTTTTAGGTTTAGGGTCTGAACAAGATTGTTCTTGAAGAAAAAGCACAACAACTTGAAAAAGACTGATAATTAAGAGTAATGAACTAAAAACTAAGTACAAAATTTCTTCGTTCTTTTCTGTTTCCATATGTGACTCTACAAGAGAGTCATATGTGGAAATCTCCCAACCCTCGAAAGGTTCACAAGCTAAAACTCACCTACAAGCTAAAAATCAAATTATACAGACCAACTAAATTACAGGCTGTCAATACAGCCATGCCCAGTCCCCAGTGCTAACAAGCAGTAACAACTAGCCAGGTGAGGTAAGGTGAAGGCAAATGGGAGAGTAGCTCTGTCTACGAGGAGCTCAGGGATCCTGAACGCCTACACAAAAGACTTCCTCTCTCCACTCTCTCAACAGGGATGTTCAAAACTCTATTAAGGGTCTCATCAAGGACATGCTTATTTAAAAATATAACAAGATCACTTATGCATGCATTTTTCCTAATGTTTATCTTCTGCTGGAACACACTACTCTCAGTTCATTCTAAACTTTATTCTTTCTTTTTACTATAGTTATTGGTGGATTTTACTATCTAGCCCAAGAATGATGTTTATCACCAGGAACATTCATTTTCATGTAAATATGATATTTCCCAGCACTTTGGGAGGCCAAGGCGGGCAGATCTTGAGGTCAGGAGATCAAGACCATCCTGGCTAACACAGTGAAATCCCGTCTCTACTAAAAATGCAAAAAATTAGCCGGGCATCATGGCAGGCGCCTGCAGTCCCAGCTATTCAGGAGACTGAGGCAGAAGAATGGTGTGAACCCGGGAGGTGGAGCTTGCAGTGAACTGATACCGGGCCACTGCACTCTAGCCAGGGCAACAGAGTGAGACTCCGGCTCAAAAAAAAAAAAAAAAAAAAAGGTATTTCACCTATTTACAAAAGAACTACTAACATTACAAGGTTCCAAACAGTTCATTACACACTAGAAAAACTCCCACTACAGGCCGGGCACGGCGGCTCACACCTGTGATCCCAACGCTCGGGGTGGCTCACACCTGTAATTCCAGCGCTTTGGGAGGCCGAGGCGGGTGGATCACGTTGTCAGGGTATCGAGACCATCCTGGCTAATACGGTGAAACCCCGTCTCTACTAAAAATATAAAAAATTAGCCAGGCGAGGTGGCGGGCACCTGTAGTCCCAGCTACTCGGGAGGCTGAGGCAGGAGAATGGCGTGAACCCGGGAGGCGGAGCTTGCAGTGAGCCAAGATCGCGCCACTGCACTCCAGCCTGGGCGACAGAGCGAGACTCCGTCTCAAAAAAAAAAAAAAAAAGAAAAAAGAAAGAAAAACTCCCACTACATACCCACAAAATGTTCAAATGTTCAGTGTTAATCTGATGGTTACATATCTGTAACTCTAAAGTCTGTTGATTAATAAAACTGATTTTGAGTGGCTTTTAATCAGTCTTTATTACTACAGTCACATATAAATGTATACATCTGTAAAAAGTAGAGGTTCCTCTTCAAAGACTTTCCTCTCCATCTAATTAGGAATAAATAGTAACTTCTCTTAGAAGCAAAATTTATTCAAAGACCTGTGTTAGCATTCTTAAACATCTGCTAGCCGTAATAAAGAAATCAATGTACTTTATGTTCTTAGCTCCCACAATTTAGCCTAAATACTTGCCCACACACACACACACACACACACACACACACACACACACACACACACAGGTCCAAGTCAGCATTAGATCATAGCCTGTTCCTCTTCCTTATCTGAAGGTGTTTTTACCTTTCTCTGCATTCCACAAGTTAATTCCTCCTTCCTTTGTTCTCCTCTGCCTTTGCCCCTTTTAAAAAGTTCTAAGTTGTTAGCCAATCAGGACAAATACAGAATGTGAGGTCCTGTTCCAGCCAATGGAAACCGGACATAACAGTAGGGTGGGCACATCAGGTTATAAATAACCGTGCCTTCTTTGTTTGGTGTACTCTCAAGGCAAAACTATTAGCGAGTGTACCCTTTCTGCAGAAAGTATAAAACTGGCCTTGCTGAGGAAATTAAATTTATGTTCAAGTGCTACTTCTTTACAGCACCAGGGAACAAGCATTTCAATCAGGTTTATCCTATCTTTATGTAATAGTTACCTAAAAAACATTTGCTGAATGTAGTGAGAATCGACATGCAAAGAATATGCAATGAATGAATGTGCACATTATAGCAGCATAACATAATTCATGAATGTGACACAAATGCAAAGAAAGCAGCCTGTGGCCACCCGTTATCTAGCAAGGCTGAAACAAAATTTGCCTTTGGCACCCTGCCATCTCTCTACTCCATACCTCTTTGTTTTCAGGGCCTCTTTGTCTTACTTAGCTGTCAATTCTCTGCTAAGGCATATACTGACAACTAAGGAACTGGTTAAAAACTGGCTTAAGGTATGATGCAACCCAGGGTCATCTGTGTTTAGAAGAACTTCTTCATGACCATTCAATGAGGAAAGGACAATCTTTTCAACAAATGGTGACAGGAAAACTGGATATCACATGCAAAAGAAGTTGGACCTTTACACCACGTTAAAAAAAAACTCTTAAGTGTATGAAAGGCGTAAATATAAGAGCTAAAACGATCAAACTCTTAGGAGAAAACATAAAAGCTTCACGACACTGGATTTTGCAATGACTTCTTGGGGAAAACGTAACAAAAGAAAAAAACAGATAAACTGAACTATATCAAAATTTAAAACTTCTGTGAATCACAGGGCAAGAAAGGGTAAAAAGGCAATCCACAGAATGGGAGAAAATATCTGCAAATCATACATCTGATAAGGGGTTCATACACTTCCCATTATAAACAACCCCTACCATAAACCATAACAATAAACACATAAAACCACTAAGAAATAAACAAAGGATCTAAACAGACACTTCTCTAAAGATAGACAAATGCCCAATAAGCACATAAAAAAAGTTCAGTGTCATTCATCACTATGGAAATGCAAATAGAAACCACAATGAGATACCACCTCACACCCAACAGGATAGTGACTATTTAAAAAAAAAAAAAAAAGTGTTGATAAGGATGGAAAGAAATTGGGCCCAGTGAGCCCTGTTGATGGGAATTTAAAATGGTGCAGCTGATATGAAAAACAGTATGGCAGTTACTCAAAAAAATCAGAAATAGAATTATCCTGTAATTCCACTTGTGAGAATATATCCAAAGGAACGGAAACCTGGGACACAGATATTTGTGTACATTCATATTAATAAGCATTATTCGCAATAGCCAAAAGGCGGAAGCAACCCAAGTGTCCATCCACAGATGAACGGGTAAACCAAACGTGGCACATACATACAATGAAATGCTATTCCGCCTTAAAAGGAAGGAAATTCCAAAGCTTGCTATAACTTGCATGAACCTTGAAGCCATTACGGTAAGTTAATTCACAAAAGGACAAATACTGTATGATTCTACCTATATGAAGTATTTAAAGTAGTTAAATTCAGAGACAGAAAGCGGAATGGTGGTTGCGGGTGGAGTTACTGTTTAACAGGTAGACTCAGGCAAGATGAAAGAGTTCTGGAGATGGATGGTGGCGATGGTTGCACAACAGTGTGAATGTACTTAATGCAACCGAACTGTACACTTAAAAACAGCTAAAATGGTAAACTTTTACATGTATCTTATCACAATTAAGAAGAGTTTAAAAAAAAAAAAAGTACTTCTGAAGCTACAAACACTCCACAGGCACCTGCAAGCTGCAGTAGACAGGATCTTCAGGTGGGGTGCAAAGCTGGGAAGAAGCCTACTTCAAGAAAACTGTACAGCAGTATCTGGGTGTTTTGTTTATTTTTTACTTTGAATTGGGGGCAGTGGGAGGTCATTTGAGAATTTACAAGAACCAGGTATTGCCTTTATGAGTAACTAAGTACATAAAGTGCTAGCTAGCACACATGCCCTAAAAAAAGTCTGGTAACAGTCTGCTCCAATGTGCTCTTATTCTGTCCTTTAATGGTAAAAGTTTTAACACCAGAAACAGCTTTTTATGTAACATTTAGATACAAAAATACAGCTGTTTGTGGATCTTATTTTGATTCAACCTTAGAGACCATCATTGTCTAAGGCTACAGTTCTCAAACAACTGCTGAAGTTGTATGGGTACTACAGACATGCACATCCCACAAACTAGTCAGGTTTTGATCGTGAAGGGACTCTCATCAAGGTATATAAAACAAAACAAAAGGCCGGGCCTGGTGGCTCATGCCTGTAATCCCAGTACTTTGGGAGGCTGAGGTGGGCAGATCATTTGAGGTCAGGAGTTTGAGATCAGCCTGACCAACCTGGTGAAACCCCATTTCTAAAAATACAAAAAAAAAAATTAGCCAGGCATGGTGGTGCATGCCTGTAGTCCCAGCTACTTGGGAGGCTGAGACAGGAGAATCACTTGAACCCAGGAGGTGGAGGTTGCAGTGAGCCAAGATTGCGCCACTGTACTCCAGTCTGACAGACTGAGACGGGAAGGGACGGGACAGGAAGGGAAGGGAAGAATTCAGACACCTAGGTGAAGGGCGCAATTTCCCAGAAGTACAAGTACTGGCTCTAATCTTCAACCTGTACTTGCTTTTAGCAACTGATTTTAAACCAAGCCAACAGTTCACATTCTAAGCATAGTGCTGTGTGTCTTTCACGTATTTAAGGTATCTTTTAAAAATACACAAGTCCAAGATATTTAGATCAGGTTTTATTCCCAACCTAATAAAACCCATTTTTGCCACTTTATGTGGTTTTTTTACACCTTCAGCATACTGAAACATTTTCCTGTTACTAATTTTTTCCTGCTGCAATAAAACAATTTCTGTACCAGATGAGATACTGTCTTGATAAACGCAGAATTCAAAGAACTTCAAACTATCAAAGTGGCACACAGCACTCTCCATAGAAAAAATTATAGGTTTTGGTATGTAAGCCTTTTCTTGAAGTCAGTATGATCTTTCAATCTTTTCTTGGGACATTCTCTATTATTCCCTCATCACTGAATTGTGTTTATACACTGCTTTGTAATGCTAAGTACATTATGCAATCCTGCTAAGTGTTCCTTTTCAAAAATAGCTTTTCTTGCTGTATTTATAAAAGCAATTCGTGTTCGTTGCAGAAAATTGGAAAATACAGAAAACAGAAAAGGAAAGGAAAAAATTACCCACATTCCTACCACCTAAAAAATTCACCTATTAACTGACACTTTACATTTCCTTCCTTTTAGTGTTCCTTTAATTTTTAACATTCAAATTTAATTTCTTTACATTTAAATACATTACTAGTAATACCTTTCACTTCTCAAGTGTCTTCAGTTTTCCAAGACCCCTTTACATCTACCATTTATCTTTACAACTCACCCATAGACTAAGTCAGCCAAGTACTATTTATTTTGCACACAACAGTTGCCTTCTAGGGTAGAGAAGCTAAAAAGTTCTATAAGGCTGCACTGCTGGCTCGTGGTACAAAATCATACTCATCTTCTACAAAATTATGTTCCCAAATCTTCAATGGAAAAAATAATAATGGTATCAATATGAACTGCTAAAAAGTTAAGAACACTCCTATTGAACTGAAGTAACCTAACACAAAACAGATTCTTCACCAGGAAATCTAGCAACAGTCTGGATTATAAAACAGCCATACATGTAACAACACCAAGGAAGAAAACAGGTTCTACAAATAAGCTCCATCTAGACCCCAACTAGTCCATATTGATAAGTAGAGGTCGGGTGTGGCGGCTCACGCCTGTAATCCCAGCACTTTGGGAGGCTGAGGCAGGCGGATAACTTGAGGTCGACTTTGAGACCAGCCTGACCAACATGGTGAAACCCTGTCTCTACTAAAAAGAAAAAAATCAGCCAGGCATGGTAGCAGGCACCTGTAATCCCAGCTACTCGGGGGGCTGAGGCATGACAATCACTTGAATGCGGTAGGCAGAGGTCGCAATGAGCCGAGACTGTGCCACTACTCTCCAGCCTGGCGACAGAGTGAGACTCCGTTTCAAAAAAGAAAAAAAAAAAAAAGAAGTAGAGACCCAAAGACAGCATCAACTTTGTTGCTAAGCAGTTCTCTGAACTTAAGTCATAATCAGTCATATTTTAGTTCCTCTGTATGCGGAAAGAGTTGGACCTGTTTGAAATGCTTGTTCCCCGGTGCCATAAAGAAATAGCACTTGAACATAAATTTATTTAGTAAGGCCATTTTTATTTCCTGCAGAAAGGGTACACTTGCTAGCAGTTTTGCCATGAGAGTACACCGAACAAAGGAGACAGGGTCATTTAAAACCTGATGCGTCCATCCTACTGCTGTGTCCGGTTTCCACTGGCTAGAACAGGACCTCACATTCTGTATTTGTCCCGATTGGCTAACAACTTAGAACTTTTTAAAAGAGGCAAAGGCAGAAGAGAACAAAGGAAGGAGGAAGTAACTTGTGGAATGCTGAGAAAGGTAAAAACACTTTTAAGTAAGGAAGAGGAAAAGGATATGACCTAATGCTTGCTTGGACCAGTGTAAGCATGCCAGGGCAAATATTTAGGAGCAGAGGTCTTTGAATAAATTTTGCTTCTAAGATAAGTTAGTCAGATGGGGAGGAAAGCCTTTGAAAAGGAACTTCTTTGACTTTTTACAGACCTGACAAATTCTAGAGTCTTTTGCAATTGTTTAAATGTACATGATTCTATGCTTGAATCCAGGAGGTGGAGGTTGCAGGGAGCTGAGATCGTGACACTGCACTCCAGCCTGGGTGCCAGAGCAAGACTCCGTCTCAAAAATAAACAGGCAGTGGCTCATGCCTGTAATCCCAGCACTTTGGGAGGCCGAAGCAGGTACATCACAAGGTCAGAAGTTCAAGACCAGCCTGGACAACATGGTGAAACCCCATCTCCACTAAAAAATACAAAAATTAGGCTTGGTGCGGTGGCTCACGCCTGTAATCCCAGCACTTTGGGAGGCTGAGACAGGCAGATCACAAGGTCAGGAGATCGAGACCACCCTGGCTAACATGGTGAAACCCCATCTCTACTAAAAATACAAAAATTAGCCAGGCACAGTGGCGGGTGCCTGTAGTCCCAGCTACACGGGAGGCTGAGGCAGGAGAGTGGCGTGAAACCCGGAGGCGGAGCTTGCAGTGAGTGGAGATTGCGTCACTGCACTCCAGCCTGGTCGACAGAGCAAGACTCCGTTTCAAAAAAAAAAATAAAAAAAAAAAAAAAAAATTAGCCAGGCCTGATGATGCGCGCCTATAATCCCAGCTACTCCAGAGGCTGAGGCAGAGAACTGCTTGAACCTAAGAGGCGAAGGTTGCAGCAAGCCGAGATCACGCCACTGCACTCCAGCCTGGGCAACAGGTGACTTCGTCTCAAAAAAATAAATAAATGAAAATAAATAAATAAATAAATAAATGTATACGATTATATACATCTAGTTTTAAAAGAGCTTTCAACAAACGCATACATATTAGGCAACTTTATATAACTTTTTCTATGCTTTCCAAAAAACAGTAAGATGCGCCTATCCACAGATGTGGCTGTGCAGTAAAGATCCTAACCCGGAGGTTTGGCCTTTGCCCTTGGTTTCCGGGAGGTAATCCTTTCTTTTCCCCACCTTCACATGCTCCAAGATGAGACTGGGAGGTAATCTCTAAGCCCTTAGAATGTCCACTCTATGGGAGCAGTGGCTCACGCCTGTAATCCCAGCACGTTAGGAGGCCGAGGCGGGAGAATCACGAGGTCAGGAGTTCGAGACCAGCCTGGCCAACATGGTGAAACCCCGTCTCTACTAAAAATACAAAAATTAGCCAGGCACAGTGGCGCACACCTATAATCCCAGCTACTCAGAAGGCTGAGGCAGAATTGCTTGAACCCGGGAGGCAGAGGTTGTGGTGAGCCGAGATTGTGCCATTGTACTCCAGGCTGGGTGACAGAGCAAGGCTCTGTCACAAAAGAAAAAAAAAAAAAAAAAGGATGTCCACCCTGTTAAGTGCTTTTGTTAACTGGGGGCTTTGAGCCACTCCAGATAGTTTCACACTATGATTTACGGTGAAGGGCTTTCAGCCATGTATTATCAACTTCCTGAAGGGCTGAAAACGAAAGGTCACCATGCCAACAGTCAATCATATCCAAGTGACCAAGCCCCACTACAAATGCTGCATACCAAGGCTTGGGTGAGCTTCCCTGATTGGCAATCTCCATAAGTACTGTCAGAAGTTGGCACTGTCCACAACTTCACCAGCAGAGGATAACTGAAGTTTCGTAAGTGGAACTCTTCTGTGTGCCCCATGCACCTCTTCCCTTGGCTGATTTTATTCTGTATCTTTTCACTGTAATATATCCAACGATAAGTAAAAGCCCTTTCAGTAGTTCTGTGAACCCTTCTAGCTAATTATTTAACCTAAGGATGGTGTGGATCCCCGGATTTGCAGTTGGTCTCATGAGGGTGGTCTTGGGACCCCTAACTCCACGATGGCAAAATGGCACTGTCCTCCAGTATTTATTCTTCTTTCTTACTTTTAGTAATGGAACACCTCTCCTGCCCCTCTTAGCAGGAGGCAGAGTGGGCAAACAGAGACTACATTTCCCAGGCTCTTCTAAAAATCAGGGGTGGCCACGTGACTCGGTTCTGGCCAAGGAGGTATGAGCAGAGTGATGTGCACAAAAATATGAGCCATATTCCTAAAGAAAGCTGTTTACTTCTTTTTCTGGGATGCGGTTGTAAGGTAACCCAGCTTCACCCATGGGAATAAGGACAATACCCTACGGAATGGCTAAGCACACAGAAGAAATGTGGAACCCCTAAAATACTGACGTGCTCACCCACTACGGACTGCCTGTCTACCTCTGGGCTATTACAGGATAAAGAAAAACTTAAATATTGTTTGTCCTGTTGTATTCTGAAGTCCCTGTTACAGCAGCTTGGCCTGTACCCTAATGTATAAGTACATCTGAGCATTTTAATATGATTTTGATTCAGTATCTACATAAATCAGAGATAAAGAGAAAGACACACAATAAGATGTACTGTATAAAAAATATTTGGATATATTAAACCTGAAAATGCATAACAAACATTTGTATGTCCCAGTTTGAGGCTGATCTGATTAAAAGGAAAGCATCTATCCCAAACAATTCAATATAACAAAGAGTTTTCTCTTATTCTTCTTGCTATTCATAACTACCAAAAAAGATGCTTGATTTAACAAAATCAACAGTTAATACAAACTGAAGGGGGCTTCCTGAACGAATGACTAACGCTTTTCTTCCCTTCAATCAGATTTCCACAGAAAAGGAAAGAAGTAGAGACACTGTTTTAATAAAGTACCTAGGAGGCTGGGCATGGGGGCTCACGCCTGCAATCCCAAGACTTTGGGAGGCCAAGGCAGGTGGATCACCTGTAGTCAGGAGTTCGAGAAGAGCCTGGCCAAAATGGCAAAATCCCATCTTTATAAAAACACAAAAATTAGCCAAGAGTGGTGGTGCACACCTGTAGTCCCAGCTACTCGGAAGGCTGAGGCAGGAGGATCACCTGAACCCAGGAGGCGGAGGTTGTAGTGAACTGAGATCATACCACTGCACTGGGCAACACTGAGACTCTATCTCAAAAGAATAAAAAATTTAAAAAAGGAAGTACCAAGGAGAACTGCCTTCTCTAGTTTTCCAGAGTGCAGCCAAATCACCCCGTTTCCAAACACCTTCACCTGAATTTTCCTGCTTTCCTGTGTTCCAAACCACGTGGCCCAATTGCATTTATTAAGCACCTCCATCCACTAGGATGCTCTACACATCTCAAAGTCAGCATGTCCATAAGTAGGATCAAGCTACAAAGTATGTTCTGGAGATGACATGATAAAAATTAAAATCTAGAGGAAGGAGATAAGAAGCCACTGATCTTCACTAAGGAGAAGTGGTATAATTTCACAGGAAAGCCAAATGATTATCTGTAGAAAAGTTCAAGGTTGCAATAAATAAGGGATTCCAAAGGCCACAGCAGAAGAGCTAGTAACAGGAACAGAACTTAGCTGAAGAATAAAGGAAGTAATATCAAAGAAGAGGGAAATGTATCTAAAGCAGTAATTCTCATGCCTGAGCATGCATCGCAATCACCAGCACAGGGCCTGTTAAAAGACAAGATGCTGGGCCCCAACTCCAATGTTTCTGATTCAGTGAGTCTAAGGTACGGCTGGAAATTTGCATTTCTAAAAAGTTCCCAGGGAATGTTGATGCTGCTGGACTGTGGCACACACTTTGAGAACCACTGGTTTTGCCTGTATCTATAGTGGTGAGAACAGAGAAAAGGACAGTTCAGTGATAATGAGAAAGGTTACATACAGTAGAAAGAATGATGCTACAATGTGTCCTAAGTAGAATGAATTTCACATTAGGAGTAATGCAATTCACCAAGTGAAGATTTTAATTAGATTGCAGGTGACAGGCTGGGCGCGGTTGCTCATACCCATAATCCCAGCACTTTAGGAGGCCAAGGAGGGCGGATCATGAGGTCAGGAGATGGAGACCATCCTGGCCAACAAGGTGAAATCCTGTCTCCACTAAAAACACAAAAAATTAGCTGGGTGTGGCAGCACTCCCCAGTGTCCCAGCTACTTGGGAGCTGAGGCAGGAGAACTGCTTTAACCAGGGAGTGGGATGTTGCAGTCAGCCGAGATCACACTACTGCACACCAGCCTGGGTGACAGAGTGAGAATGTCCCAAAAAAAAAAAAAAAGAAAAAGATTACAGATGACAAAATCTCTCCTGTCCTGCCCCCCACTTCCCCTTACCCCAAATTCCAGGTCTGAGCTAATGGTTTTTCTCCACTCACTTAGCATTTACTATAATCTTCAGTTTTCACGGTGAGTAAAATGAGTATAAACCACAATCCAAGGTTATCAGAGATTTGCATACAACTATAATAGGAGATCTGTAATTCCAGCATTTTTGGAGGCCAAGGTGGGAAGATCTCTTGCGTGAGACCAGCCTGAGCAACATAGCAAGACCTCATCCCTAAAAAAAAATAAAAATAATAAAAAGAGCCAGGCATGGTGGCACACACCTGTAGTCAGGAGGCTGAGGTCACTCGAGCCTGGAAGGTCAAGGCTGCAGTGAACCACTGCACTTGGCCTGGGAGACACAGCAAGACCAAAAAACTAAAAATAATACTACTAATAAAAGATTCTGCATTATAGGCACTAATGGAATGAAATAAATGCACAGAGAAAACAGCCATAAATCTCATGTTCGAGAAGACACCCAAGAAAGCATCACTGAGAGTAGATCTAAACTAAGAACAATCAGCAGGATTTTATGGGATAGAAGGTAGGTGGGAAGGGGTGACATGAAGGCAAAGATTTCAGGAAGAAGAAAAATTCATAATCAAAAACTTAAAAGGGCCGAGCACAGTGGCTCACACCTGTATCTCAGCACTTTGGGAGGTTAAGGCAGGAGGACTGCTCAAGCTCAGGAGTTCGAGACCAGCCTAGGCAACAAAGTGAGACCCTCCCTGTCTCCACAAAAAAAAAGTTCTTGAATTAGCCAGTCATGGTGGTGCACGTCCGTGGTCACAGCTACTTAGGGGACTGAGATGGGAGAACTGCTTGAGCCTGGGAGGTTAAGACTGCAGTGAGCTGTCATCACATCACTGCACTCAGGCCTATACTATACAGCGAGACCCTGCCTCATAAAAAATAAAAAGAAAAATACAAAAAGACATTTAGGACAACATTCTAGAATTTACTGGTATGTAGGAACATGGCCAGATGTAGAGGTAGACCAACTAAGGTAGGTAGTAAAATATAACAGAAGGCCTTGAATATATCATACTAAGAAGTTTAAACCTTACTTTCTAAGTTTTAAGCAAGTGTAAATTAGGTGGGAGAGTGTCTGGTTCCTAAGCCTAGCCTACACCATAACCTACAAATCTTAGCTAAAGTCCTCACCTTGTGCATTCCACCCACACAAGTCATTAGATCTCTGAACTCACAAGGTAACTGGCATAAACAATGATACATAACTAAAAACAAATCCCTCAGAGCAACTGCATTTCAAAAATATAGTCAAACTCTTCTTTTCTGGACCTGCTATCAGTTCCAGCATTCATAAATCCCTTTTCTCCCAAATCTTTCTATTAAATATAATTGCAAGTAAACATAAAGGGAGAAGTTGCCACTGCTTCTGGAATCTTCCCTTGCTTACACCAATAATATATTTAAAATTATACACTTTTAAAAAAACAAAAACATAACACTACAACATGCTACATTCTTCAAGACACCAGAAGTCTTATTCAATGTAACAATTTAGCACACTATAATCTCTGAGAAACAGTGAGTTCCAAGATAATTTAATATAATCTTTAAAGTGACAATCTGAAATAAGATTAGGCATAAATATGCAAAAGAGTATTAACCTCCAACACAGTAAACCTGAAGCGTTAGTAACTTTGACTCAAGTGCTAAAATTCAAAACAGCAATTAAGTTACTGAAACATTTTACAACCCTAACACAGATTATCAATGCCTCCACTCCACCCATAAAAATCTCACTTCATATTTTTTTCTTCCAAATAACTACTGAATAATTACGTACATCTAAAAGTACAAATTCAAGAGCAATACCAAAATTCAAACTTTTTACAACCAATTATTAAGCTTTAAAGTATCAAATATGTAGTTTATAACCCAAGCTACAACAAAATTTATGTAATTAAAACATTTAACTCAAGTGAATAACCCGTTTTAAATTCTATTGTATCAATAAAATAAAATGTTATGTAGCAATTCTCAACAGAAGGCAATGCTTCTATATAGATTTAAATGCAACCTGTTTCCAATTTTTAATACAACAGAGGTAACTGGGTTACTATCACTACCACTAGTTTTAGCTGTCACAAATTGAGCAAGTATCTGTTCTCACTTATTTAGCCAGCACTGTGTAATAAAGAATTTGGGGCCCAGGCACAGTGGCTCATGCCTGTAATAGCAGTACTCTGGGAGGCCAAGGCAGGAGGATCACTTGAGGCCAGGAGTCTGAAGCCAGCCTGGGCAACATAGGGAGATCCCTACACACACACACACACACACACACACAAAATATTTAAATTAGCCAGGTGCGATGATGCATGCCTGTAGTCCTAGCCACACACACACACACACACAAACACACACACACAATATTTAAATTAGC
>NW_012109807.1:6618712-6626341 GCF_000951045.1 Mandrillus leucophaeus | reverse complement strand
GCCTGTAGTCCTAGCCACACACACACACACACACAAACACACACACACAATATTTAAATTAGCCAGGTGCGATGATGCATGCCTGTAGTCCTAGCTACTGGGGAGGCTGAGGCAGGAGGCTCACTGTGGCTCGAAAGCTGGAGGGTACAGTGAGCTATGATAGCACCACTGTGACACAGTAAGACCCTGTCCCTAAACAAACAAAAACAAAAAAAATTGGCCATTGTCTGATTCCTGGAAAACTCGACTCTTGGAGTCTCCCAACTGATAGGAGTGTCTTTGCTATCCATGAATCCATAATGGGTCCCTCTTGGCCCACAATTGAGTTTCTATTAACAGGGTGACGCCCAGTAAGCCCCTAGTCTCAGGATGGGGGTTGGCCATGCTAGAAATGCCAACCATGTGAATAGTGGGTTGGGGCTTTGAGCAAGCTGACACCAGCCTAACAACTTGACCTCCAGGGAGAAGCGGGCTGGCGACTGAGTTCAATCATACCTATGTAATAAAATTCCCACAAAAACTCTAGATGCTTGTAGAGTAAGTGAGAATTCCCGGTTGGCAATCATTCACTGATGTACTGGAAGGATGACACGTCCTGAGGACGTGGAAGCTTCATATTTGGGACCCTCCCAGATTTTGTTCTATGTGTCTCTTTAATTGTCTGGTCCTGATTTGTATCTTTTAAAAAATAACTATAATTCCAAGAACAGCACTTTCCTGAGGTCTGTGAGTCATTCTAACAAATTATCAAACGTGAGGTGTAGTGAGAACTGATAAAGTCATAGCCAGTTGGTCAGAGTGTGGACAACCTGCAAGTTTGTAGAGTTTGTAGCTAATATACACAGTGAGAAGAGTCTTGTAGACTGTACCCTTAATTTACGATGCCTTACCTCTCACTCTGGGTGACGGATGCCCAAATGACACTACAGCTATAAAATAGGATACGCTGCCTTACCTCTCTTCCCAGTACTCTTAAGAGAATTAAATGAGAAAAAAGTTAGATAAAGCACTCCTTAAGATATAAAGCATTGTGTTTGCTTCGGCCGCACATGTACTAAAACTGGAATGACACAGAGAAGATTATCATGGGAAAAAATTCTGTATTAAAAAATTTACACTTTGGGAGGCCAAGACGGGTGGGATCGCCTGAGGTCAGGGGTTCGAGATCAGCCTGGCCAACACGGTGAAATCCCGTCTCTACTAAAAATACTAAACTCACTTGAGCGTGGTGGCAGGCACCTGTAATCTCAACCACTCGGGAGGCTAAGGCAGGAGAATGGCTTGAACCCGGGAGGAGGAGGTTGCACTGAGCCAAGATCACGCCATTGTACTGCAGCCTGGGTGACAAAAGCAAAACTTCATCTAAAAAAAAAAAAAATTGTTAGGCTCCTTAAAATATTGAAGAAGAAATTGTTAAAATATTTTTTAAAGTTCAGGACTGTCCAGGTTAAATGGCTTTAAAAAAAAAAAAAAAAAGGCTTAAAATAAACAGCTAAGGAGTCATCAAGAAACTGAATTCATGGCCGGGCGCGGTGGCTCAAGCCTGTAATCCCAGCACTTTGGGAGGCTGAGACAGGCGGATCACGAGGTCAGGAGATCGAGACCATCCTGGTTAATACGGTGAAACCCCGTCTCTACTAAAAAATACAAAAAACTAGCCGGGTGAGATGGCGGGCGCCTGTAGTCCCAGCTACTTGGGAGGCTGAGGCAGGAGAATGGCATGAACCCGGGAGGCGGAGCTTGCAGTGAGCTGAGATCTGGCCACTGCACTCCAGCCTGGGCGACAGAGCGAGACTCCGTCTCAAAAAATAAAAAACAAAAAAACAAAAAAAAACAAAAAAAAAAAGACACTGAATTTATAAGACTAAAATACAGAACTTAATGAAAACCAATTACAAGAACAAAATAAGTAAGAGTTTCAACTACATAATTCAGACCAGTGCCTAAAAGATAAAAATGCATTAAGTCCATTCCTAGAAATTGCAAATATAGAAATGATGGAGCTTAGAGAATGTAAGATGCAGCCATTGTTTCGTGACTAAACCTCCAAAAAGTTCATTTTAGCCTTGGGTATGATCAGGAATGACTGAGGTCAGTAAGCAACACTTTGCTTAATCAGATATGAGTTTGAATACGAACTACTCACATCACAACCAACTTTTCTTGCCCATCACTACCTAATATTTTAATTCAAGCACAAAGTCATGGGACCCAACTGGTCTTTAAAAGGTTTCTCAAAGTATCGTACGTAGACAAGGCAGTTACCTGCCTACATGAGAAAGCATCACTTTCAACTGCATTATAATAGAGGACAAAATTTTTTTCTGCTATGTTCCAATGATAAAATCAAGACTTTAAATCATAATTCTACAAGAACGTATCATTTTATTTTCTGTCCTCTTGAATATGAGATACTAAGTGTTGCTGGTCTTTCCCTCAGTAATGCAGGGAACAGTTTAGTGTAGCAGGGGAAAAAATGGCCTTGGGGGGAAAAACTTAGGCTCTAGTCTTATTTCTCCTCTTTAGCAGGCAAATGACCCTTGGGGTCTCACTTTCCTCCAGTAAGATATAACAGCATGGCCTATGGAATCTGTAAGATTCTTTCTACCCTTGACATTCTGAGGTGTTGAGAAGCCAGTAACTCGTAATTTACATATTCTTACAAATTAAAAAAGCCTTCCAAGGAAATGTCAGAAACCATTGAAATTTATGTAAAAACATCCCACCTATGTGTTCCTCCTTATTGAAGGAGATTCAGGTAAAGATCAGATATGTAGACTATTATCCTTAGCAAACTAACACAGGAACAGAACACCAAACACCACACGTTCTCACTTGTAAGTGGCAGTGGAATGATGAGAACTCATGAACGCAAAGAAGGGAGCAACAGACACTGGAGTCTACTTGAGCATGGAGGGTGGGAGGATGGAAAGGAGCAGGAAAAGTAACTATTGTGTATCAGGCTTGATACCTGAGTGATGAAACAATCTGTATAACAAACCCCCACGACATGAGTTTATCTATATAACAAACATTCGTATGTACCCCAGAACCGAAGATAGAAGCTTAAAAAAAATTGCCCCATAATCAGCAGGAACACATCACTAGGAACTTTCATTAAATATTTACTTGCTACCTCCAATTTAGCCTTAAGCAAACTTAGACGTTTATGTTTTCTTCAGTCTAACGTATTAGATGCAAAACCTTTTCAAACTATTTACAAAGCTGAAGCACCAAGACACGATTCTTTGACTTATTTTTAATGACTTTTAAATGTGAGTGAGAGAAACATTAATTATGATGCAAGTCATCATCCTATTAAAACATTTCACACTTATAACACAGGCATTTTAGTAGTTAAATCTAAAAAAAAAAAAAAAATCAAAATATTAGCCATAATGATTAAGCTGCCAGTAGTTACACACACTCACAAATAATGTGATAAATTGTAACGGCAAGCTTCCAAACAAAAACCTTGTAATTTTTAACATGCCTCACAGCAGACTGGGTATGACCTCAGCAACTAGCCTGAAATCTTGGCTCCTTTCTTGTGCAACCAGCCAAGTAAAAACATCTCTTTAAATCTGTTTCTTTATAAGGTGCCAACCGTATATGGCAGCTGTAGATATTAAATAAGACACTGCACCTAGCAAAGAGCCTAGCACACAGTAAATATTTAATAACTTACAATTAATAAATTTTGGATGAAATGTTACCCAAAGCAGCAGTCCTTTGACTTTTTTAAAAAAAAATTTAGGCCTAGGGTTTAGGATACTATTGCTTGTTAAAGTTCAGACTGAGAAATAAAATAACAAGCCTACAAAGAAGCATTTCACTAAGGACAAGTGAATTTAAAATAACTGGTATTATGCAAATTCAATTACCACAGGCAGAATTTTAGTTTATGAGAATAATTCAAGTTGTATTAGCTCAAAGTATCTATTATTACAAAGTCACTGTCTCCATCAATTCTTTCTCCTATTTCTGTAACTGCTAAAGAAAAATAAATCATATTATGAAAAGAACAGAAAGATACAAAGCACAGCTGGGTTAAGTTCCAATTAATAACCAAATACAATTTGAGGGGAAAAACCCACTGAAAGGAGGGAGAAACTGAACACAACTGAAGATGATAAAAAATTTCCTTCCTAAATACTACAAGACTCATATTTCAACTGGATCTTCAAGGACTTTCCCTGTCTGAAGACAGGAAGCCTCTAGCAAGTCCTTTCATCACCGCAATCGGATCTCAGCTGAACTTCAAAGGGAACTATATAAAAGCCACTTTGGTGGGCAGTTGTTGAGATAATCACTCTTAGCATCTTCTACAGATTGAAGACTAAAAAAACCTGACTTACACATTAAGACCAAACACCAGTCACCATTCTCAGCAGTTTATTTTTTAATTTGTTCTAGACATCCACAAAATGTATTTTTTAAAGGAGTTCCATAAATATAAATTTGGTAGCTAACAAAAATTCAGCACCAAAGTAATACATATAAAATTTAACCAGACACAGTGGCTCACACTTGTAATCCCACCACTTTAGGAGGATGAGGCAGGAGGATCACTGTAGCCCAAGAGTTTGAGACCAGCCTGGGCAACATAGTAGGACCCCATCTTTACAAAACATTAAAAAACTAGTCAGGCATGGTGGCACACGCCTGTAGTGACAGCTACTCGAGCGTCTGAGGCAGGAGGCTGGCTTGAGCCCATGAGGTTGAGGTTGCAGTGAGCCGTGATCACACCACTGTATTTCAGCTTGGGCAACAGAGTAAGACCCTGTCTCAAAAAATTTAAAGAAAGAAAAAAATTCAGTTAATCCAACTTTATCTCATGCCAAAATACAAAATCCTAAGTGAACAAGCTAATTTCAAATAGTTCTTAGAAGGTCTAAAATTACCCTGTTCTAAGCACTTTACATATATTAACTCAATTATTATTCACCATAATCCTGTGATGTAGGTATTATCATAGTCATCTTACAGATGAGCAGAACTGAGGCACCACCAAGTTATTAATTTGCCCACGGTCTCACAATCAGTAAATGGTAGGAGCCACAGAATTGTGACCCAAGCTGTCTGATTCCAGAACCAATATTCGAATCAACTATACTATTCATTTACTCAACAAGTTTTATTGACAGCCTACGATGTACCAGGCGCAGTTCTAAGCACTAGGGATAAAGCTGTGTACAAGTCAGACAAGGCCTCTGCTCTCTTATTGAGAAGAGGGCTGGCAGCAAACAAGTCTAAGCGGGGAAATAACTAAGTAAGTGAAAAAAACAGTGTATCTTCACCTAGTGATAAATGCTATAGAGAAAAAGAGAATAAAGAATAAAAGATTATAAAAGAAGGGGCTGATTCCTATTTTAGAATTAGAAAAGGCCTCTCTGAGGCGATGACATTTGAGCAGAAACACAAGATGTAAAGAGCCATGACCACTTAGAGGAAGGGGTCATGCTAAGAGGATAGTAAGTATAACATCCCAAGGTAGAAACACTTTGTTCAAGAACCGGCAAAATGACTATGGGACTGGGGTAGGTTGCTGAAAGTCTGTCACCTAATAAGAGGTAAGCTGGAAGTTGCCAAATCATGCTACACCCTGATGGGATGTGCTAAGGGCTAAGATTCAAATGCAAGTGTTAACAGGAAGCTTTTGGAGGATATTAAGCAAGAAAGTGACAATCTGATTTCCATTTTTAAAATGATCCCTCTGGTTGTCAAGGGGGAATCCCTAGGGAACAGTCAGGGAGCAAGACAAATAAAGAAACCAGTAAAGGCACTATGGCAACAGTCCAACCAAGAGATAATGGAACTTAGACTAGGATTCATGTACTGTTTATAAGTAGATGCTAACAGAAGAGCCTGCAACCTAATTGCCTCTAAAGAGCCTTTTTAATATCCATTTTCCCGTCTCCTCTCCTCACTTGCTTTTGAAAACAAGAAAGATTCTTTTTTAATGTCCATGTTAACGCTTCATTCAGTTGGGTGCTATTACAGTAACAGAAAAAAACTTTTCATTTTTAAATGTTGTTTAACATACCCTATGATTAGTAATATGCCACATATACACGTCCATACATTCTTGAAAAGCAGAAAGAGCCACAATGCTCTTTAGTGTAGGACTTGTTCATTTATTTGGAGAGAAGAGGTACCTGTCACCTCTTCTGATTACCTTTCCTCTCACGCGTTGTCTCTAGCACATCCTGGCTCATTCTAGATTGTGAACTGCAATAAACTGGTATACCAAAGGGAGTATGTATTTACTGAGCACCTCCTGAGTACCATGGTGTCACTAGATGTCTCACATTTAAGAACTCATTTAATTCTCAGCTACCCAAGGTGGGAAATGGTATCTTCATTCCACAAACGAGAAAAAACCAGAGATACTAGTAACTTGTCTACAGTCACCAGCTAACAATTTGCAGGGCCAGAAATCTAACCTCCATCTAACTGTGAAGTTCCTGTCTTTCCACTACAGCTGCTATCAAAGAAAGTGCTTTCAAACATATACTATACGCAGTCACTGCAACTTCTTACGAATAATGACCAGTTTGTTGCTGGTGAGGACAAGGTTTCTTTAATTCTCTTATGTAGAATCAAGAGTTTTGAAGCTGGGAGTGGGGGAAATGTAGTGATCTTATACATTCAAGCACATTATTTTTCAAAAATTATGTTCTACTTGAAACTTCCTAGAAATTAATCCTAAAAGAGCAATTCCCATCTTTAGAAAAAAAATATTAAATATGTACTGTTTACCACAAAATAGCGGTTAAGGTTTTACAACAAAAGACAGGAGTGTGGTACAGACTCTACCCTCAAAGGTCCTACAAAATAAGAGAAGACAGGGCCAAAAAGATAATCATAACACAGTGAAGGGGGCAAACAGCCTCAGAATTGAATGTAAGAGAGCCTTGGATACCGGAGAACGATTCCTGCAAGAAGAGGAACTTTAGGTGAGCTCTTAAGGGTCCAGAACAGGAAGGCAGGGAACACCACGCAGCACTTGCGCTTGCACGGGCAAACGCAAGGATATGTGTGAAAGGTTGGCGGACAGATAGATGGTTCCCAGAGGCTTATTGGCTATATGCAGCACTCCATAGAGAGAACCAAGGTTATGGTTGGTCCTACCCTACCTAAACAGGAAATGGCTTATTCTCGGAGACTCAAGTGTAAAGTCAAGAGAAAAGACCAGACAGATACACAGAATTACGGACTGTTACATAAAGTCCTTAATAGTTACAAGACCTTGTTGTGCTATGTGCTAGTCTGCATTATTTTCACCTAAATGAAACCATTTCTACTTACTACATGGCGTGAGAAGACGTGGAGATAAAGAGAATTAGCAGACGTGTATCACCTGCAATTTATTTTACGGGGCAGTACATTAAGGAGTGTTATGTGAGATTATTTCTTTACAAACTGGGAAGAGGCAGGAAAAGCAGCGAAACACAGAGTGGCATCACTGTAACAGGACGCAGGTGGGCAAGGGGCGCTCGGAAGGACAGTTGGGGAACGGCGCCCTGCGTATTAAGGGAACAGACAAGCGACAAGGAAAAACAAGCGAGCAGCAACCGCCTTCGGACGCTCCGACCGGTTCCGGGACGCCCCGGGGGCGTCGGGGCC
>NW_012109807.1:6611553-6617437 GCF_000951045.1 Mandrillus leucophaeus | reverse complement strand
CTGTGTGGAGATGCGCCAAACACCCGGGTTCTCTCCTTAAGCAATTGATTTACAGTGACATCTAGTGGAGAAGGGGACACATATGAACTGACATTCCTATGTCGGGAGCAACAGAGAACCACAGCCCACGCAGGTTCGCGGGAAGGAGCACTGCGCCACGGCGTTTTCGGGATTCGTGGCCAGCTCCCGCAGGGCACAGACACTTCTGTCCTTTGAGGGCCCGCGCAGCCTTGCACCTGGGTATTTGTAAACAGAGGGCCGGTATCCCAGCCCACGTACAGCACTGGAGTTACGTGAGAAAGCAATTTTCTACGAATATAGAAATAATATCCTGTATTATGTATGCATATGTACAATTCTAATTGAGGGCCTTCCAGCAGGAAAGTATCTGTCCATAAGGACCACTTTCTCCCTCTTGGCAGGGTTGCTTTGAAGACGCCACGTTGTTACATAATCGTCTTTATTGTTGTAATGCACAACATGAAGATACTTTTTACCCCTCATTCTCTTGCCTAAAATGCTTCAGAGTTTACAGGTACTTAGGAAACAGTTTCTTTTGAAAACTGATTTGCAGAGTTGGAACTTGTTTACTAGCAAGACAGAATACTCAAAGCTCATTTCTCTCTCTTTCGGTTTTTGTCATTTTATAGACTTCTCTAAATGTCCTTCAACTTCAGTATTCTCACTAACCCAACGAATTCAGATTGCATGCTTTTCAAAGACGTCATAATTTAAAACAAATGGCGTAATTTTTTTTTCTTTTTTTTTTTTGAGACGGAATTTTGCTCTTTTGCCCAGGCTGGAGTGCAATGGCGCCATCTCGGCTTACTGCAACCTGTGCCTCCCGGGTTCAAGCGATTCTCCCACCTCAGCCTCCCGGGTAGCTGGGATTACAGGCATGCGCCACCATGCCTGGCTGTTTTTTTGTATTTTTAGTAGGGACGGGGTTATGTATTTTTAGTAGAGAGGGGGTTTCACCATGTTGGTCAAGCTGGTCTCAAACTCCTGACTTCAGTAATCCACCCGCCTTGGCCTCCTAAAGTGCTAGGATTACCGGCGTGAGCCACCGCACCTGCCCATAATTTCAATAGACTCACAACCAGTTGCCGACTGCAACACCAGGAGGTCATCTGCTGAGATGCTACAGAAAAACAGTGGCAACCCCTTGTTATGGGTGGTTTTGTTTGTTTTGGTGGTGGTGGTGGTTGCTGTTCTGCTGTTTTTAAATGTCTTGCAGCATTTCCATTAATGAGAAATGGCAAAACTCGATTTGAAAATGAAAAATAATTGGTGAACTCTGCCGGAAATGTACGATTGTATTTCAATTTTCTTTTCCACTTTCCTACTGAAACCGAAGATCTTTTTTTTCTTCTTTCTGTATTTTTCTCAAGGAAGGAACACAAACCTTCAGCCAACTGACCTTGGCAATACCTTTTTAGAATACAGTAAAATGGTATTAACTGTAAACTGGTAGGCAGCCTCCGTAAAGGAGGGAAAAAAATCACGTTGCTGTCTACATAAAATAGGATAAAAAGATAGATGGGGAATACATAAATAAAAGTGTATTTATCGACAAATTCTAGCATCCTTGTGACAGGGTCTTGCTCTATTGTCCAGGCTGGAGTGCAGTGGCAAGATCATCACTCAGTGTAACCTCAAACTCCTGGTCCCAAGCGAACCTCCCACCTAGGTGTTCCAAAGCACTAAGATTACAGGCATGAATCACCTCACCCAGTCCAAAGTTTTATTTTTGTCCGTTCCAGAATATTCTGTTTTATGCCATCACATAATGATTGAAGTCCTCTTGTTTCAATTTCATGCACCTACATTTATTCACCCACTTACCTATTTATATTTATTCTCATAGGATTGTCTTTCTCATGTAAGGGGAGTCAGGCTGACCTTTGGGCCACTCTGGGGGTTTAAAGATCGCCACTCTGGACCCCCACACTTGGGGGAGTGCTTTGAGGCACTGTACCTTATTTCTGTTTTCTGAACCTCATTAAAATTCATTTTTGAAAATTCTATCATTACTGCTATCTCAAGGGGCCTATGAAAGTGCCGACCAGTGACCTTTGGAGGGACAGCCATGGGTAAGGACATGACTTCTACTGTCCATCTAGTCTCTCAAATACCGGAAAAAAAAAAAAAAAAAAAAAAAAACCAGCATGAAACTATTAAAAACAGAGGTTTGTACTCAAGACCCTTGGCTGATGTAGACACAATAACATGTGATTTACTCCATAGTGAAGAGTGTGCTGATTGTTATAAGGATTCTGTGCATTATGCTTAAAACCCTTGAAAGGTTTTAAGCAATAAAGTGAGTTTTGAAAGTCTGACTGATGCATGGAGAATGGGTTTGAGAGGCGGTCACGGGGTCTTGCAATAGTCCAGGAGTACAGGTGCAGCCCAGGGAAGGCAGGGGGCTAGATTTCACCAGGGTAGGGCGTCCGTAAAGCAATATAATGAAACAAGAAGAGGTCAAGAAAGTTGAGGGCGTAGGCAAGAGGGGAATCATAATGATTGATTGTGGCACTTAAGCTGAAGGGGGAAGAGCACATGCCAAGGGTAGGTGGAGGTTGCTGAAAGATGGTATCAATGGATGGGGGTGAAGGATAGGTATGGAAGTTGTTTGAAAGGCTCTTTGGAGTCAGGCATTAACATTACATTACATGTGGCAATGACAAGCTTACAAAGGGAGTTAGTGGCTGAGATACGAGGGAGAACAAAGTCATGGAAGAGAGAAGTTCAAGGATATAAGAGGCCACAGTGAGAGAAGGATCATCTCTGTGTACATTGAAATCATCAAGAATAAAGACTGGAGTCGTGTTGGAGCCCGAATACTATCTTGATGGCTCCAGGTCAGAAGGATGAACATCATTCAGTATACTCCATTCTAATATAGTAGTGGTCCTAGGGCAGAGGTTCCCAAACATTCTCTGTTCATGGCATCATTAGTGCCTCAGTAATTTTTTTCTCAACATCCCTTTTTGCCAAAAGTTATACCCAACAGTTTTGCTTTTTAAATAGGTAGGACCAGGCCAGGTGTGGTGGCTCACGTCTGTAATCCCAGCACTTTGGGAGGCCGAGGCAGGCACATCACTTGAGGCCAGGAGTTCAAGACCAGTCTGGCCAATATGGTGAAACTGCGTCACTTCTAAAAATACAAAAGTGAGGCATAGGGGCGCATGCCTGTAATCCAAGCTACTTGGGAGGCTGAGGTATCAGAATTGCTTGAACCCTGAAGGCGGAAGTTGCAGTGAGCCGAGATGGCACCATGGCACTCCAGCCTGGATGAAGGAGGGAGACTCTGTGTCAAAAATAAAAATTTAAAAAAAGGGCTGACAGCAGTGGCTCACGCCTGTAATCCCAGCACTTTGGGAGGCCAAGGCAGGCAGGAGTTCCTACAATGGGTCAGGAGATCGAGACCATCCTGGCTAACATGGTGAAACCCTGTCTCTACTAAAAATACAAAAAATTAGCCGGGCGTGGTGGCAGGCGGCTGTGGTCCCAGCTACTCAGGAGGCTGAGGCAGGAGAATGGCGTGAACCCAGGAGGCGGAGCTTGCAGTGAGGGGAGCTTGGGCCACTGCACTCCAGCCTGGGCGACAGAGCAAGACTCTGTCTCAAGGAAAAAAAAAAAAAAAAACCAAACTACATTTTCCCTTAGGTGAGCTCTAGAGGGGTAATTTTTTTTTACCAAGTGGATATCCTCTTCAGCAATCTTTTCACCGTATGGTTTCAGCATCTATTAATGATTCTGGCCTGAATAAACCATTTTATTGATGTCTTAGTCCATTTTGGTTACTGTAAAGGAATACCTGAGTCTGGTTCATTTATAAAGAGAAGAGGAAGGCTGGGCACGGTGACTCATGCCTGTAATCCCAACACTTTGAGAGGCCAAGGCGTGTGGATCACCTGAGGTTAGGAGTTCGAGACCAGCCTGGCCAACAGAGCAAAACCCCGTCTCGACTATAAATACAAAAATTAGCTGGGCATGGTGGCAGGCGCTGTAATCCCAGCTACTTGGGAGGCTGAAGCAGGAGAATCACTTGAACCTGGGAGGCGGAGGTTGTAGTGATCCAAGATCATGCCTTTGCACTCCAGCCTGGGTGACAACAGCGAAACTCCATCTCAAAAAAGAAAAGAAAAGAAGTGGCCGGGCACGGTGGCTCATGCCTGAAATCCCAGCACTTTGGGAGGCCAAGGCAGGCAGATCACAAGGTCAGGAGATCGAGACCATCCTGGGTAACATGGTAAAACCCTGTCTCTACTAAAGATGGAAAAATTGGCCAGCCGTTGGTGGCGGGCACCTGTAGTCTCAGCTACTTGGTCGGCTGAGGCAGGAGAATGGCTTAAACCCGGGAGGCGGAGCTTGTAGTGAGCCAAGATCATACCACTGCACTCCAGCCCGGCGACAGAGCAAGACTCCGTCTCAAAAAAAAAAAAAAAAAAAAAAAAACTTCCAGTGACTTTCCCAAAGCTTTCTTGCTGATCATTTTCCCACAATAGGTGTTTCATTTCTAAATTGTTGTATACTTTGATTTGGTCTTTCTGTGTTATTTTGTTTATCATTTATTTTTCCCTTCAAGGTAAACGTGCTTCTTCCTATTTTGAAAATTTTCAAGTTTCACCTATATCTCTGTTTATTTGCTGAATACTCCTGAGACAATAATATCTGGGCTTGGCGCTCTGCTTGGCTGAAATGCATTCTGCCTGTTAATCATTTCTACTATCAGCACCCTTTAACTCAGCCTCCTGGATATCAGTTATTGTTCCTAGATGGGACTCTTCATTTTGGCAATTCTCTACACTCTCCCTTTGTGAGTAATGAAATTGTCTTTTCAAAATCTAGTGTCTTTATCTCTTTTGTACTTTGAACCCTTCTGTTTTCCTGTGTAATAATATTTTATGTCTGTATATGGTTAAAAAGCCTATGATGATGAATACTGCTTGCAATATTGAGCCCCTTGATTTTTAAAATATTTTCCTGATTAAACTCATATCATGATTAATTCTGCTTGTCTTTTATAATTCTCTTAATTTTATTCTGGCTTCTTCATATTATTTTTCTTAAAAGACCTGAAACAAAAGTCTTCTCTAGTGTTTTTTCTTTTTCTTTCTTTCTTTCTTTCTTTTTTTTTTTTTGGGGTGAAGTCTTGCTCTGTGGCCTAGGCTGGAGTGAGTGGCATGATCTCAGCTCACTGCAGCCTCCACCTTCTGGGGTTCAGTGATTCTCCTGCCTCAGCCTCCCAGGTAGTTGGGATTACAGACACCTGGGAGACAATAGGTGTTCCCCTCCAAATCTCATGTTGAAATTTGGTTACAGACACCATCAAGCCCAGCTAATTTTTGTATTTTTAGTAGAGATGGGGTTTCATCACTGTTAGATATGAGTTCTAAATTTCTTTTCAAAGAATCAATATGTCAGTATGTTCAATTCTTTACCTTCTGCTTTTAAACTTAATTTCCTCATAAAGCAACCTTTTTCAATTACCTGCTCCACCCTGATTCATTTCAATCACCTGCTCCACCCTGACTCATTCGGATTACCTGCTCTGTCATAACCATTTTTCCTGCCAAACCACTCACCCCCATCACTCTCTTTAAATTAGCCAGTCGGAATTAGTTTAGCCTGTGCGGTCTAACCCTAGCCAATAGGGGAAAGACAGCAGCAGCTGCCACGTGCCTCAGGGATAAGAACCCCTTCCACTCCCTCCTCCAAGTATTTCTCACCATTATTTCATCTATAAGGGCACACCCTTCTATAGAGGTACCTTGCCTTGGCTAGGCACAGTGGCTCACGCCTGTAATCCCAGCACTTAGGGAGGCCGAGGCTGGTGGATCACCAGGTCAGGAGATCAAGACCATCCTGGCTAACATGG
>NW_012109807.1:6608547-6611388 GCF_000951045.1 Mandrillus leucophaeus | reverse complement strand
TACGTTGCCTTGCTGAGAATTAAAAAGAAAATTTTATATTCGAGTGCTATTTCTTTCACAGCACCAAAACTTTATATATAAAACAATCAGGATGGCCAGACTGGTCTCGATCTCCTGACCTCAGTTGATCCGCCCACCTTGGCCTCCCAAAGTGCTCGGATTACAGGCATCAGCCACCGCACCTGGGCTATCTTCCTTTAATTGAATATATTTCTGTAACCATTTTATCTTTTTAAGGTTATAGTAAATGAATTGTATTATTAATGTTTCAAGACTACATGATATAATCATCATTTCAACTCACCTTCAAAATCCTTAAAATGAAGGTTTTCATACAATTTTGGAGCTAGAGAATATATTATGTACTTCGACACTTCCGTTTTCAGACCGAGTCTTTGAGGTCCAGAGAAGTTAAATTATTTGTCCAAAATTAAACAGCTCATTAGTTACAACGTCAGAACGAGAAACCTGGTTCCTGACTTCTGTCCAGTGCTCTTTCTACAGCAGGACTGCATCTCCATTTAAAGTGTCACTTATATTTGAATACCATGAGTATAAGTCATCATTTTCACATTGTGTGCATTTTTCCCCTTCAGTATTCATAATTAGAACACGCACAAAAGAGAAATCTTCCAATAAAATTCGATGTCCCTACAGGTCCCCAGAGTTATTACTGACGGCGTGGGCAGTGGAAGTCCCTGGGCTTTGTGTTCCGTTCTGCCGCTGATTTGGTATATCACTTTGAGATTATTTCCCCCTTGGGCTTTCCTAATGTGTTGGATTCCAGTTATAGGCAGAATCTCTGAAAGCCCTCATCTAAGTCAGTCTATTGAGAAAAAATGTGTATGCTAAAATGAAAAATAGAAAATAAAAAAGACCGTCAAAAAACAAGATATACAGCATCATTTAGGACATTACATTTGAGGAAGTGCACTTACTTTTAATCCAGAAACTTGATCCTCATGTCTCTCATGGTGGGTAAGGGTATATTTCTAAGCCTCTCCTCCTAAGTATAATCATCACTTACGTAGATTATTGATCTATCTTGGCCAGAAAGCACAGACCCTGGAACATCTGATGTGTTATAAAGGACTGACCTATAATTAACTGACCTAAGTATGAAAATAATCATTTGTTAATTTGAAAAAACCAAACAAGGTGACTTCCAGTGAAACTCTTGATTGAACACACATTAGTTTCTCTGGACCTTTTCAAATATAAAAATTACCGGAATTTTTTTTTTTTTAAATAAAAGGGACTTAAATACACAAGGAAAGGAGACTGGGAGAGGGGAGGAAATGTGTACAAAAGTTTGGAAGCTGGAAATCAGAAGGTGGGTGGCCATATACTTGACTGCCCGGGAGAAGCTGAAGGCCAGTTGCCAGTGGGGTGAGTCAACAGGAGGGTTCTCAGAAATTGGAAGTGCCATGTCCCTCTGAAGGCAGGGATGGAGGTGAGACCGTAAACAGGAGGATGGATTGGAAGTCTGCTCCTCTCCATCCTCTCCATCTCTGTACATGGCAGCCAAGCAGAGTGCCACGCCCAGATATTATAGTCTCAGGAGTGTTCCGCAAATAAACAGAGAGACAGGTGAAACTTGAAAAAAAGGTTATGGGAAAAAACAAACAACCCATATGAATAAAGATTTCAAAATAGGAAGAAGCACGTTTACCTTGAAGAGGGGGAAAAAAAGATAAAGAAAAGAACACAGAAGGACCAAATCAGAGTATATAACAATTTAGAAATGAAACACCTATTGTGGGAAAATGACCAGCAAGAAAACTTTGGGAAAGTCACCGGAATTTTTTAGAAGCACCATTTGGTCTCATTTTTAGACACAAAGTAGTCGCACATAACCAAACTTCAGGCACCTCTTGAGGTCATCGCTGTGATGATGAGGGAAAGCCAGTGGCTGGGCTGTCCTGAACACATCGATTCTTAGTAAGGATTATTTGCAAATTCCCACACGGGAAATTAATTTCAAATGCTAAGTCAGAGGCAGAAGTTGCCCAATTTAAGAGTCAGCAAGATGTAGGAAGGTGGCCCATCAGTGGACCTGGGACCAGGACATCACTACTGAGAAAGTCTGTTAGGCAGGGAACGGTGGCTCATGCCCGTTAAATCAAATTTAGCCTAAAGCTGCCTCCTCACATATTTTAAGTTTGGCGGAAACATTTCTCTGTGCATGGTGAACTCTAACAAGTGGAGGTGTGAACAGACCATAGCCTACACTTGTGCCAATCACCAAGTTTTGGCCAATCGAATGTAGCCAACTGTTCAAATAAGGTAAAAGCCAACCTGTAACCAATCCAGCCGTTTCTGTACCTCACTTCTGTTTTCTGTTGGTCACTTGACTTTTTCTGTCCATACATCTTCTTCCACCACCTGGCTACACTGGAGTCTCAGAGCCTACTCTGGGTCGGGAGGCCACCCAATTTGCGAATCGTTAATTGCTCAATTAAACTCCTTTCAGTTTAATTCAGCTGAAGTTTTTCCTTTATCACACCTGTGATCCCGGCACTTTGGGAAGCCGAGGTGGGCAGGACGCTTGAGCCCAGGAGTTTGAGATCAGCCCGGGCAACATCGTGAAACCCTGTGTCTACTAAAAAATGCAAAAATTAGCTGGATGTGGTGTTGGGCTCTTGAAGTCTACCAAGGAGGTGGGGGCCGGGGGGTGGCTCAGGTGGGAGGATCACTTGAGCCCAGGAGGATGAGGCTGCAGTGAGCCCAGATGGTGCTACTGCACTCCAGCCTGGGTGAGAGAGTGAGACCTCGTCTAAACATAAAAATAAAAAAATAAAACGTTAGACACTAAGAGAGGAACTTGGGAAGGGCAGTAGG
>NW_012109807.1:6601809-6608497 GCF_000951045.1 Mandrillus leucophaeus | reverse complement strand
AGGTGAAACTTGAAAAAAAGGTTATGGGAAAAAACAAACAACCCATATGAATAAAGATTTCAAAATAGGAAGAAGCACGTTTACCTTGAAGAGGGGGAAAAAAAGATAAAGAAAAGAACACAGAAGGACCAAATCAGAGTATATAACAATTTAGAAATGAAACACCTATTGTGGGAAAATGACCAGCAAGAAAACTTTGGGAAAGTCACCAGAATTTTTTAGAAGCACCATTTGGTCTCATTTTTAGACACAAAGTAGTCGCACATAACCAAACTTCAGGCACCTCTTGAGGTCATCGCTGTGATGATGAGGGAAAGCCAGTGGCTGGGCCGTCCTGAACACATCGATTCTTAGTAAGGATTATTTGCAAATTCCCACACGGGAAATTAATTTCAAATGCTAAGTCAGAGGCAGAAGTTGCCCAATTTAAGAGTCAGCAAGATGTAGGAAGGTGGCCCATCAGTGGACCTGGGACCAGGACATCACTACTGAGAAAGTCTGTTAGGCAGGGAACGGTGGCTCATGCCCGTTAAATCAAATTTAGCCTAAAGCTGCCTCCTCACATATTTTAAGTTTGGCGGAAACATTTCTCTGTGCATGGTGAACTCTAACAAGTGGAGGTGTGAACAGACCATAGCCTACACTTGTGCCAATCACCAAGTTTTGGCCAATCGAATGTAGCCAACTGTTCAAATAAGGTAAAAGCCAACCTGTAACCAATCCAGCCGTTTCTGTACCTCACTTCTGTTTTCTGTTGGTCACTTGACTTTTTCTGTCCATACATCTTCTTCCACCACCTGGCTACACTGGAGTCTCAGAGCCTACTCTGGGTCGGGAGGCCACCCAATTTGCGAATCGTTAATTGCTCAATTAAACTCCTTTCAGTTTAATTCAGCTGAAGTTTTTCCCTTATAACACCTGTGATCCCGGCACTTTGGGAAGCCGAGGTGGGCAGGACGCTTGAGCCCAGGAGTTTGAGATCAGCCTGGGCAACATCGTGAAACCCTGTGTCTACTAAAAAATGCAAAAATTAGCTGGATGTGGTGTTGGGCTCTTGAAGTCTACCAAGGAGGTGGGGGCCGGGGGGTGGCTCAGGCGGGAGGATCACTTGAGCCCAGGAGGATGAGGCTGCAGTGAGCCCAGATGGTGCTACTGCACTCCAGCCTGGGTGAGAGAGTGAGACCTCGGCTAAACATAAAAATAAAAAAATAAAACGTTAGACACTAAGAGAGGAACTTGGGAAGGGCAGTAGGGAAGGAAGAAAGAGTGAGGGAAGGGCAAAGAAAGGAGATTTTGAGGTGAACAGCCTATATCTGTGCAATCTGGTTCCTCCTCCTTAGCAAAATTCTGTTCTTGGCGTCTAAGACCCGGTGAGATCTGACCCTGCATCCTGTCCAGTGCCTCCTTTCTCACCACTCTGCAACCAAGCTCGATGCCTTTGTCTCATCTCAGGGTCTTCGCTCTTCAGTTCCTGGAATACTCTTTCCAGGCTCTCTGGCCAGCTCCTGCTTCTCACTCAGGTTTCAGCTCACAGCTCACTGCAACAGAGCCAGCTTCCCCCACCATTCTGTCTGAAGTTGCCTCCTCCACCCCTTGGTTCACTCTCCATCACACCATCATCCCTATCTGCTGTCTCTCCTCTTACACATGCACTGGTGGTCTTTGTCATTGTCTTCTCTCGTGGGAATATGAGCTCCTTTCAAAGAAGGACTCAGTTGTCTTGTTTAGCACTACGTTCCCGCACCTGGTATGCATTGCTTGCGTGAATGAATTCATGATAATTATTTAGTTCCTACTAGTTCTTACAAAATGTCTTTTCTTCCAAAATGCCGCCGTCTTTATTCCCATAACTCCAGTCTTGGCACAATCCCTCATCTCTTTACTCTGAGGTAAGCACAATTGTTTCCTAATTACCCAGAACCCCACACGTTACTTCCAGGTGATTCTTCCTAAAGCATCATCTTTGTTGCGAACTCTCCCTAGGATGGTGTTGTCAATGCCTGTCAGTCAAAGACCACCAGGGACACACTGGTAGTTGAAGAAGTTGGGTTTATTACTCATTGCAGTGAGGGAGAACACACACCATGGGGACTCATGGGTGTCTCAGACAAAGGGCATCAGAAAGAACCTATTATGTGACTTGGCTGGGCACGGCGGCTCATGCCTGTAATCTCAGCATTTTGGGAGGCTAAGGTGGGTGGATTGTCTAAGGTCAGGAGTTCCAGACCAGCCTGGCCAACGTGGTGAAACCCCATCTCTACTAAACATGCAAAAAAAAAAAAAAAATTAGCCTGGCATGGTGGTGCACACCTATAGTCCCAGCTACTCAGGAGGCTGAGGCAGGAGAATTGCTTGAACCTGGGAGGCAGAGGTTGCAGTGAGCTGGGATCGTGCCACTGCTCTCCAGTCTGGGCGACAGAGTGAGACTCTGTCTCAAAAAAAATAAATAAATAAATAAAATAAAATAAAAAAAACCTATTATGTGACTTGGCTTTGGTTGAGTGATTTGAGGAAAGGCCCAAGGAAGTGGGGTATGCTCTAGATTGGATGTTGCCAGAAAGCAGGGGTGATTCTATGATTTCATGTCTTAATAAATCTTGGTTTTTGTTGTTGTTATTGTTTTTGTTTTTGAGACAGAGTCTTACTCTGTCACCAGCCTGAAATGCAGTGGCACGATCTTGGCTCACCACAACCTCCGACTCCCAGGTTCAAGCAATTCTCCTGCCTCAGCCTCCCGAGTAGCTGGGACTACAGGTACATGCCACCACGCCCAGCTAATTTTTGTATTTTTAGTAGTGACGGGGTTCCATCGTGTTGGCCAGGATGGTCTTGATCTCCTAACCTCGTGATCTGCCCGCCTCGGCCTCCCAAAGTGCTGGAATTACAGGCATAGGTCACTGCACCTGGCCAGTACATCTTATCTATAGAGAGAGGAATTTAGAACTAGGATAAAGTTATAACTGGTAAAGAAGCAACAGCCACTCTTTGGGATGGGAAAGGGGGTGTTTGGTATTTTGTGATTGGGAGAGTGACCTTGTTTTGCCTGTGCTTAGATCAAATTAGGAAGTGGCCTTGCTTTTTCTCATTTTATCATGATCTCATAATGGCTTTGTCTGAGATTGGGATTCTGTGAGATTGTTTATACCTATCTAACAGGAGATTAACATGCTTAATTGGGAGAGTCAGACCAGCTTCTGAATGTCAGGGGCTGCCTTTTTTTTTCTTTTTTTATTCCTTTTATTTCCCTTTTGGCCAACGGCAGACAAAGTCAGACCACAGAACATAATGATTATATCCAGATTTTCACCATTGCCGAGATACTGTTGATTAAGATCAGAAGATTGCCCGTTGAATGTAGCCTCTGATTGATCTAGGGTTAATCTTTCCTTTACCTTCTGTTGTAGGATGAGTGGCTGAACCTCTGATGAGCTAATGGCTACACAGAAGCATTTAAGACTCTGGACGGGATCCATCAGCCAACTCCACCACAGGCCATTATCAGAAGCAAAATGACAATTAGTTTTTACATTACGCTTTGAGGCCAAGAGCCTAGATCATGAAACCCAGGCAATGAAACCATGTCCCATAATCCATCTGAGAGAGCCAGATGGCTCTTTCTTTTAGCTTAGTCATATACTGTTCTATTTACCCAGAAGTATTTATGTAGGTGCAGCTGAAGTGTCTACTGTGGCACAAACTCCTGCTTGGCTGGCTAAGAGAAAATCAAGGGCTATACAATTGTTCATGACAACTCTAGCTAATGAACTTAGATGAGTTCGCTTGGCTCCAACAGCAGGAGTAGTATTGTTTACAACTTTTGCTAAAGTCAGGGACAAATTTCTAGCCACTTTTTTTTTTTGTTTAAAAGACAGGGTCTCCTTGTTGTCTAGGCTGGAGTACAGTGGCATGATCATGCCTCACGGTAACCTCAAACTCCTAGGTTCTCTCTCTTCCTCCCACCTCAGCCTCCTGAGTAGCTGGGACTATAGGTGTTTGCCACCACACCCAGCTAATTTTAATTTTTTTTTTTTGGTAGAGGTAAGATCTCACTTTTTTTTTTTTCTGAGACAAAGTCTGGCTCTGTTGCCCAGGCTAGAGTGCAGTGGTATGATCTCGGCTCACTGCAATCTCCGCCTCCTGAGTTCAAGCAATTCTCGTGCCTCAGCCTCTTGAGTAGCTGGGATTACAGGCGTACGCAACCACACCTGGCTAATTTTTGTATTTTTTAGTATAGAGGGAGTTTCGCCAAGTTGTCCAGGCTGGTCTTGAACTCCTGACCTCAGGTGATCTGCCTGCCTCAGCCTCCCAAAGTGCTGGGATTACAAGCATGAGCCACTGCGCCCGACCAGGATCTCACTATGTTGTTCAGACTGGTCTTAAACTCCTTGGCTCAAGCGATCCTCCTACCTCAGCCTTCCAAAGTGCAAGGATTACGGGCGTGAGGCACCATACCCAGCCTCTAACCACTTTTCTAATTGTATGATTCCTGTTATAGGAATCACAGCTTGCAGAGTATACATGAAGAGGAAATGGGTATTGCTCCTGAAAGTTCCCCCCAATAATCTGTGTTTGCTTCATTTTGGAGGCTTCTGGATATCCTTCTCAAGGATATAGGATCCAATAGAAGGACGATAGTTTTAAACATTTGGAAATCTCTGACAATTGCTCTGAACACACAGGATCAGTGAGTGTGAGGTAGGGAGGTCTATGCCTGATGTCCCTTTAAGGAGTAGTATCCTTAGTGCAACACGGACTGAATTCCCTCGAGATTAACAAATCCTTTGAGTGGAATTAAACAGTTCCTGCAAGGCAGGCTGAAGTATCTCAGAAGAGAACAAACTATCACAATCAGGCATAGCCCAATATTAGTGCTTATTACCTATTGACTAGACTTTGCTGATAGGATTGTAATGATCTCAGTAGAAACATTTCATTGATACGAAGTTAAGATCAATTTTTTGCAAGATGAGAGGTTGAGATTAATGACTTGAGGAAAACTCAAGTACCAGAAGCGTTCTGTAAAAGGGAATTTTCCTTCTAAAGTATTTAAAGGAACAGCTGTTATATTTTTGTCCACAGGGTCAGTTAGGGGATTACAGATTCAGCAATCCATTGGCTTCAGAGCCACAGCTGCGATCTGGGAAAAACATATGAGAGTTTTGCTTTTCATTAAGGAATACAAGATCACAAGGGTCAGAAATATCAGGATGGGTCAGGCGCGGTGGCTCACGCCTGTAATCCCGGCATTTTGGGGGGCCAAGGTGGGCAGATCACGAGGTTAGGAGTTCGAGACCAGCCTGGCCAACATGGTGAAACCCCATCTCTACTAATAATAAAAAAATTAGCTTGGCATGGTGGTGCACAAAAAAAATATATTAAGATGAAAATAAGAGGCATTATATTAGTATTCTAGAAGGTGTTGAAGTGGCACATTAGACAACATTGTATTGTTAAGGGAAATCAGAAAATTGATGACAAATCTGAAAATGCATCTTGTTCCCTCATCTTCAGGAGAAGGTGTCCACTTTGGAGCTCCATTATTTTTTCTGTATTCTGGGGTCAATGCTGTCCATTTCTGAAGTTGACAACTTCTAGAGAATTCCTAAGAATCTTCAGTTTAAGGCTTCAGATGAAATGGATGTTTAGTAGTCAGGAGGAAGAGATGTGTATTTTTTTTTTTTTTTTTTTTTTTTTGAGACGGAACCTTGCTCTGTTGCCCAGGCTGGAGTACAGTGGTGCATTTTCAGCTCACTGCAACCTCCGCCTCTCGGGCTCAAGCGATTCTCCTGCCTCAGCCTCCCAAGTAGCTGGGACTACAGGCACGTGCCACTGCACCTGGCTAATTTTTGTCTTTTCAGTAGAGACGGGGTTTCACGGTGTTAGCCAGGATAGTCTCGATCTTCTGACCTCATGATCTGCCTGCCTCGGCCTCCCAAAGCGCTGGGATTACAGGCATGCGCCACTGCGCCCGGCCGAGACGTGTATCTTTTGAACTGGGAAATGTGAATCAGAGGACCATTACTTTGGCGTTATACTGCTATGCTATTTGGCAATAGTACCTGGTAAGGTCCTTTCATTGTGGTTCAAGGGCAGTCTTTCTCTAGTATCTTTTCCAGAAGACTAAACCTCCATGTTGCAGATAATATAGAGGTTGTTCAGAAGGTGGTTTGGAAATGCACCTTTTGCTTGTTGATGAAGTAATTAATCATATCTGCCTGTAGAAAGATAATGCATTAGTTTCCTAGGACTGCCAAAAGAGAGTTCCACAAACTGGATGGCTTAAAATGACAGAATACAGTTCTGGAGGCCGGAAGCCTGAAATCAGTGTGTTGAAGAGCCATTCTCCCTCTGAAGGCTCTAGGGAAGAATCCTTCCTCACCCTAACTTTTGGTGATTGTTGGTAACCCTTGGGTCTCCTTGGCTTGTAGAACCATCACTCCAATCTCTGCCTCCATCACCACATGGCCTTCTTTCTGTGTGTGTCTCTGTATCCAAATTTTATTTATTTATTTATTTATTGAGAAAGAGTCTTTCTCTGTCACCCAGGCTGGAGTGCAGTGGTGTGATCTCGGCTCACTGCAACCTCTGCCTCTCGGGTTCAAGCGAATCTCACACCTCAGCCTCCCTAGTAGCTGGGATTACAGGCATGCACCACCATGCCTGGCTAATGTTTTGTGTTTTTAGTGGA
>NW_012109807.1:6580661-6601181 GCF_000951045.1 Mandrillus leucophaeus | reverse complement strand
AAAAAAAAAAAAAAAAAGAAAGAAAAAAGAAAGAAAAGCACGAGGATAACTTGTAATTGGATTAGGGCCTACTGTGATCCATTGTAACTTAATCTTGATTGCATCTACCAAGATCCTGCTTCCAAATAAAGTCATGTTCACAGGCATCAGGGGTTAAGACTTGAGCATAAATTTTAGGGGAGACAATTAAGGTAGAATATAAGATTGGGGGTGAAATTCCCAAATACTTGGGGCAATCTGTTATTAATTCATAAAGAGATAATCTGTGGGTTTTCAGAGGGGGTTCATTTTATAGACATTAAATCTAACGGTAATACTTCAGGCCATGGGAATTAAGAGTTCCTGAGTGCTTTGCTAATTTTATTTTAGAATTCCATTAGTTCTCTTTGTTCCCTGAGGATTATGGATAATGCATTTTTGAGTAAAAGACCAAACTTTACAGAGTGTTGTATTAATAGTACTAATAAAAAGAATGTCCTTCTCCCTAGAGAAATAAGTGGGAATTTCCCAAGTTGGAAAAACAAAAGCAAGATTTTTTTTTTTTTTCTTGCCATAGTTAGAGGGGTAGCTCTCTGGCAAGGAGAAGATTCAACCTGCTCTGAGAATAAATAGACAATAACCAGAACATATTCATAACCCAGTGCAGGAGGCATTTATATAAAGTCCATCTGGAGTGTTCAAGGGGCCCTCCAGGTTTGGTTTCTGTCCATGTTTGATCTTTACAGTTTTGCCAGGATTTTGTCACTGGAAGGTAGGAGATGTTTTGGAAACATCCTCAGCAATACCTCTAAATTTAGCCCGCTTATGTTAGTCTAACATTGTTGCCAATTTATTTCTGCTATTATGCGTAATATCATGAAGCATCTTTACTAAATTCCTTTTTCCATTTTTTGGCACTACTGGCGGATCATCCTGCAAGTGCCAAATATTATCTGTATGCAATGAGCATCCCAATTTTTTCCATTTGCTTTTTTCCAAACCAGGAGTTTGTCTCTGACAGTCAATAATAGCCTTTTCGAATTCTTCAAGGCCTCTCTTTTCTGTGTTATTACAGGAACAATTATGTTTGGCTAATGTTGCCTTTTTTGGCCTAGTGGTCAGCTAAAGCATTACCATGAGATTTGGGATTCTTGCATTCTATAAGCAAGGAAATAACTATCATAAAAGTGGAAGGTCATAAATTTAGGGTCCAGCCCTAAAAGTTTCTGTTTTTAAAAAGAAACCATCCACGAATAAAATTACATCAGACAGTCGGGTGTGGTGGCTCATGCCTATAATCCAAACACTTTGGGAGGCCGAGGCAGGCGGATCACCTGAGGTCAGGAGTTGAAGACCAGCCTGGGCAACATGGCAAAACTCCATCTCTACTACAAATACAAAATTAGCCAGGTGTGGTGGCGAGTGCCTGTAATCCTAGCTACTGAGGAGACTGAGGCAGGGAGAATTGCTTGAACCTGGGAGGTGGAGGTTGCAGTGAGCAGAGATTGTGCCACTGCAGTCCAGCCTGGGTGACAGAGGGAGACTCCATCTCAAAAAAAAAAAAAAAAAAAAAAATTACGTCAGGGATATCCAGGGAATTGGTAACAAATCTGTATAAGATGCAGGTGAATCTGTAAGACAGACTTAATTGTAAAGTTCTCCTTCAGATAAAGGAAAGGGAGTGGCTAGGTTTGGTGTGTTGCAGCGATAGTGATATTTTAAGGTGAAAGCATAGCATTTGATAGGATGTCAGGCAGCTAGCTGAGAAATGCTAACTATTTTCCATTAACAAAGGAGTATGTACATGGGAAACCATTAAGTTGCATGGAGAAACTAGAACTGAGCCACTTGAGGCTTCCATAAATATACAGGTGCTGCTATAGTTCTTAGACAAGGTGACTATGTCTTAGCTACTGGATCTAATAAGACTGAAGTAAGCAAAGGGCCTCTGATGGTTTCCAGGTAATTGAGTTAGTATTCCTAGCGTTTAGACTTTTTATAGCAACATAGGAAAGGGGTTTATGATAAAAAGGTGACCCCACATTTGGGGACTGTTGCAGATACTTTTTTAGGTTTCAGAAGTATTATATGAATGTTCCTAGGGTAAGAGGTTCAGGATCTAAGGACTTAATTCATGGAAAGGGATTGCAATGGTAGAAGAGGTTGGCACCCATCACCCATAACATACAGTCACCCTAGGAACCCTCAAAGTTGTTTTGTAATAGTTGGTTTGGGAAAACTGAATAATTTGTAATTTTAATGCAGCGAGAGATTTGCTTTCTTGCGATGGTGTGTGCCCTAAATAATGAACATTTTGTTGTTGCTATTGTTGTTGCAGCAGAATTTTAATTTCTCTTTGAAGGCTTTATGTCTCTTCTGAACTAAGGTCTTTAATAAATACGCAAAATCAGTCTTAAAGTTTTGCTTGTTTTTTTTGAACATAGTAACAGATCATCTACATATTATATTAGAATAGACTCACAAGGAAATCTCAAATCCTTGAGGTCCCAATTAAGAACCTGAGAGAAATAAGAGAAAATCTTCAGTAAATCCCTGAGGCAAAACAGTCCAGGTACAGTATATTGTTGATTTTCCCATGAGAAGGGAAATAAATATTGACTGCCTAGATCTAATGGGATGCTAAAAAACATAAGCCCATCACAGTGAAGTGAGTGGCTTCAGGTAGTATTGAAGACAAAATAGAATTTGAATTAAGGACCACTGGGAAAAGAAGAATCACGATCTTATTTATGACCCCCTGGTCTTGCATAAATCAATATCTATGCCTACGAGGCTTTTTACAGAGCAACACTGGAGCATTACAAGGGCTGGTGCAAGGAATAATGAATGAGTCCCTGTTTATAAAATCTTCCATCGTGGGCCTTAATGTTTTCTTAGCTTCGGGCTTTGAAGGGTATTGAGCAAGAACAGGTTAAGGTTTAGAAAAGTCAGTTTCTGCTTTGATGGGCTTGGTCCCCAGAATGCTTCCCTTATCAGAACTCTTGTCCCAGGCAGAATTAAGAACCTTACATTGGACCTTACCTCAAATAGACATTGGGTTAAATGTACAGGGACAAACAAAGTGCCATATAAATTGCATCATTAAAAGATCATGCCTAGGAGAGTTTTCAGGTGCTTTTGGAAATAGCCCATCTGAGGAACATTTGAGTTGGCAGTTCCATTTACATAAAAGATCCCTCCCGGCCGGGCGTGGTGGCTCACGCCTGTAATCCCAGCACTCTGGGAGGCCAAGGCGGGCAGATCATGAGATCAGGAGATTGAGACCATCCTGGCTAACATGGTGAAACCTCGTCTCTACTAAAAATAAAAAAAAATTAGCCGGGTGTGGTGGCGGGCACCTGTAGTCCCAGCTACTTGGGAGGCTGAGGCAGGAGAATGGCGTGAACCTGGGAGGCAGAGCTTGCAGTGAGCTGAGATTGTGCCACTGTACTCCAACCTGGGTGACAGAGTGAGACTCCATCTCAAAAAAAAAAAAAAAAGATCCCTCCCAATGCAATGTACTTGGGTGGTGTCACAGAGAAGAAATGCATGCTGACTGGTGAAGGGGCCAAGAGTGATAGTCACAGGTTGCATAATGGGAAGTATTTGAGTGCTGTTTTGAAATTCCAAAATAGTTTAGTGACTTTAAGGAAGATGGGTAGGAATCATGGTAGAATTTGTATTTGACAGAGTAGCACCTGTACCTATCAGAAAGATTTGCTTTCTCCCTCTATTATTAAAGATAATACTCCTTAATGATTTGAAGGAGAAATTGGGCACTATAATATTGCCCAGAGTCCCTTCATTATTCCTATTTAGAATAACAGGGAAGAAACATTACTTCTGTTTCATTTTAGTTAAGATGGGTTACTTTTCCTAGTGCTCTGCCCTTTGTTAAGAGCAGTTGGCCCTCTGTGTCTGTGGATGACACATCCATGGATGTAACCAACCTCAGATCAAAAATATTTGGAAAAAAATGAAAAACAACAATACAGTAATAAAAAATAATGCAAAATTAAAAAACAATGCAGTATAACAACATTGTATTAGGTATTATAAGTAATCTGGACATGATTTAAAGTACAGGGGAGAATGTGTGTAGGTTATATGCAAATAGTACACCATTTTATTTTAGAGACTTGAGCATCTGTGGATTTTGGTGTCTGCAGTGGGTCCTGGAACCAGTCCCCCTCGGATATCAAGGGCGGACTGTGCAAGTAAGTGTTTTTGTCAAAGGGCAAGTTTTTACTGTCTCTTGAGGTACAGGAGGATAGAAATAATTGCTTTAATTGTTACATGATGTGCTTTGTGTGTTTGTTTTCCTTTTGGGTATCTAAAGCCTCTTCAAAGTGTTTGGCCAAACACTGAAGTTCAGGCAATATGGTAATTTGTAAGCCATGTTTTTATGTTCCATATCTGCCCAACAAAATGGTGGAAAGGGCACTAGAAATGCCAACACCAGGTGTTAACTTAGAACACTATCTGAATGTGCTCATTAGTCTGTAACCAAAGTCTCTTTGGTGTCTCTTTTGCTATTTGCAAGATTGAATCAAGGTCCAGTTTATTTTCTTTATTATTTTTAATTTTTAAAATTAAAACAAAATTATTACAGTAATAGTGTGACCATTTTCTTTTAGCAGGAAGGTCTTGTGTTATAATTCCAAGAGGTTGTCACACATCTGCTGTGTTTTAAGTAATCCCAATTGAGTAAAATGCATTTGATTTTTTTAAAATTAAATTTTATGTGTGAATTCACATGCAATTCTGAGAAATAATAAGGATACATCTCACGTATTCTTTACTTGATTCCTCCAATGGCAACATCTTGCAGTTATAACACAATTTCACAAAGATCCTGACATTGATACAATCTACCCATCTTGTTCAGATATCCACAGTTTTACTTATATGCATTTCTGTGGGTGTATGTACTTAGTTCTATATGATTTTATGGGTAGGTGTAGTTTTGTGTATTCACCACTGCAATCAAAATATAGAACAGTTCCATTATCACAAGGACCCCCTTTGTTGTTCCTGGATAAACCCGTCCACCTCTCTCCCACCCCTTTTCCCCCAACTTCTAACGTCTGGCAGCCAATAATCCATTCTCCATTCCTAAAACTGCATCATTTCAAAAATGTTGTATAAATGAAATCCTACAGTGTGTAACCTTTTGAGATTGGCCTTTTTTACTCAGCTTACTTCTCTGGAGATTCACCCAGTTGTAGCGTGTATCAAATAGTTTCTTCCTTTTTATTGCTGAGTCATATTCCACTTCTACCCGTTCACCCACTGAAGGACATCGAGGCTGTTTTCAGTTCTTGGCTCTAATGAGGAAAAATTGATATGAGGATACATGTACATGTTTTTGCACAAACATAAATTTTCATTTATCTTAAATAAATGCTCAAGAACATAATTACTGGATCATATGGTAGTTGCATGCTTAGTTTTATAAGAAACTGCCGAACAGTTCTCCAGAGCGGCCGTACTGTTTAACATTCCCACCAACAATGTATGAGTGATGTAGTTTCTCTACATCCCTGCTCACATTTTTTTTCTTTTGAGCCAGAGTCTCTCTCTGTCTCCCGGGCTGGAGTGCAGAGGCACGATCTCGGCTCACTGCAACCTCCACCTCCTGAATTCAAGTAATGCTCCTGCCTCAGCCTCCAGAGTAGCTGGGACTACAGGTGCACACCACCATGCCCAGCTAATTTTTGTATTTTAGTAGAGATGGGGTTATACCATGTTGGCCAAGCTGGTCTCGAACTCCTGACCTCAGATAATCTGCCCACCTCGGCCTCCTAAAGTGCTGGATTACAGGAGTGAACCACCGAGGAATCAACTTATTTCCTGATGAAGCCATTGTTAGTTTTGAGTCTCTGTCATAGCAGCTGAAGCAAGATCTAGCTAATTTTTGTTTTGAGCCACCTTTGCCTGTGAATGACAAAAATTCTGCCTCAGTCAACTTGCTTTCTCTCAGTTCTGTCTAAATTTGAGGGTCTTCACGGGACCCGGGCACTTCAGGGTCCTGACAGTGTCCATCTCCACAGGCTGATCCTGCTATCATCCATGCTGGCTGCCGGTCCACATCCATGTCCTCCCGAAGCCCAGGCACCTCCACACTTTTCCTCTCTGGGTTTGCTGCCTTCGTGGGCTCTGCTGGGGAGGAGGGCATGGCCATTTTCTGCTCTTGGCTCCCACACACGTATCTAGGGGTTGCACTGTCTGTAGGGCTCTGACCTGGAGCCAGTTGCTGGGCCTTCCCTGGAACCCGTGTAAGTCAACACTCATACCATATCCTCAGCCACACTTCCCTCAGTCAGCCTGGGATCACTCTCTAGTGTCCTGAACACCTACACTCCTACTCTTGTCCTCTCCCCTTCCCTGGGGGTTTTGGCTTTTGGGTTTCCCTGTCTTTTAGCCTGACACATCTTTCTCTTAAGACAATGAGCACAGAATATTGAGAGTGCTTGAATTCTAAGGTGAGGACAGGTGATAAGTTTAAAAATGTGGGAAAACAACTGGCAAATACCTCAAAAAGTATTATTCTAGCCCAAGAGGAAATATTTAATTCCTTATTGACTCTGCTAATATTCTGTATACTCTACTTAATTCTTCTCCTCCTTCCCTTCTTCCCTTCCTTCTTTCTCCTTTTTTTTTTTTGTTTTGAGATGGAGTTTCATTCTTGTTGCCCAGGCTGGAATGCAATGGTGTGATCTTGGATCACTGCAACCTCTGCCACCTGGGTTCAAGCGATTCTCCTGCCTCAGCCTCCCGAGTGGCTGGGATTACAGGTGAAGGCCACCACGCCTGGCTAAGTTTTGTATTTTTAGTAGAGACGCAGTTTCACCATGTTGGCCAGGCTGCTCGCAAACTCCTGACCTCAGGTGATCTGCCTGCCAAAGTGCTGGGCTTACAGGTGTGAGCTACTAAGCCCAGCCTTCGTTCCTTTCTTCTATCTTTTCCTTCTTTTATTTATTTATTTATTTTTTTGGCTCATTCAGGATGACTTTTTAATCCTAAGCGTAGTCAGCGCTGGAGTTTATTTTCATACTGCTTTGAGCTATTTCACTTCCAATAGGAAGATGACCCTCAGCTTCAGGCATGCCAGGGGATTAAGTGCCTGTACTTACGTGCCAGCTTTATGAGGGACCAGTATTTATTTCAGAAATGCTTCAGTTCAGCGGACTCTGGAAGACTCCTTGCAGTTTCGCAGGATCAGGTGGGCAGGTGGAGGAGGAGGAGGAGCTCTGTGGCCACCTTTAAGGGAATTTCGATTGCTCAATTGAAAGACAGAGCTAGTGCCAGGTGTGGTGGCTCACACCTGTAATCCCAGCACTTTGGGAGGCCGAGGCAGGCAAATCACCTGAGGTCAGGAGTTTGAGACCAGCCTGACCAACGTGGTGAAACCCCATCTCTACTAAAAATGCAAAAATTAGCCGGGTGTGGTGGCGGGCATCTGTAATCCCAGCTACTCAGGAGGCTGAGGCAGGAGAATCCCTTGAACCTGGGAGACAGGGGTTACAGTGAGCTGAGATAGCACCACTGCACTGCAGTGTGGGTGACAGAGCAAGACCCTGTCTCAGAAAACCAAAAAAAAGAAAAAAAAAGAAAAGAAAAGAAAAAAAGAAGAGGAAAGGAGCTAGCGGTTGGCTGATGCCACTCTGGATGACGGCTTGTCTGAGAGTGCAGAGCAAGGCTGACAGCAGGGTGTGCTCCACCTGGGAAGCAGGTCTGAGGGGCTTCCATGGCTGGGCAGGTCACTGAGGGTTTCCTCCCCTCACACTCAGGGGCAGTCACAGGCCAGTCACTGCCGGGAGCACATTAGGCAAGAAGGGACACCTGTAAAAGGCCAGTGTTTGAATAAGGACCATCTGGAATAAGCAGTCATCATCAGAGAAATGATAAAATACTTCGCCTAGGATTCAGAAAAGTTTCGGCAACGGATCTAAGTACTAAGGGCCTCACTTTATTGACAGACATCATTTTTATTAGAGACCAGCGTTTATTTTTATGGTTTAGTTAATGGACTCCTAGAAATAAAAATTGCATATAGACAGCAACATTTACTACTCATGTAACACTAGAAAAATCTCTAACAGCCTTCCCTTCTTCTTTCTCCCCCTTCCCTCTCTTCCACCTTCCTTCTCCCTCCTTCTCTCGTTTCCTTTATTCCTCCCTGACTCCTTCCTTCCCCCTACATTTATTTGTCGGGCATCTACTCTGTGCTAGACATAGTAGGCTCGGTATTGCAAAGCGAAATAAAAGAGACCCCCCTGCCCTCACAGTCTAGTTCACAGTCTGGTGCCATTAAAGTTCTGCGTGCAGGTGATTACCAGGTAGTGCAGGAAGTGTCTGGATGGAGATCCATGCAAAAATGCTTTGAAGTTCAAAGGCAGTTCCCCTCACCCAAGTGGCGGACAGGGAGCAGGCAATAAAGATTGGATTTGGGAGTGGGTTGGCTGGATGATGCCAGAGTAAGTTTTTTGTTTGTTTGTTCGTTTTTGTTTGTTTGTTTTTTTGTTTGTTTGTTTTGAAATGGAGTCTCCCTTTTATCCCCTAGGCTGGAGTGCAATGGTGCGATCTCGGCTCACTGCAACCTCTGCCTCCCGGGTTCAAGCAATTCTCCTGCCTCAGTCACCTGAGTAGCTGGGATTACAGGCGCCCGCCACCACACCTGGCTAATTTTTGTATTTTCAGTAGAGACGGGGTTTCACCGTGTTGGCCAGGTTGTTCTCAAACTCCTGACATCAGGCGCTCCGCCTGCCTCGGCCTCCCAAAATGCTGGGATTACAGGCCTGAGCCACCGTGCCCGGCCTTTAATGCTTTTAAAGGCACCTTTTTCCTGCTGCTTGAACAAGGGGTCCCATAATTTCACTTTGCACTGGACCTTGCAAATTACATAGCCAACCCTGGGGGTGAGGTGGGGGGTGGGATATCCTGTGCATTGGAGGATGTTTACTGACCTTAACCTCTTGACCATTAGATGCCAGCGGCAACCTGTCTCCATGATGGGACGATGAAAACTGTCTCCAGACATTGCCAAATATCTCCTGAGGGGCAAAATTACCCCACATTGAGAACCACTGCTTTAGAAGAAAATCCAACCTCTCTGATACATAGGACCCTTAGTGACGTGGCCCTTGCCTCTCTTAACCCACTCACTTCTCGCCATGGAGGGCTCCCATTAGGCTGAGCCTACTTGGGGATTCTTGAACAAGCCACACTTGAATGACTGCATGCCTTGGTGTACCCTCCTCCCACTCCCTAGACCACCTTTCTCCAATTTCACTCAGTCGATTTCTTATCAGCTTTCAAAACTCACTCTGGGTCGGGTGCGGTGGCTCATGGCTGTAATCCCAGCACTTTGGGAGGCCAAGTTGAGCAGATCACCCTGAGGTCAGGAATTCGACACCAGCATGGCCAACAGGGCAAGACCCTGTCTTTATAAGAAACACAAAAATTAGCTGGGCTAATTGCTTGAACCCAGGAGGCAGAGGTTGCAGTGAGGCAAGATTGCCCCATTGCACTCCAGCCTGGGCGACAGAGTGAGACTCCGTCTCAAAACAAAACAAAAACAATAACAAAAAGTATTAAAATAATAAGGCCAATATGGTGGCTCACATCTGCATTCCCAGTGCTTTGGGAGGCAGGAGGATCTCTTGATGACAGCCTGGGTGACATAGCAAAACCCCGTCTCAAAAAAAATTTAAAACTTAGCCAGCACGGTAATTTGTATATGCCTATCGTCCCGGCTACTCAGGAAGCTGAGGCAGGGGGATCATTCGAGGCTGCAGTGAGCTGTGATCACACCACTGAACTTCAGTTTGAGCGATGGAGCAAGACCTTGGCTCTAAAATTAAAAAAAAAGTTTTAAAACCTAAAGATTTTTTTCCCTTTTTTCCATCGTCTCTTTTTATTTGTCACGGTGTATTTTATTTACTATTTAATGTCATTCTAAGTAAATAGAAATGTTAAAATTTAAAGTATGAGCATGAATTTTACCTTTTCACCACTCAATGCCAGTTTTAAATTGCAAACATAAGAATATTTAATTCATCTGCAGAATCACCAAAATTATGCTATTTGTATGTCATAGTTCGTACATACATATGTATTTTGTTCTTACGAGAACAGTAGAAATGGTGCACAACACTCAGCCACCTGTTTTTATTTCACTTCTTCATATTGGCACATTCCACCAATACTCTCTACCTTCTGCCTAGTAATGAGGGAGGAAAGGCTGAAAGGAAAAGGAACGCAGTTTTCCTTTCCTTCTATGTAGGGTTACCTGATAAAATATAGGATTCCTAGTTTAATTTGGATTTTAGGTAAACGACAAATAAAAATGTATTTTAAGTATGTGCCATTATATATTTTGGGACATATTTATATTAAAAAATTATTTGCTGTTTATCTGAGATTCAAATTTAACAGGTATCTTATAATTTTATTTGCTAAATTAAACCCTACTTCTGTAACATCATTTTCAGCATAAGTAGTTGGCAAGTTCAGGGAAGTAACATTAGTAAGAGAGTATGTTAGAGTTTCTTGGTTATTTGCATTTCTTAGTAGCCATTGCCTGCTTTCTGTATTCGAAGCAGGTCAGAAAGCACCTTGGGGCTATCAGGGATGCTGTTTACTCAACTGCAGACTCAACACACTTATTTTGTACTTGCTTTTTCACAGAATTTCCAGGCATCATGGGTCCACCCAAATTTTGTGCTGTGGGGCACTGGGAACATTATATTGCAAATGGGGCATCAATGGCCATGGGCGTGCATACTGCATGTATCTACTCTGCTCAGGGGCACGCTGGATTGTCCCATTGAATTTAACTTACAAAACACAAGTTTATTTATTTATTTTTGAGGCAGAGTCTTGTTCTGTGGCCCAGACTGGAGTGCAGTGGCATGATGTTGGCTCTCTGTAACCTTCACCTCCCAGGTTCAAATGATTTTCCTGCCTCAGCCTCCCAAGTAGCTGGGACTACAGGCGTGCACCACCACACTCAGCTAATTTTTGTATTTTTAGTAGAGACCGGGTTTTGCCATGTTGGCCAGGCTGGTCGCAAACTCCTGACCTCAGGTGACCCTCCCCCCTCGGCCTCCCAGAGGGCTGAGATTACAGGCGTGAGTCATTGTGCCTGGCCACAAAACACAGGTTTAAAGTTAAGCTTATCAAGAATGTCAAGATGTTGAAGCAGAGCAGGAAACCAGGTAGAGGGCCCTTCTGAGCACCTGGCCCTATGGGACTGTGTAAGTTGCATGCCCACGAATCCAGCCCTGTATGTGGCCCAATACTGCTGAGGTTGGGAAACCCTGTTCTAAAGGAAATAGAGAGCCATTGAAGGATTTTAAAAAGTTAGAGAAGACTGAGTTTGGGGATGGGTGGCAAGAACAGCTTATGCTTTAGAAGAATCTTTCGGACAGACAGTGTAGCATTTGGATCCAAGTAGGGGAAGAGTGGACTTGCATCTTTCTTGCAGGGGAGAGGTTTAATATATTTTATTTATGTTTTGTTTTTTTGAGATAGAGTCTCGCTCTGTGCCCCAGGCTGGAGTGCAGTGGTGCGATCTCAGCTTACTGCAACCTCTGCCACCCGGGTTCAAGTGGTTCTCCTGCTTCAGCCTCCTGAGTAGCTGGGATTAGAGGCGCCCACCACCACGCCTGGCTAATTTTTGTATTTTGGTAGAGACAGGGCTTCATCATGTTGGTCAGACTGGTCTCGAACTTCTGACCTCAAGTGATCCACCTGCCTCTGCCTCCCAAAGTGCTGGGATACAGGAGTGAGCCACTGTGCCCGGCCATTAATATAGTTTAAAAAGTGTGAATTGAAACAATTGTGTGCAGTCAAATGCCCTTAAAACCCCTTAGGAAGGTGCTGGGTGGTGAAAGTCACACCTGCTTGCCATGTGCTGCACCCAGCCAGGTTTCCTCCAGCTTCGGTGCAGATGATGTGTGAAGTTGGGAGCTTATGTTTAGCATCTGTGTTGCATGAAAAACATTTAAACACTGGAATTGCACTCAAGGTGGGGAGATGCTCATGCCACCAGCAGCCCATAGGTACTGAGACTGACTGGGAGGAGAGCAGACACTGGTCTCTGTATCCTGCTCACTCTAGAGTGGCCAGTCACTGGCTCACCGTACATACTGGTGGGTGGAATTAGCAGTGCCATTTAAATTGCTGCTCCAGCATCCATGATCTCCTTGCCCCATTTTGTAGCAGCCATATTGTGTGGGGAACTGACCCCAACCCTAGCCCTAGGCATGAGTCCTGACTAGGACTAGTCTAAGCCAACCAGATTAATTCTATCTCCTAGCCACAGTGAGATTGGCTGAAATAACTCAGGCCTAAGTCAACAGACAATGGTGGTCCCATGGTCACAGCAAAGTGACTTGAAGTCAGGACTTCTGTTCCATGATTTGGACCTGCTTGCTTTTTCCTTCTTGGTGTAAACAAGGAGTCCCAGATGCCACCGGAAGCCATATTGTCATGATGAGGAAAGCCATGTCGGCAAAAAAGCCAACACATGAAGGAAGATAGAGCTGAGAGTGTAAGAATTAAAGAAAGAGGAGAGAAACATGAAGGGCAGCTTGACAGTCAACAGGTTTATTTCAGAAAACAAACCTGGGAGGGACTTCTGAGTTGGGTTAGGAGCTGCACCCTCTTACAGACTAAGAGTTTTTAAGGATTCGTGGTTGGAGAGTTTATTAGAGGCTTGGACTGCTTCTGTGTCTCTTTGTTGTGCTTATCTGGGAGGCAGAATTGTATGTCTGTTCCCATACATCTTGAGGTAGCTGCAGGCATATCCCCCGAGTCTGCTTTTAGCTTCCCTATCTTAGTGCGCTTGAAGGGAAAGGAATGTGCTTATTAAGGCCCACTGTTTTACTGGGGCCCGTTGTATGAGGGTGAAGTTTGGCAGTTACCCAAGAGACTTTCTTCCCACCTCCCAAGGAGCCACTATCTGCTCTTTCTGGCTCCTTGTAGTTAAAAGAGAAGTAATTTCCAGCCGGGTGCGGTGGCTCACGCCTATAATTCCAGCACTTTGGGTGGCTGAGGGGGGCGGATCACGAGGTCAGAGATCGAGACCATTCTGGCCAACATGGTGAAACCCTGTCTCTACTAAAAATACAAAAATTAGCTGGGCATTGTGGTGTGCGCCTGTAGTCCCAGCTACTCGGGAGGCTGAGGCAGGAGAATCGCTTGAACCCGGGATGTGGAGGTTGCAGTGAGCCGAAATTCAGCCACTACTGCACTCCAGCCTGGTGACAGAGAGAGACTCCATCTCAAAAAAAAAAAAAAAAAAAAAAGAGAGCGAGAGAGAAGTAATTTCCTTGAAATGGATGAGGCTAGAAAGGGAGCTGGAATTTAAAGTGGTGGTGTTTGTCCAAGATAATGGTACTCCTGCTCTGTCAAAGAGAACTGCCAATAAATGAAGCCAAATCATTGACTGAATTACACCTGAAGCCTCCTCCCATGAAGCTCTTAACTTTTGGGTTACAATCCTCTTTATGGCTTACTCCGGTTTGAAGTAAACGGAAGTTGAGTTTTGTGATGTTCTCAAGCACAGGCATCCTGCCTTTCAAGCAGGACCCCATTGCACACACAAGATGAAAGGTGTGCCGTCTTGTTACAGAACAGAGAGAATGAACTCTTAGAGAAGGGGGAAAGGGTTTTGCTAGGCGTTCTCAGTTGACTCATACCCATAACAGCTCCCTTTGTGGGTGTATTGCCACTGTTGTATCCATCTTGTGGGAGGTTTTATGACTTACCCACTGCCGCAGTGAAGTTGAATAAAGATGACTCTATGACCCTGTGCAGATGACTTCCAGAGGTCTGATGGTCCTTGGGTTCCACAGCAAAGTGATACTGATGAGGCTTAGGATGCATGAGTGAGAAGGCTGTGCATAATGAGCCAGGGCACACTCAATGTCTAGTGTGAACTGGAGTAGTCAGAACTCCTCTATCCTCCCCAGCCAACACTCCTCCTCTCTCCTGGTTTCTGCTTTGCTCTTAGCCAGTTCCCATGTGGTAGGCAGAATTCTAAATTGGCTCCCCAAGATTTTCCACCTTAATCCCTGGGCCTGTGACTTTAATGAGATTATCCGTCCATGATTATGTTGTGTTACTACTTGCAAAAGAGATTTCGAAGATGTAATTAAGGCTAATAATCATTTGGCTTAGAGTTAATCAAAAGGGAGATTATCCAAGTGGGCCTAACTTAATCACATCCTTTTTAAAAGCAGAGTTTTCTCTGGCTGGTGGCACATGAGGAGGTAAGAGAGATTCAAAGCATGAGAAGGATTTGATATGTCCTTGCTGGCTTTGAAAATGGACCACAGTCAAGGACCAGAGAGAAGCCACAGTTGCTGACGGTGACCCTTCACCAACAGCCAGCAAGGAAATGGACCTCAGCCCATAGCTGCATGGAACTTAATTCTGCCAGCAACCCACAAAGAACTTGGAAATGTGTTCCTTCCCACAGCACCCCAGATAAGAGCCCAGCCAAGCTGACATCCTGATTTCAGCCCCTGAGTAGAGAACCCAGTAGAGTTTGCCTGAGCTTCTGACCCACAGAACTGTGAGATAATAAAAGGGTATTGTTTTAAACCATTACATTTCTAGTAATTCATCACAAAGCAACAGAAAACTAATACACTCCATTAAGGTGTCAGCTAGTAATTCCTCAAGTGCTTTTAATTAGGAGCTCTGGAGGTAGACAAACTTACACATGCAAATGTATGAATCTCTATTTTAGGCGCCTGGTTGAAGAGGAAGATATTTCGGGTTAAGAGGTATGTCTGGCATCTTATTTTCATTTATGTATTTATTTAGAGATGGAGTCTCGCTCTGTCGCCCAGGCTAGAGTGCAGTGGTGTGATCTCAGCTCACCGCAACCTCTGCCTCCTGGATTCAAGCGATTCTCCTGCCTCAGCTTCTTGAGGAGCTGGGATTATAGGTACGCACCACCACACCTGGCTAATTTTTGTATTTTTAGTAGAGACGGGTTTCACCATGTTGGTCAGGCTGGTCTCGAACTCCTGACCTCATCATCCGCCCGCCTCGGCCTCCCAAAGTGCTGGGATTACAGGAATGAGCCACCATGCTTGGCCTATTTTCTTTTCTTAAAAGCTGAGACCAATGGTGTGGGAGCGATCACATACCTCCTATGCATATATAAAAACCAGTAAGATCCTTAAAAATAGGTTTGGTTTCCAATCATTGTTAAGGTTTTCAGGCCGGGTGCAGTGGTTCACGCCTGTAATCCCAGCACTTTGGGAGGCCGAGGTGGGTGGATCTTTAGGTCATGAGTTTGAGACCAGCCTGGCCAGCATGGTGAAACCCCGTCTCTACTAAAAATACAAAAATTAGCCGGACATGGTGGCACGCACCTGTTGTCCCAGCTACTCGGGAGGCTGAGGCAGGAGAATCGCTTGAACCCGGGAGGCAGAGATTACAGTGAGCCAAGATTGCACCACTGAACTCTAGCCTAGGCAACAAGAGCGAGACTCCATCTCAAAAAAATTTTTTTAAATAAAAATTATAAATTGTGAAAGGCACAATTATAGCTTTGTGAACAGGCACGTAGTAACCCTGATAGGCAAAGGGGCTGTCTTAGTCTGTTTTATATTGCTATAACAAAATACCACTGACTGGGTAATTTATAAACAGTATAAATTTTTTTGGTTCACTGTTCTGGAGGCTGAGAAGTTCAAGATCGAGGGGCCACATCTGGTGACAGCCTTCTTGCTGCCTTATACCATGGTGGATAGAAAGAAGGGCAAGGGAGGGCAGGAGAGAAAGCATGAGGGTCAGACTCCTTTTTATAACGTCATCTTTTTATTTTTTTTGGGGATGGACTCTTGCTCTGTCACTCAGGCTGGAGTGCAGTGGTGCAATCTTGGTTCACTGCAACCTCCGCCACCTGGGTTCAAGCAATTTCCCTGCCTCATCCTCCCAAGCAGCTGGGATGACAGGCATGTTCCACCACACCTAGCTAACTTTCCGTATTTTTACTGGAGACAGGGTTTCACCATGTTGGCCAGGCTGGTCTCGAACTCCTCACCTTAGGTGATCCACCCACTTCAGCCTCCCAAAGTGCTGGGATTACAGGCATGAGTCACTGTGCCCGGCTCTCCCTTTTATAACATCTGGCTCCCTCAAGATAACGAACCCACCCCCACATTAACAACACTAATCCATTCACTTCTTATTCACCCTTGCCTCCCAACATTTTTGCATGTTAAGTTTCCAACACAGGAACTCTCGGGGACACATTCAAATCACAGGGGTTCTAATATAGTGACCTGGGAAAAGATAAAAACAAAAAATATTCCTTGACCTGTCTAATGACCCTTTTAGAGGTGAAATGCTGCATTAGGTACTAAATAATTTAAGTCTAAAATACATATTCAAGTAATGCATTTTAACTTTTTTTTTGAGACAGAGTCTCACTCCATCACCCAGGCTGGAGTGCAGTGGCTCAATCTCGGCTCACTGCAACCTCTGCCTCCTGGGTTCAAGTGATTCTCATGCCTCAGCCTCCCGAGTAGTTGGAATGACAGACGCGCATCACCACGCCTGGCTGATTTTTGTATTTGTAGTAGAGATAGGGTTGTGCCATGTTGGCCGGGCTGGTCTTGAACTCCTGACCTCAAGTGATCTGCCTACCTCAGCCTCCCAAAGTGCTGGGATTACAGGCATGAGCCACTGCACCTGGCCAAGTAATCCATTTTAGATTGGTACAAATGAAAGCAAAGAGGCAAATGCATGTATTAGAGTTGTAGTGCCAGATTCTGCCCATGAGGGTTTGTAATTCTCTTTACCTGAGTCTGCAGGTGGAGTGCACGAGTGTTGCCAAGGGAAACATCTAGCCCTTTCCTTGTCAAACATTGCTCTGAAAGCCAATTCATATGGCTATCTGTACTCTTAATTGGACACCCAGTAATTTTTCAGTATGTGCAAAATATCATTAGGCTGGAAGGTTAGGCGGAAGGATGAGCAGGCGGAGCACAGAGGATTTTTAGTGCAGTGAGGAAACTCTGATACATGTAATGGTAGATACATGTCAGTATACATTTGTCCAAACCCACAGAATGGACAATGCCAAGAATGAACCCTGATAGAAACTACGGACTCTGGGTAATAAGAATGTATCAGTGCAGGTTCATCAGTTGTAATGAATGGATTACTCTGGGGAGGGACTTTGATAATGGGGGCATAAAGCTAGTCATGTGTGGGGGCAGAGGATATATGGGATATCTCTGCACTTTCCTCTTAATTTTATTGTGAACCTAAAACTGCTCTGAAAAACAAAGTCTTAAAGATTTGGGCAGGAAAAAAAATACACTGGGCCTCGGGAAACTGAAGGAGATGCCTTTTGACCTAATGCGCTGATCAGGGCCCCCTTTCAACATGAATACACCAACGCCCAATTATTGCACCTCTGTCTCATGTAAATTTCCTTCTTCCAATGTTAAGAGCAATTGCAGCCTGTTTCTTTGTGCGTGTCGCATCAATCAACAAACAGGTAAAAAGAAAAACCCACTGTTTTTCCAGATATTAAGAATGCAGAAGGCAGGAAGTATCAACAAAGTCACTTCATTCATTCATTCATTCATTCATTCATTCACAGAGAGCAGGACTCTGCACAGCACACCACAGTCCCTCACATTGGTTTTGGAGATCAAGCGGCTCACGAGGCTTCCCAAAGTCTAGGACCCTGGATCACCAATCCTCGTGTAAAAGCCAGCATCTGTGAGTCCGTACTCCTGTCAATTCCTCTTCCTGTTCAGAGCCTCCCTGCATCTTACTTTCTGTGCACTCAGCAACTACCTCTTCTACTTCCTAATTGTTGACCTCAGATGTAGAATTTTCTTTCTTGTTTTTTTTTTTTTTTTGAGACGGAGTCTCTCTCTGTTGCCCAGGCTGGAGTGCAGTGCCACGGTCTCGGCTCACTGCAACCTCCGCCTGCCAGGTTCAAGCGAGTCATCTGCCTCAGCCTCCCAAGTAGCTGGGACTACAGGCGCGCGCCACTATGCCAGGCTAATTTTTGTATTTTCAACAGAGACGGGCTTTTACCATATTGGCCAGGCTGGTCTTGAATTCCTGACCTCGTGATCCACCCGCCTTGCCCTCCCAAAGTGCTGGGATTACAGGCATGAGCCACCGCGCCTGGCCAAGAGGTAGAATTTTCAAGTCACCGACTATTTGGAGATTCTCAGGCCAAACCTGTCCATTTTCAGAATGAGTCTTTCATAGAAAGATACGAAGCGGCAATCCAGTGGGAAAGGATTGGCGGGCAAAGATTCAGCCTGTGTGCCCTGTCACAATCTGTCAGACTCTCGGGATCATTTAACCAGACGGAAGGGGCCTCCCTGAAGGTGGGAAATTATTTTTGTGACCTCTGATAGACACTCATCTTAGCACGGATGATGGCTCCCTCCTCCCCATCTTAATGAATCCATGTGAATTAAAAGAAATCAGGCAGATCTAAAGACGTCATTCAACTGTGTTTCCCTTCCTCCCTCCCTACTTCTTCTCTCTTTCTTCCTTCCCTCCCTCTCTGCCTCCCTCATTTCCTTTCTCCTCTCTCCCTTCTTCTCCCCCTCTAGGGCTCAGGTGTGCACCATGGTCAACAGGTCTCTCCCTTATTACCTTGAGCTGTAGAGAAAGAGGCTGGGACCACAAAAAGAGGGCAAAGGGAAGAGAATCCACGGAAACCTCTAAGAGTCCTCATTTTTCCTGGTCAGTCTGAGGTTGGGTTATATGGCTAGAGAGGAGAACAGGATGAGAAGAACCTGTCCCTGCTTTACTCAGTGATTTCCTCATCGTGTTCTGGATCATTTGGAAGCTCCATGAGTGGAGTGAAGGAGAGAGGTTGAGCACCATCCCCGCTGCCCTCAGCTGTGTAACCGTGAAGAAGTTGCACGGTTCCAGTTTCGCCATGTGTAAGCCAACCTCACACCAAATAGGGCGCCCTAGCTTCCTGCCCCACATGTTGCAAGGGCTCGATCAATGGCAGGCCTGTGTGCAATGGGGTATTACAGGAAATGCCAGTGCGAAAGGGATTGTAGGGGTCATCGAGCCCAACTGCTTGACCTTCCTGATGTGGAGACCACAGCCCAGAGAAGTTAATGCACTTTTCAAGGTCACAGGTGTTATTTCACGGCACCATTCCCTGAGCCTCAGAGTCCTCCGCTGGAATTGTCAGCGCTTCCTAAACCCTTCTTGGAGTGAATACATCAGAACCATTGAAATACGCATTTGCGTCTTCCACGTTTTCTTTGATATGTGTACTGGCCATTGCTGAATACAGGGTTTGAAGCTATCTTTTTTACACCAAAACAAAACAGAATAAAACAACCCATTCAAGATGATTTACAAATTGAAGACACCTAATAACAACACCTTGCATTTCTGGAGAGCTTTTTATTTGCAGAACACTTCCCAGACAGCAACTAATGAATTCTCCAACTCCCCTTAGGAATAGAGACACATGCATTCCCACGCACACCAGGAACTTAATTTACATGAAATGAAGAAAAAGTCATTATAGAGCGGCATTCCCCTAAATCATAATTACAACCTTCAGCCCAAGGTAAACACACTGAACCCTCCCAGGGATGCTGCGATGTTCACCCACTGCGGGGGTCTCCACTTCGATCCCAGCACTGCCTGCATAGGGAGGACAGACCAGGAGTATTCATGTAAAGTCAGCAATCTCTGGGATCAAGGTCCCATTTTCCAGCCAAACGACTGGAGGTTAATGGCTTGTTAGGGGGCAGGTGCTGGGGCAGTGGTCTCCTCCTGTCAATCAAAAAGAAGACAGGGTGGTGAGATGTCATGGAGGTGCCAGAAACTCGTGTGTGAACCGGGAATGTGCGTTTTTACAAAGAGAAGCATGGAGGTGGACCTCTAGGAGTTTTTGGTCCCTGCGGGAGGAGCAGCAGTCTTTCCAGCACTTTATGAACCACATACTGGCTGTTGCTGCCTTTGCCTCCCCAAGGGACTGGTCCCATGCTCTGGCGGACAGGCTCAGGCGTCCACCTGTCCACTCAGCGCCCTGGCCCCTGCCGTCGGTCTTGCCTTATTTAGCACAAATAACCCTCAGTGCATTGTGATGATATCAGCCACCAATGTCGATGTCTCCAAGTACCACATTTGAAATGTCTCAGGCTAAATAGCTGCTTTTTTTGTTTCATTTTGTTTTTTAGATGGAGTCTCGCTCTGTTGCCCAAGCTGGAGTGCAGTGGTGCGATCTCAGCTCACTGCAATATCCGCCTCCCAGGTTGAAGCGATTCTCCTGCCTCAGCCTCCCGAATAGCTGGGATTACAGGTGCCCACCACCACGCCCGGCTAATTTTTGTATTTTTAGTAGAGACAGGGTTTCACCATGTTGGCCAGGCTAGTCTGGAACTCCTGACCTCAGGCAATCTGCCCACCACACCTGGCAAGAAGCCACTTATTTATTATTTATTTATTTATTTATTTATTTACTTATTTTTTGAATTTTGTGAGACGGAGTCTCGCTTT
>NW_012109807.1:6560928-6580031 GCF_000951045.1 Mandrillus leucophaeus | reverse complement strand
TCATACCCAGCATAGGGTGTACTGTGTTGACCTGCAGTGGGTCGGAACCATTTGGCCTGACTTCTGCGTGCACCTGTTTCAAGGCCAGAGTAGAAATGGTCTCAACGTGATCTCTGATAGATAAAATATTTCTGCCTCAAGGGGATATTTTTAAAGGCTAGATAAGGGGTGCCTGCCAAAAATCCACCTCACACTAGACTCACAGCTGTGGCTGAGACAAACACAGCTCACAGGGAGAAGAGAGCTCCCCAGGGTCCCACTGGATGTACTGAGCAGAGACGTGGCAAAGCAGCCAGCAGGAATGCACAGCAAAGTGAACCAGGAAGGCCAGAGTAGCCAGAGCCAAATAGGGTGGCAGCCAGCAGGGTTGCAGCCTCAGTGAGGTGCCCAGATGACCAAGCCACTCTCAGAAAGCAAGTTAGACGGGGCCAGGCGCAGTGGCTCACGCCTGTAATCCCAGCACTTTGGGAGGCTGAGGCAGGCAGATCCCTGGAGGTCAGGAGTTTGACACCAGTCTGACCAACATGGTGAAACCCCGTCTCTACTAAAAATACAAAAACTAGCTGGGCGTGGTGGCACATGCCTGTGGTCCCAGCTACTTGAGAGGTTGAGACAGGAGAATCACTTAAACCTGGGGGGCAGAGGTTGCAGTGAGTCAAAAAAAAAAAAAAAAAAAGAAAGTTAGGAAGAAGAAGGAACCCACCTACTAGCATGCACAACACCCCTTAGGAAAGTCTGAGCTGCATCAGGTCTGAGTCTTACATGGAAATTCTCCTGCCACTGGTAACCATTAAAACTTGATGTATTTTATTTTATTATTTTATTTTATTTTTTGAGAGAGAGTCTTGCTCTGTCTCTCAGGCTGGAGTGCAGTGGTGTGATCTTGGCTCACTGCAACCTCCGCCTCTCGGGTTCGAGCAATTCTCCTGCCTCAGCCTCCCGTGTAGCTGGGATTACAGGCACGTGTGCCATGACGCCCAGCTCATTTCTTTTATATTTTTAGTAGAGATGGGGTCTCACCATTCTCGAACCCCTGACCTCAGGTGACCCGCCCGCCTCGGCCTCCCAAAGTGCTGGGATTACAGGCGGGAGCCACCATGCTTGACTGATGTTTTTAAAGGAGAGAGAGGATCACGATGGCCATAGAGAAATAATAATAATAATAATAATAATAATATCCACGATTTCACTAAAAATCAAGAAAGGTGCCTTAAAAGGTCCAGGAGCTTTGAGGCACCTCTAAGAGACGGAAGAAGCCTGAGATCATCATGAAGAAGGAAATCACAGTCCAGAGGCTATGCAGAATGAAAAATATAAGGGCTGAGTACAGGCTGGATCACGCCTGTAATCCCAGCACTTAGGGAGGCCGAGGTAGGAGGATCACTTGAGAGGCCAGGAATTTGCGACCAGCCTAGGCAACATAGGGAGACACTGTCTCTACAAATACAAAATTAAAAAATTAGTTGGCCACAGTGGAGGCACACTTGTAGTCCCAGCTATTCAGGAGGCTCAGGAGTCCAAGGCTGTGGTGAGCTATGATCACATCACTGCATTCCAGCCTGAGGAAAAAGAATGAGATCCTGTCTCTTTAAAAAAAAAAAAAAAAGAAAAGGCACAAAAAGAAAAAAAAAAACCCAAAGGATGGGCTGCTCATGCTCGTGGAAGATCCTCAGAGGAGCAGCCGCCGCTCCATCCTCAGGCCAGGAAGCAGGCAGCAAGATGTGGGCCCCTGGTATAGAGCAGAGGGCACAGACGGTTGGGATGGAGAGGGCGCTGGGGCCCCAGCAATGCCCAGCAGGGATGGCATGCTCTTTCTGTCCAGGAGGTGAAATGCAGACGATAGAAAGAGCATTGGTGGAGAGGCTGCAAACTGAAACCCAGCGTTGCGCTCACACCAATAACCTCTCAACACTTGAGAAAAGTCATAAAAGAGAGGCATCCATCCCAAGGAATGGAAAAGTTTACATCCAAAGAAGTTGCGTTAATAGAGGAACCCAAACAAGGATTTGGCATATATATATATATACAATTAGAATCCTCAGAGAGAAGTAAAGTGATATGGCACCCATAAAAACGAATGTTTGAGAGATCTTGGAAATGAAAAATTTGATGATTGAAATAAAAATCTCTGTAAATGGGCAGAAGCATTGAAGATTATAGAATAAATTGAAAGACCGAGCCACAGGATGCTCTTAGAATAGCAATAATGGACAAGGAGATGTGAGTAGAGAAAATGGTTAAGAGAATTTGAAGATAGACCCTATAGTTCCCAACATGCATCTAACAGAGCTTCAGAAGATAAGACAGACGGACCGAAGAGACAGTGTGCTCAGAGCAATCATGGAGGATGGGCTCCTAGGTCAAGGGCAGGTGACAGCCCCAGAGTGAAAGTGCCTGGGGATGGCTGAGCAGAATCATGGACAAGCTACAGCACGGTGACATTTCAAACATCGGGGATAAAGAGAAAATCCCAAACGCTTCTGGGGTCAGAGGAGTGGGGAGAGGTGAGACCGTATTACTACAAAGATGTACTGAATGCAAGAAGAAACCGGAGCAATCTCTTCCAACTTCTGAGGAAAATACTCCTGAATTAGAATTCCACAGCAAGGCCGGGCATGGTGGCTCACGTCTGTAATCCCAGCACTTTGGGAGGCCGAGGCAGGTGGATCACCTGAGGTCAGGAGTTCAAGACCAGCCTGGCCAGGTACAGTGGCTCACACCTGTAATCCCAGCACTTTGGAAGGCCAAGGCAAGTGGATCACTTGAGGTCAGAAGTTCAAGATCAGCCTGACCGACATGGTCTCTACTAAAAATACAAAAATCAGCTGGGCGTGGTGGCGCATGCCTGTAATCCTAGCTACTCAGGAGGCTGAGACGGGAGAATTGCTTGAACCGAGGAGGCAGAGGTTGCAGTAAGCTGACACTGCACCACTGCACTCCAGCCTGGGCAACAAGAGCAAAACTCTATCTCAAAAAAAAAAAAAAAAAAAATTCTGGAATTAGTGTTGATGGTTGCATAATCTTGTGAATACACTAAAATTCACTGGACTTTGCACTGTAAAAGATAAATTTTATGCTTTGTGAATTATGTATCAACTTTGAAAAACGTAATGAGTCAACTTAAATATCCATCAATAGGGAATGTTAAATAAACCAAGATAAATTGTACTATGGAGATACTGACCAGAAATCCCAAGCAATGAGGTAGATCTTTCTGTACTGATACTGAACAATGTCCCAAATTTCCTACTAGATGATAAACGCAAGTTTCAGAACACAAAACAGCATGTATAATGTGAATCTATGTGTGTTCAATACACACACACACACACACACACACAGAGAGAGACATGTAAATGAATATGGACAAATATATCTAATTGACAAGAGTGGGTGCCGTGGCTCACACCTGTAATCCCAGCACTTTGGGAAGCTGAGGTGGAGGATCACTTGAGGAGCTCGAGACAAGAGTGGCTCTCTTTGGGGCAAAATGTATGGGGATTAAGGGGAGCGCTTATCTATTTATATTTTGTACTTTTTAAAAGACAGTATTGTATTACTTGATTTAAAATAAATTTCACAGAAGAAAAGGGCAAAGAAATGTAGTGAACTAAAAATGGCTTACGTTAGGGTTTAGCATTGAATATTTTAAATGTATGTCTGCTGGTTGTTTGAATTATGTCACAAAGTAACAGCTTCTATTTGCACACTGCTTTACAGTAAATAAAGCTTAGACATATTAAAAACAAAAAAGCGAAAAAAAAAGCCCTTTAGCAAGAATAATCCAGACTGTATTACAGGTTGTTTCTTTTTTACTCTAACGTGAAACTTTTAACATTTTCTTCCAAGAGCATTCTGATTGGCGCGCCTTTATTTTTTCTTTTTTGAAACAGGGTTTCATTCTGTTGCCCAGACTGGAGTGCAGTGGTGTGATAATAGCTCACTGCAGCCTTGAACTCCTGGGCTCAAGCAATCCTCCTACCTCAGCCTCCCGAGTAGAGCAGCTGGGACCACAGGGATGTGCCACCACGCCTGGTTAATTCTTGTCTTTCTTTCTTCTTTTTTCTTTTGAGACAGTCTTGCTCTGTCACCAGGCTGGAGTGCAATGGCGCGATCTCGGCTCACTGCAACCTCTGCCTCCTGGGTTTAAGCCATTCTCCTGCCTCAGCCTCCCGAGTAGCTGGCACTACAGGCGTGCGCCACCACGTCTGGCTAAATTTTTGTATTTTAGTAGAGACGGGGTTTTACCATGTTGGCCAAGATGGTTTTGATCTCCTGAACTCGTGATCTGCCTGCCTCGGCCTCTCAAAGTGTTGGGATTATAGGCGTGAGCCACCGCGCCCAGCCCATTTTTGTATTTCTTGTAGAGTCAGGGTGTCGCCATGTTGCCCAGGCTAGTCTTGAACTCCTAGGCTCAAGCGAGCCGCCTGCCTCAGCCTCCCAAAGTCCTGGGATTACAGGCGTGAGCCACTGCCCCTGGCTACTCCTTTCTATACAATGATGTTACCCATTTTGGTAGTTCGGGTGGATTCATACTTTTGTAGGGGAAAAGTTAGTTTTTTAATGCTTAGTTGATTATACTTAAGATAAAACGTAACACATGTGAAAGGACAACATTTTACTTGGAAAGAAGTTTCAGGAAGAGACACTGGGATGTTTTAGAGACAGAGTGATGTTGATTTCAAGGTTTACTGAGACACTAAAAAAGTGATTTCACTGATGAATTAATATTTCCCTTTAAATATAAAAGTGCTTATGCTTACAAATCCTTAAGGCTCATTCTGTTACGGGACAATAAGATGTTTCCCCATCCCAAGAACTGCGCTGTATGAGTTTCAGGTGAATTACAGAAACAGCAAAATCTCCAAACAGTAAAGTAAGTGGTCAACGACTCCATCATCTTTGCACTTGTAAATTTTAGACTGAGACAAAATACAAGATCCTTCTAGACAAATTCTTAACATTAGATGTGTTCTCCACTCCTTCCTAAGATCATGCCAAAATAATTCACTATTAAATTATTCATGATTTGAATGTGGAGTTTTCTTTGCAATATGACGAATGTAACTGTGGGGACATGAGAGAGAGAGAGAGAGAGAGAGACAGAGAGAGAAACAGAGAGAGAGAGAAAGAAAGAAGGGGGGTTTAACATTTGCACTGCCTCATGCAGATATAGGTAACCCCCAAAGTGAAGACTTTTGGTTCCGGGTGTCCAGGTATCTTAGAAGCAGACTGGGAGATGGGATTCCTAAACAGGAGTAAGAGATTTGGCCTGCTTAGTGGGAGAGATCCACTTAAACTTCCTAGGAAGACTTACAAGGTCACTGTTTCAGCTGATATACTTTGCAACCTCACTGCAGATTGCAAATTATTTTTGCACATTACTACACTAGAACTATGCGCAATGTCCTCATAGTTATGTGTAGATGTGCTTTCAGGAAGAAGACATTTATTGTAGGTTTTTATAATTTCTTTTTTTGTTTAGATGGAGTCTCACTCTGTCGCCCAGGCTGAAGGGCAGTGGCGCGATCTCGGCTCACTGCAACCTCCGCCTTCCAGGTTCAAGCAATTCTTCTGCCTCAGCCTGGTTTTTAGAATTTCTAATTTCAGAAAAATCACAAGCTCACTGCAGAAAATTTGGAACACAGAGATAAGCACAAAAGAAAACACCAGTCTTCCAAACGGTGAAATATTTTGATGCATGTACTCTCCAGTCTATTTATATGAATGCCTTCAAATAAATTTTTATCATATATAATGTTTTGGAGTAGAAAAAAACTAAAGTTTCCTTGCAAGAAGTATTCACAGATTTTGAGAAGGGCTGGAAGAAGTGATTCTTACTAAAGCCACTGGTCTTTAATGAATTGCTTGGATTAACTTTTTTTTTCCCCACATACTCAGATACACAGATAGGAGCCCGCAACTTTCTCAGCAGTGGTGTTTGTAATATTGCTGCTTAACAGAGCCATTATGGCGACTTGGATTAAAATAGTCACTGTCGTCTTTTTTTCCTCCCGTGCCGGTATCGCTCTCGCAAGCATGGTTAACGTCCCTAAAATCCGCCGGACTTTCTGTAAGAAGTGTGGCAAGCACCAACCCCACAAAGTGACACAGTACAAGAAGGGCAAGGATTCTCTGTATGCCCAGGGAAAGCGGCGTTATGACAGGAAGCAGAGAGGCTATGGTGGGCAAACTAAGTCGATTTTCCGGAAAAAGGCTAAAACTACAAAAAAGATTGTGCTAAGGCTTGAGTGCGTTGAGCCCAACTGCAGATCTAAGAGAATGCTGGCTATTAAAAGATGCAAGCATTTTGAACTGGGAGGAGATAAGAAGAGAAAGGGCCAAGTGATCCAGTTCTAAGTGTCATCTTTTATTATGAAGACAATAAAATCTTGAGTTTATGTTCAGTTCAAAAAAAAAAAAAAAGTCACTGTCAACACAGATGCTGGATTTTCTCCACAATCACATCCAAATGCACTAAGAAGAAGCCCCAAATGAGTATCAGATAACAAAATGAACTTGATCTGCTTTAATAGAGAATAACTAGAAGAGATATGAAAATGGTATTGGACCTAATAAAACCGCATTTTCATCAGTGCTACAATATGTACATTTTCACGACATATATTACTATACAGAATTGTCTTATTTAAAATCCTCTTCCATTCTTGAAACCTTCCTAAGATCGATGCCTATAAGAAGATGAAGATCCTATAATTTGTTTTTGTGACTGCGAAAGCTGGATCACTGGAAAATTCTCGAGGGAGATAAGCTGGCTCCCAAGTTGCTGACAGCTTTCCCAAGACTGAAACACAGAATTTGAAACGGTGTTCGATATGACACACTAGGCCTTTGATATCAGAATACTGAAGTAGAGTTGCTAGCTCCATGAATAAACCTCCAAGATGACACACACAGCATAAAAAAACGGTGGAACTTTAAATTCCTTCACTGACTGGGGCAGACTTCATGCAACGGACTTTAAATGTTTGCAGAACTGTGCAAGCAAGAGACTATTACACTGTAGCAGGAGTATCTGTCCCTTAGCACCCTGCCTGAGAAAGGGTGAAGTCCAAGAATCCACCTACTGTATTTCCTCCTGCTAATAAATATTGTGTTGCCAGGCTGGGCGCGGTGGCTCACGCCTGTAATCCCAGCACTTTGGGAGGTGGAGGAAGGCAGATCACCTGAGGTCAGGAGTTTGAGACCAGCCTGGCCAACACGGTGAAACCCCGTCTCTACTAAAAATACAAACATTAGCCGGATGTGGTGGCGGGCGCCTGTAATCCCAGCTACTCGGGAGGCTGAGGCAGGAGAATTGCTTGAACCTGGGCTCGGGGGGTTGCAGTGAGCCGAGATTGCGCAACTGCACCCTAGCCTGAGTGACAGAATGAGACCCTCTCTCTTAAAAAAACAAAAACAAAAACAAAAAACAAAAAACAAAAGATTGTGCTGCCACTCTAGAAGTTTTTAGCCAACTACTTGGAATTTGCTTGCACTGGGCAAGGTCTCGTGCTCCTGTGAAAACGACATTAGCATTGAGTTAGGCATAAATCAGGCTGAACCTTGAACCTTTCATCATCTCCAGCCATGGTTCCTTTTTTTTTTTTTTTTAAACTGGAGAAAGGTTAGGAAAGGGATTTCCAGTGAGTATGAAAAGAAGGGACTCTTGAGTATGTCACGATTACTTTGGTTAAGCTCAAAGCACTGATTTACCGACGCAAGGCAGACAGACACGCTGGCCCTGGGCCTAAATAATATAACAGCTAAATATTTCAATCCAGCATTTAGGGCTTTGACCCTAGTGTTGTGCAACATCCAGATCACTGGTTGGATTTCTAGTCTTTGTCTGCGTGTGTGGGGCTAAAGGTCCAGTCATGAGTTGGGCATCACAAAGATCGATGAGATCATATGCTGATTTTCCCCTCTACTGGTACAGACACTAAGGTTTCTCCTACAAGTAAATAATTATGTTGATGCAGCCACCTAAGCCCCTAGAGAAAAAAAATATCACCCATTTTCTCAAGAGAGGTTTCCTCTTTCTTTCCCGAAGCTCATGCGTGCCATACCTAAGTCCCTTATGACAGATCTCCTTTCTCAGAGATGAACCTCCCTGAGCAGGTGTCCGCTACCTCCTACCTCCACCCCCAAACAAAAATTACCATCAGAGGCACAAGATCCACATGAAGAGAATTCACCCTGGGGACACAGCAAGCCCGACTGTGCCACAGGCCTCTGGTGACACTTGTACTGTGGTGTGCAGTACGCATGCTATTTTCTCATGGAAGACGGCAGCCATTGGAAGCTTAGACCCCATGGTGCTTCTTCCCCTTCCCATCTGGATAGCCCCTGCTTTTTTTTGGAGGGGTGGGGGGGGGACGGAGTTTTGCTCTTGTTGCCCAGGTTGGAGTGCAGTGGCACAATTTCAGCTCACTGCAACCTCTGCCTTCCGGGTTCAAGCAATTGTTCCTCCTCAGTCTCCCAAGTAGCTGGGATTACAGGCGCCCACCACTACACTCAGCTGATTTTTTTGTATTTTTAGTAGGTTTCATCATGTTAGTCAGGCTGGTCTCAAACTCCTGACCTCAGGTGATCCGCCCGCCTTGGCATCTCAAAGTGTAGGGATTACAGGCATGAGCCATCGTGCCTGGTCCCTCTGATTTCTTGAAACTAGGGTGTGATGAGAAAGAGGAGGATGGGGTGTACCACCCACAGTGGGGTACTAGGTAGCCCTGCTGCCCTGCCCACTTCGGTCTGTTAGAACTCTGCCTGCAGCCAGGAAGGCCTCAAAGTGGTAGCCACACAGGTGAAGGAGCTCCCTCTTTGGTGTCTTCCCTGGCTGTTCCTGTCCCCTCCCATCTCATGGGGGTGGGTGTAGCTACCCTGCTCTCACCCTCTTGGTCTGCTAGATCCTAGTCCAGATCTAGACCCTAGGAGAAAGTTCCATCTCCCACATTGTACACGTGTGCACCTTGGTGCCTGCAGACACGATGCATTTCCTTTGCCTCTGTTCCTACAGTAATGTTTAAAACCCTGTCAAGTGTGACACTTAGGTATTCCAAAAAGCTTGCCCAGATCTGTCGATCCTCACAGTCGCTCAGTAAGGTGATTGACATGTTGAGTTACACTTCACATAGAGACAACTGAGGCATGGAGAGGAGCTTTATTCAAAGACCAGGTGCAGCAGGGGAAAGGAAGAGGGTGCTTGGGCACTCCAGCTACTGTTCCAGCTGCGTGGCCTGAACATGAGCACATTATTGTACTGCAGCTCTATTTCCTTAAAGCCTCCACTGTTGCTAACAACTGTTCTATTAATAGTAAGGAGTTAATAAATGAAATCCGACTTACAGAACTTACAAGGAAAAAACTCCAAAGGAATAAAAAATCAACCCAGTCCAGAGGAGGACGTGTGTGTGTGTGTGTGTGTGTGTGTGCGCATGTGTGTGTGAAGCCCTGGAACTTCAGGGAATTCATAATCAGTCTGCAAATTACTCAAAAGAAAGTGTCAGTGCTGCTATGTCACCACTTAAACAGGCCTCAGAGATGGCTGGTGATGCTATGGAAGTGTCTATCAGTAAAGATCCGTGTGACGCATGCTTAGAATTACGGACATCTCAGCTACATGGCCATCCTTTGGGCTTTGTAATCACTCACGCTACAGATGAAGGTAAGATGGGAGACTCCAAGAATGCTCTTCGAAAAGTCAGATACCCTTGGCTCTTGTGGACGGAACGCTGCTTAGTGAAGTAACGCACATTCCTCGCTGCTGAGTATGTTCTTTTTGCTCCTGTGGGCATCTAGAAATGAAGGGATCCTGAATACTGGGAAAAATTCAGTTTTGTTTTATGGAAAATTGGAAAAGCAGCGATAAGGAAACTAGAACATCGATATTATTTTAATAACCCAACAGCACTCTGAAAATCCTAAACATGGGTGCTATGTTATATCATGTCTAGATCCAAGTATTTCTGGATGAGCCTTCCTATTTTAAAAATGGGTAAAAACAAAAAACCAAAACAAAACCAAACCCAAGTCCTTGATTCAGCTTTTCAGGCTACATCAATACCCCCGGGGCTTCAACAGAAATGCTGACCCTTGTGTTGACTTGCAATTAGTGCCCTGAATTCAACCCTCAGATCAATGTCTATAAAATTGGCTGTAAGAGGTGGATTTTCAAAGTAACACACAGAGATTTAATCCCTTGATTCCCATTACTGTAAGTAAGAGCTGTGAACCTAAATCCCCTTGCAACCGACCCAAAATTTACCCCTTGCTGCCTCGGAGTGCCAATTAAAATAATACAAACCAAAACCGTGGTCAGATGTAATTAGTTTGAGAACCGAGTTTATAATTTTCCTCATGCCAGGCAAACAAGTTAACCCCTTTGGTGACAGATACAGAATCATCTGGACAAAAGGAACACAAATCTCAAGTCTGAACACTTCTTGTGCTATTTGCTGGAAGTTGTGACATTGAAAAACTGTGCTCTTCTGCGAACGGGAAAACGAGGACATAAACTCCGGTTCCAAATGGTTGGAAGTGCAGTTTATGTGGTAAGGTAGTTTTTCCCCTTTCATTAAAAAAATTTCAAGATGCCACTTGATCCGGGTTTCTCCGAAAACGTATTACTTCTTAAAAATAGAATTCTTATAGGGACAGACTTCAGCTGTGTAGCAGGCAAAGCTGCAGAACAGAACACTCTTGAAAGACGGCTGGGTGTTTCTTAGCACAAACCACCTCTGAAAGAGTATCAAGCTCAGCGGTTGGTGAAGCAAAGTCAAGTCCCTGTCCCACCCATCTTTGGGATGAGGAGTTCCCCATGGTGACCCTGAGTCAGGCTTCCTCTGCACCCCTCTGCTTGGTTAACGAGGACTCAACTGAACTGCCCATCTGCAAACAAACCCCTTCTGCATTTTTCTCTCTAGACACGAGTGAATTGTGTCAGATGGTATAGTGGGAAAAAGACAAAGGATATTTGAATCTCAGGATATGGGCTGGATGGGGTGAAGGGATGGTTTTGTTTTTGTTGCTGTTTCTGCTTCTTTAGTTTGGGGAGGAGGATACGGAAAAGGGAGGGAGATAAGGCTAAAAATGAGGTTAACAAACATACCCTCCCACATAGGGGATACTTCATGTCAAGCCACTGGTCTAACACCTCCGTCTTCTTTAGTCCAAAATCCTCTTATGTTACTCAACCAAAAATTGCAAACATGATTCCACCATGTTCGTTTCAGTTGTGCGCAGTTCCCTGACTGCACACAAGTCATGGAAGTAACTTGTGACTCTAAAGAATGACAAGCAAAGAGGCATCCCAGGGCTACTGGTTGAAGAGGAACCCTGTGGCCATTGAGATGACCTTCTCAAGCTTCCTGTTGAGCCTTCACTGGGACACTGGAGAGTGTGCATGTGCATATGTGCATGTATGTGCGTGCATGTGTGTGTATGTGTATGTATCAGGAAATAGCAAAGACAAATAGTAAACTATAGTTATAATGAAGAAAAACATACTTTTTTTCCATGAAAAATGTCAGACTTCATACTGATAATCTGTGGGAGCTACATTTAAGCCATTTATGAAACAAAAAGATTGCTTTTAAAGAGATTATAAACTGGGAGCCAGAACAACTGACTTGAACGTATTTTGATTCTCAAGTTTCCTTGTAAAAATATTCATAGAAATTGGTGGACGTCTTTTACGTACAACTCAACTTCTCTCATTTACAACATAAATCATTTAATGTAACATTTGCAACCTTAGAAAGGCAGACATATTTAATCCAAGTCCGTTTATAAATTCCAATTTCACATGGATTAAAAACTGCAGATAAATTAAGTCACAATAATATCCTGTACATGCATTAAGGCTGGTGACTGCTAAAGTCTCTTGGGAATCTACAAATAAGAAATCACACGCAGATTACTGGGTCTGAAGAGTGTCTACATTATTAAAAAAATCTTGCTTTTTTTTTTGGTGATGCAGATTTCAACAGTAACTCTGGAAAACTGTGAAAAATGTTATTTAAAAATATATATGTATATGCTACTGCACAGTTTCAAAGATGTGATTCATAAATAATGTTGGCTGCACTGATTAATTTTATAACAATTACTGCACTTCCAAGTTGATGCGAACACGCAGTGACTTTGACTCAATATTAGGCACTAGTAATATCCTTCAGGCGTACTACAGTTTTCTGTTAGCTGTATTGTACATATATATTTTTAAATGTATGCATTTATACAAACTGTGTCTATTATGTATGGGTGTCAGAAATGTACACATCACTGTTATATAATACACATATCATTGTTGTACATATTAGGAGAAGTTTTAGTGCAGAACGTCTCATTGCATTGCATTCCATGTGTTCAATCTAGTACACAAATTTGTCAACTCTTCAGAGTATTTTTCCAGTACATTCCTCATTAGATCGTGGGTTTCAAGTTTCCATTTGCAATTTGAATGTCGCCAGAAATCTCTGTCTTAACCAAACCTCTCTCTCCAGGCACGATTCTGCACGTGAGTCTGATCTGTGCAGAGCAGTATCATCAAAAATGCCAAATTTTGATCAGGAATATACCTGGGCTACTCTCTTTCAAAGGCAATTGAACATTGTGATAAAGGATAGCATCCATTCAGGTCATGGAAGCATATGGTCAGTTGAACTTGGGTTGAACTTCGGAGGCAAATGTACGTCTTCAAAGAAAAAGATGTGGTAATAAAAATTATTTGCTTAAATGTGAGAGTCTATGGAAGGATATACATCAAACTGCGAGCAGTGGTTGTCTCAGGCAGAAGGGACAACCGGGGACTTATACTTTCTACTTTCTACGTTTCTGCACTGTTGGAATTCTTACAATGAGTAGGTATTACTTTTCTAATCAGAAAACACAAGAAAGATATTTCAACTTGAAACAAAACGAAACAGGCCAGGCATGGTGGCTCATGCCTGTAATCCCAGCACTTTGGGAGGCCGAGGCCAGAGGATCGCTTGAGCCCAGGAGTTTGAGACCAGCCTGGGCAACATAGTGAGACCCCATCTCTACAAAAAAATAAAGAAAAAATTAGCTGGGTGTGGTGGCATGTGCCTATCTTCCCAGCTGCTTGGGAGGCTGAGGCAGGAGGATCGCTTGAGCCCAGGAGTTTGAGGCTGCGGGGAGCCACGATCGCGCCACCGCACTCCAGCTTGGGCCACAGAACCAGACCCGGTCTCAAAACCAAACCAAACCAATAACAACAGCAGCAACAACAAAACTAAGTAAAAGGAACAAGTTATGAATGACTTTCACAAGCAACAATAGGAGGATGGTTTCTAACCAAAATCACCTATGCCAAACGCCACAGAAACTGCTGTGCTCCACAGACGAAATGAGAGACGGTCATAGGAACTGCATGCTCTGACCACTGCCCACAAGGGCAAGTTTCAAAAGTTTGCCTGGGAAACGTGGGCCATCAGAGTGCTGATAAAACACTGCTGGCTCACCTGTCAAACGGGGCTTCACAGGGAAGCTCATCACACAGATGCCACAACAAAGCCAGCAACTTTCCAGGTAGGTAAGATCAGAGAAGCTCTCCAGGGATGCAGGACAGACCTCCAGGGCCATCCCTTTATGTGTTTGAATATTTCATCAGGATTCTTCAAGAGTAAGTAGGACAAAGTCTCAGTCCTCCAAAAAAATGACTCAAAATTTCTTAAGTTAGGTTCAAGCTTCCGACATAGGATGAGATTGTGAACTCTGACAAAAATTAGTTGAAAGGGCTGGGTGTGGTGGCTCACGCCTGTAATCACAGCACTTTGGGAGGTGGAGGCGGGTGGATCACCTGAGGTCAGGAGTTTGAGACCAGCATGGCCAACACTGCGAAACCCAGTCTCTACTAAAAATACAAAAATTAGCTGGGCATGGTGGTGCATGCCTGTAATCCCAGCTACTCGGGAGGCTGAGGCAGGAGAATCATTGAACCCAGGAGGCAGAGGTTGCAGTGAGCCAAGATCGTGCCACTGTACTCCAGCCTGGGCGACAGAGCGAAACTCGTCTCAAAAAAAAGTGAAAGGATTGTAAGAAGCACCGCAGTTGGAGACATGTAAAATGGAAATTATCTTAATATTTCCAAATGCTTGAAGGCCAAAGCCAAATGCAAATCCCACAAGCCCTCTACTTGCTGTTTTCAATTTATTTCAAATCATCTAAGTTGTTCAATCATTTATACAATTTTGAATCAGTGCTCAGAGCTAGGGAATCACAATGATCTTATTTCCCACCTACAGATCAGGCCGACAAAAATGTTAACAGTACAACCCAACCTGAAAGAATATCAGTGAATGTATAGAGACCAGCATCTAGTCTAAGTATTTTGTGCCGTCATCACCTTGAAAAAATGGATTGCTCCATATGCTGCACCGCCTGCCTCTCTCAGACCGTCCTGGTGCAACTTTATCAAGCAAGAGACCTCGAGCACATTATTTTTGTATTTAAAGTGTGGCAAGATAGACCCTCTTTTTCAGGAGTTACTTTCTCTTCGCCAAGATTTCATATCCAAATATATGTAACAAGATGACTAAATCTAGGGCATAAGACACTATAAAAGAAAAAACATCAGACAAAAACTGTAAACAAGATGTCAAAGAAACTAAAATGTAAGCTTAATTAAAAAAAGAAAACAAGAGAAAAACTCAGAGCAAGGTGTAAACACACCAGACACACAGGACACAGGAAGAGGCTCTGGTTGCTGCTGCCCCAGAAAAGAACTGTGGTCCGCACTGCAAGCAGCCTGCTAATCAAAGCCGGAAAACTCGCCCCCAAATCAAAACGCATCACAGGGCTGCAGTGGCACACTCTGCATGAGTGTGAGAGAATCACACAGCATTATCATGGCAAAGAGCTCTTAGCCTGGTAAGCAAAGGATTCAGGCTCCTACTGAAGGGACATTCTAGGTCATGGCCTCATTTAGCCAAGAAAATCTGTAAGAAAGCTACTGGTGGAAAGAAAAGACTTGCAACAGATTGACTGACAAATGCCATGTGGCTCTACAGCCACCGAGTCACAGTGGCAGGAAGAAGAAATGCATGTGGCTGGTGGGTTTGTTATCACAGGTGCAGAAACCTTCAACTCCTAACTGAGCTCCAACACACAGGCACTGCTGCTTTAGTGTCCGTGAACTTTCAAAGATGCGGAGTTTTTGCTAAATCTCAGTGCCATCTGCACACTACTTGGAGGTGGGGCTGGGCAGGGCGGTGAGTGTCCATCCGTTTGCCTGGAATGCATTGAGCTGACAATAAAGTCAGGTGGGGGAAGGGAATTAGAGGAAGAGGAGGGTATTTGGTAACATGCAATCTAGGAAACTTCTGGCACAAAAATATCTGGCTTATTTTCATTATTCAATTACCCATTAATACATACCGATCAAAAAATAATTGGGGAATAGTATATTAATACTGAAAGTAATCAACAGTGTAAGAGCAGGTCTATCTTCACCAGCAGCCAAGCTTTTGGTGTGCTGTATTGCACCTGGTTAACTAACCCATGAGATTTTGGTTGAATTTTCTAAGAAGTCATGGTTTAGCACTGGAATAGAAAGTGTGCGTCTGTGATTGTGTGTGAGTATGGTGTGTGTGTGTGTGTGTATTTCTTCTAACTAGAAACCTCTGATCACTTTGTCTAGCCTGGGATTATGGAAACTAGACAAAGAAGGTGTGTTCTGAAGAGCTGTGTTTCTTACACACATACACAGGCGGCTTCTTATATACCCACACATACAAACACACATGCCCTGCAAAAGACCATTGTTCAATGCTGAGGAAATGTTCACCACAGTCTGATAAATGCTGTGGCTGGGAATTTCAGTAGCACAGTGTCCAAAAGTGTTGAGCCATCTGTGGAGACCAGAGCCCGATCTGGCTCCAGGGTGAGGTCCCTATGACAGGTGGGTGCTGTTCCGCAGCCAGTGCAGGCCCTGTTGGGAGTACTGGACCAGGTGCTCCATGCTGCTGTGCAGGGTGACCGGCCCCATGAGCAGATCCAGGTCGTTGAAGAATTCTAGGGGACAGAGAGAGTCGTTAAGAATGCCACAGATGCGAGGTGTGCTACCCTGAGCAACTGATGTAAGAAAAAATTGCATTCATGGTCTCGATATAAATCAAGGGTTCTCTGTTCCATCATGGAACTTTAGCATTCCTTTGAACAAAATAAAATCCAAGGGTGGGGAACTCATCCTATATCCGAATAAATAAATACATGATATCTGCTATTTCTAAGTCAAATGAATAGTATTTGCTTAGCCAAATCGCAAAGAAAATGCATATCCTCTGGCTGCATTCTCCTAGTCCAGTAACGCTTCCCACTCCTGAATGTGAACGTGGCTCTGTCGTCCCTCACCCTGTACTCAATTCAGGCCTGTGCTGAGCCCCCGGAGTGAGTCCAAGGGGTGAGGCTCTAGTTTTCTAGGGGCAAATCAGAGATGGGCCATGAGACACCTGAAATGAAGTCACCTTCTAGCTTTTGAACATTCCCTAGGTTTGCCCTTTCACCAAACATTTATGATGTGGCCAGGCACAGTGGCTCACACCTGTAATTCTGGCACTTTAGGAAGCAGAGGCCGGTAGATTGCTTGAGGTCAGGAGATCGTGACCAGCTGGGCCAACATGGCAAAACCCAGTCTCTACTAAAGACACAAACAAACATTAGCTGGGTGTGGTGGTGCACATCTACTAAAGACACAAACAAACATTAGCTGGGTGTGGTGGTGCACACCTGTAATCCCAGCTACTCCGGAGGCTGAGCTGGGAGAATCGCTTGAACCCGGGAGGTGGAGGTTGCAATGAGCTGAGATTGTGCCACTGCACTCCAGCCTGGGCCACAGAGCAAGACTCTGCCTCAAAAACAAACAAATATTTATGATGTACCAAGGCACTCTGCTGGGTGCAGGGGGGTAGGGGAGGATAGCAGGATGAATCGTGTGGGCTCTGCTGTCTCTAAGATCATAGTTTGGTAGAGGCAAACACATTCTTATGGCTACTCTACTGTCATGCTGGTCACTGAATACACTTCTCGGTAAGTATCTGGGAGAAGTGTCTCAAAGGTCCTCTCATACATGTTGAATGAAGACCTGCTGGGGCAGGGATGGGGAGGTGGCTGGGAGGTTGGCCGGGGCAGGGATCCAGGGGTAGAACAGAGGAGGACCAGCAGGTAGGGGCAGGGGAACAATGCCAAGTCTGCACTGGACACTTGGCACTGAGCCCCCTGGTAGGAGACATCTAGCAGGCAGCTGGCAGCGCCATCTGGAGCTTGGCTTGCTCATAGTCTCCCAAACTGGACACGTGTATTTCTTTTTTTTTTTTTGAGACGGAGTCTCGCTGTGTCACCCAGGCTGGAGTGCAGTGGCGCGATCTCAGCTCACTGCAAGCTCCGCCTCCCGGGTTTACGCCATTCTCCTGCCTCAGCCTCCGAGTAGCTGGGACTACAGGCGCCCGCCACCACACCCGGCTAGTTTTTTGTATTTTTAGTAGAGACGGGGTTTCACCATTCTAGCCAGGATGGTCTCGATCTCCTGACTTCGTGATCCACCCGCCTCGGCCTCCCAAAGTGCTGGGATTACAGGCTTGAGCCACCGCGCCCGGCCTGGACACGTGTATTTCTACACATTTGTCCTTTCTGTGTTGTCCACTGGTGACACCCACCCCACCCATTTCAGTCACTCAACTGCTAAGTGCTTTTCTTTTTTTCTTTCCTTGAGATGGAGTCTCGCTCTGTCGCCCAGGCTGGGGTGCAATGGTGCGATCTCGGCTCACTGCAACCACCACCTTCCAGGTTCAAGCAATCCTCCTGCCTCAGCCTCCTGAGTAGCTGGGATTACAGGTGTGCACCACAACACCAGGCTAATGTTTGTATTTTTAGTAGAGACGGGGTTTCACCATGTTGGCCAGGCTGGTCTTGAACTCCTGACCTCAGGCGATCCACCCACCTCAGCCTCCCAAAATCTAAGTGCTTTTCAAAGCCCTGTTCCATGATTCCATGCCAGACCCTCTAGCAAGCTCCTCTTTGTGGCTTCTGACCCCCATGGCATTCTCACTGGACTCTCTCTGGGCTGCATGTTATGTACTATGTGGTTTTATTTACAATCTCATGCACTCTGCCACACATTCCTTATCTCATCCTGAACATCTTGCTCTTGACTTTGGAGCTATCATGCCTCCATGCTATCACGGGAACATAATTTGCATTTCATGAGCTGAAAGTGAACTCAGATATGAACTCTTACCTGCTGCTGCAGGGACAATAATAAATTAGTATAATCTTTCAGGAGAAGAGTTAACAGCATATGTCAATATAGAGAACAATATATATCTTAAGAGAATGTATACCTGTTGACCCCCAAATTTTATTCCACAACTCCCTCCTAAGAAAATAATCAGAAATGTGGCCAGGCGTGGTGGCTCATGCCTGTAATCCCAGTAATTTGGGAGGCCGAGGCAGGCAGATCACGAGGTCAAGAGATCGAGATCATCCTGGTCAACATGGTGAAACTCCACCTCTACTAAAAATACAAAAAAATAGCTGGACGTGGTGGCACACGCCTATAGTCCCAGCTACTTGGGAGGCTGAGAGACTCGCTTGAACCCGGGAGGCAGAGGTTGCCATGAGCCGAGATCAGGCCACTGCACTCCAGCATGGCAACAGAGCAAGATTCTGTCTCAAACCAAAAAAAAAAAAAAAAAAAAAAAAACCAGAAATATGAACAATGACTTATGTAGGGATATTTATCCCAACATTATTTGTCACAGTGGAAAAAAACTGGAAGGAACGTAAATGTCTAACAACAGGAGAATGGTTTGAGAAATCAGGATACTTTGTGACTATATAATCAATGTACTAGGATATTATCATAGAACCGCCATAAAGGGTGTTTTTGAACTAGTTAGTGACATGAGAAAATGCCTGATATAATGTCAAATGAAGAAAGGATATACAACTGTACGAGTATCCCAGCTACTCAGGAGGCTGAGGCAGAAGAATCGCTTGAACCCAGGAGGCAGAGGTTGCAGTGAGCCGAGATCACGCCACTGCACTCCAGCCTGAGCAACAGAGTGAGATTCTATCTCAAAAAA
>NW_012109807.1:6555621-6560778 GCF_000951045.1 Mandrillus leucophaeus | reverse complement strand
TGCCACCACGCCTGGCTAATTTTTTGTATTTTTAGTAGAGATGGGGTTTCACTGTGTTAGCCAGGATGGCCTCGATCTCCTGACCTCATGATCCGCCTACCCTGGCCTCCCAAAGAGCTGGGATTATAGGCGTGAGCTACCGTGCCTGGCTTTTTTTTTTTTTTTTAGAAGAGTCTCGCTCTGTTTCCCAGGCTGGAATGCAATGGCATGATCTTGGCTCACTGAAACCTCTGCCTCTAGCAAGTCTTTCTCCTGCCTCCCGGTTTCAAGCCATTCTCCTGCCTCAGCCTCCCGAGTAGCTGGGATTATAGGCGTGCACCACCATGCCTGGCTAATTTTGTGTATTTTTAGTAGAGACGGGGTTTTGCCACGTTGGCCAGGCTGCTCTTGGACTCCTGACCTCAGGTGATCTGCCCGCCTCGGCCTCCCAAAGTGTTGGGATTACAGGCGTGAGCCACCGTGGCCTGCTTTATATTACTTTTATAATTAGTAAAAACAAATGTTATTCAAAAAGAAATACAGCTTACACATAAAACACTCTTTTCAACTGTAAGTAGCCGGCACTCAGAGTTAGTAACATTCTCATTCATTCATTCATTCATTCAGTGTTTCAGAGCTCCACCTGTGTTCTAGGCACTGGGCTAGGTCTTAGGAATACAAACTTGAATACAATATAGCTCCTCCCTTCAGCAAGCCCGTCGGCTAAAGGGAAAAGTGTAGGTGTGCGTATTTATACCTGCACCTGGGTCTGTCTCACACCATCTTCCACTAAGGATAGAGGGAGACCAAGGCATCAGAGGCCCCGCGGTCAGGGAGAGGGCAGGAAGGGTCTCCCACCACTGGCGACAACTCCTCCTATTTCTCCTTCGAGAGGCCATGGAAACTCGCCCACCGCTGCCCCGATCAGGTGGGCTCCTGGTTCCCCGTGGGGCGCACTCACCTCGGTTTTCCTTGGCCAGGTTGTCGGCCATCTCCCAGTAGTCGTAGCTGTGCAGGATGCTGTTGGTGATGCTGACGTGGTTGGCCGCCATCTGGTGGATGCGCTGTGGGATGCTGACGATGGTCGACGGGGACAGGGCGCTGGCGTTGGAGAGGCTGCCCTGAGACCCCACTGAGCTGGCGGGAGAGGGGTTGGGAGACATGGGGGATGGGGTTCCAGTGCTCCTGGAAGGGGAGAGGTAGAAAAACCAGAGTGGCGAGGTCGGGAGCAAGCGAGGCAGGGCAGCCCCTTGGGGAATGGAAAGCAAAGCGCAGTGGCCCAGCACCATGCATTGTCTGGCTTACGGCATTGACTTTGGAAAAGTGAACTTACTTTCCACTGGCCCCCCATGGGGATGGGGCTTGGGCGGCTTTAGATGAGTTCTGCAAGAAAATAACAGTGACAGTGAGTGCCATCTGAGTGAGGTGAAACAGGTGACATGAACGTGTCTTCAGGTGACTGCAGAGAGAAGCAAAGGCAGACACCGCAGGAGAAAGGCCCCTTCAGAGAAACTGGACCTGGGAAGTCTCCATCACAGTTCTCTGTTCCCTTTCTGGAAGAGAGTCAGGGAAGCTGCTGGACTTCCGAAGCTTAACAGTATTTCCCTTAAAGGAACTTGCTCTGGAATACTCCTAAGAGAATATACTTAAATGTATTTCCCTAGCAGACAGGATACTCCAAAGTTCTAGTTCATCTGAATATTCCGATTTAGAAGTTATTTTGCACGAACAAGGTGCCTGCATCAGCCCTCAGTGAGGTAAGTGAAGGGCTTCACCCACAGCCTGGGTTTTTATGCACAAATTTTAGGTACCACATTAAGCCATAATCCCAAGGGTCTGTTAAATCTTGAAGCAGACTTATTTTTTCATTGTAAATTAATTTTTCTTAAAAGGAAAAAAGAGCAGGAACTCCCTCATATCCCCCCTCATACACTTTATATTTAAAAGTAGGACATATTTGCAGAAACAGTCGACATACATTTACCTAGTGCCTGAAAATATATGACATCAGATTACATTGTTTTAACTTAGAAAGTTTAAAAGTATTTCTTCTTAAAGGAAGTTGCTATTGCATATTCCTAAGAGAATTGATTAAAATATATTTCCATAACTGACAGGATGTTCAGACATTCTGGTTTATCTGAATATTCTGGTTTAGGAAGTTCTGTTGCACAAGCCAGGGGCTTGCATCGATATTTAAAAGTTTGGCCTCTAGTTAGGGAAGCTGCTCAATGCACAGTTAGATTTCCTGTCAGAACCCAATCATGCCTTCGTAGGACTGTTCTTTGTGATGCTGATGGGAGTTTTTCCTTTCCAGAGACAAGAAAACAGCCTCAGCCTGGTTCTCCAGAGACAACACATTTCTTTTGCTTAGAAACGACTTTATGGAGTGGCGACTGATTTTTCTGGTTTTAGCGCGGGTGTTATTAAAATGGCAAGAAATGGCCTGTCAGAACTCTGAGGTGCTACGATGGCAAGATGTACGTGTAAGGACAGCATTGCAAACCATGCCACTTCTGCCTGTCTCAGGAAATACAATTATTTTCATGAGGAGAATCAGGAAACCTTCCGGAACAGGGGAGCTTATCCTCCCTTTCCTGACGGAATGTTACTGACCCCTTTCTCAAGCTGGTGCTACTGGACTGATCGCTTTGTTTCCATTTCATCCTGTGGTTCTGAGAACGTGATCTATAGAATGGGTGTTCTGGATATAAGAACACTAAGGGCAGAAGGGGAGAAAGGCTTGGGGGTTGCAGAAACAGTCCAATAAAGGCTACTGAATGAAGGAAGAAGGTGGTGGCTCACGCTTGTAAACTCAGCACTTTGGGAGGCTGAGTTGGGTGGATCACCTGAGGTCAGGAGTTTGAGACCAGCCTGGACGACATGGTGAAACCCTGTCTCTACAAAAAAAATACAAAAATTAGCCAGGTGTGGTGGCACACGCCTGTAATCCCAACTACTTGGGGGGCTGAGACAGAATCGCTTGAACCTGGGAGGTGGAGGTTAGGGTGAGCCAAGATTGTGCCACTGCACTCCAGCCTGGGTGACAGAGTGAGACTCCGTGTAAAAAAAAAAAAAAAAAAAAAAAAGAGGTCTTGAGTTCCCTTCCTCCACCCCTAAGTCCCATGCCCAAGAAATACCAGCAGGAACAAAGTTCTTTTTTTTAGAGCTAGCTCTGTACTGATAAAACACATATAGCCACATTGTCTTGGGTACCTAAAGATTTCATGGTCTCTGTACTCAAAGCAGCATTTAAATAGCCCTTGAGGCTGCGTGTGTGGCTCACACTGGTAATCCTAGCACTGTGGGAGGCTGAGGCAGTAGGCTGGCTGGAGGACAGGAGTTCGAGAAGAGCCTGGACAACACGAGGAGATTCTATGTCTATAGAAAATGAAAAAATGAGCTGGGTGTGGAGGCGTGTGTCTGTGGTCTCAGTGACTTGGGAGGCTGCAGTGGGAGGACGGCTTGAGCTCAGGAATTCACAGCTGCAGTGAGCTCCGACTGTACGACCGTGCGACCGTACGACCGTGCGACCGTACGACCGTACGACCGTGCGACCGTGCGACCGTGCGACTGTACGACCGTGCGACCATGCGACTGTACGACCATGCGACTGTACGACTGTGCGACTGTACGACCGTGTGACTGTACTCCAGCCTGGGCAACAGAACAGGACTCAAAAAAACACAAAAACCAAACCAAAACAAAGCCCTTGAAACTTTGTATCCAAGTTTCAGTTATCAGGAATAAGTTCTGGAAATCTACTGTAAGGCATGGTGACTACAATTAATAACAATGTATAGTATACTTGAAAATCTCTAAAAGAATCGATTTTAAACGTTCCCATCACAAAAACAGTATGTGAGGTGACGGATATGTTAATTAGCTCGGTTTAATCATTCCACGATGTATAAATATATCAAAACATCACATTATACATCATAAGCACATGCAATTTGTTGTTGGTTAATTAAAAAAATTTTAAAAATAGCTTTTGATGAAGCGTAAATGACATTAACTCCCAGAGGAGAAACTCTGATTTTCTTTTCTTTTTTTTTTTTTTGAGACAAAGTCTTACTCTGTCGCCCAGGCTGGAGTGCAGCGGTGCAATCCTGGCTCACTACGACCTCCGCCTCCCGGGTTCAAGTAATTCTCGTGCCTCAGCCTCCCGAGTAGCTGGGATTACAGGCGCCTGCCACCAGGCCCGGTGTGTTTTCTACCCATTCTGTATGTATTCGTGGACTGCAGAGAATATTAAGAACTTGTATTCCTTAAAAGCTTGTTGTAGCTCCTGGCTGCTCACGGAATTCAGCTTCCTTCTTTATTCAAGCATTTTCCCTGACTGTAATAATTTTCTTTAGTATTAGCTCTTATGGTCTGGATTTCTGAGCACTATTGATGTTGACGTTAGGTACCTGAAGGAAAGGGAAGACTCAGTGCTGGTGCTTGTCCTGACGACACCAGAGGGTCAGCGGGCCGAGGAAGTGATGTCCACGGCCTAGCACCTGGTTACTCATGTGGACAATTAGAAGGCAGTGTGCTGAACATGCCCCAGGAACCCCCAGCACAGCCTGGCCATTAGAGATCACCTCTAGAGGAGGCTGGGCATGAACAGATCTCAAATGATGGTTGTGTATCTGACAAAGGGCTGTTGGAGATAGAGATGGCATAATTGCTAGTTTCTATAGACAAACAGAGAAGAGGCCCAGAAATCTCAAATGAATTATTAATGTAAGGTCAATCTCACAACAGTACATCAGAGAAGGCTTTAAAAAATTTATTCTCCCAGTGAAAATAATTTCATTCCCTGAGAAAAATAAAAGGTGGCATGGTTTGCGATTTTATCCCTATAGCTACACACTGCTATCTACTGCTTTCAACAAGCCATCTCTTACCATTTTAAATAACGCCTCTATTAAAAATTAAATTAGCTACCAGAGACTAGCTAAGAGGGAATGGCTCTAAGGGGTTACTTACAATGAAAAGAAACTCTAAGTGAGCACAAGGAATTTATGTTAGCTATAAAGATGAATTTCCTAGGACATTGGAAAGAGTAACTGGATCTTCTTTCTCTTGAAGTCATAAAAATACTTGGACAAGGCTGGGCGTGGTGGCTCACACCTGCATTCCCAGCACTTTGGGAGGCCGAGGTGGGCACATCACCTAAGGTCAGGAGTT
>NW_012109807.1:6550638-6555426 GCF_000951045.1 Mandrillus leucophaeus | reverse complement strand
AAAAAAAAAAAAAAACTTGGACAAGGCAGGGAGATACATTAGATGGGCTCTCAAAGGCCCATTCTGAGTCCTGAAAGCCACAAGGGTGGCATCAATTGGGTTAGCTTGGGGACCAGAGGTGACCTGCATTAGCTCCAAAGCAATGGGTTCTACCAGGTGCTCCACAAATGACCTTGACAGGGAGACAACTGAATTTAAGGAACAACTCCGCTCGTTCACTAGACAGTACCTTGAAATAGTCAATTAGTGCTTTTGAATACTTTACAGCATGGTCCCTTTTGAGTCGAAACATCCGCCAGTACAGGAGAGCCAGGCATCGGTAACTGCAGGCGAAAAGAGAAACAGGCCCAGAAGCGACTGAGTGCGTCCTGTGCAAACAAGACTTAAACATTTTTGTTGTTTGTTCTAAGGCACTCAATAACTAAACCTTGTTTCTGTATAGGAAATCTTTCTCTATCTGCATATAATGTCTGTGAGTGAACATCTTTTGTCCAAAAACAGAATTCAACATTCCAAGAAGGTATTCCATAAATGCATTTACCACTAGGTAATTCTACAGCATGACGGAATCACTGTTGGGTCACAGGGGCTGGCCGCTTCCCTCTTCCACCACGAGAGGGCACTGTCTCTCCACGAGAGGCGAGAGGTAGCTCTAGCACGCAGCCTTCACTGCTTCCCGGGCCAGCCCCGCTCTGCGGAAAGGACGGCGCTGCCACCTGACTTTACTGAACCATAACCAGCTCCACTAAAGTCGCAAACATGAATGTACTTTATAAACAATAAAAACACTACGCTGGGAATGGGTGCCATCATTTTATTGTTTCCTATACTATTCTGTATACTTCCATCAGTATTCTATCTTATATCACATTATTACTGTCATTTAGTGTATTATTCCAAGATGGGACTTAAAGTTTGAAAGGGGCACAAAAGGCATTTCTGAGACGTATCCTCTCTTCCTTGCAGCTCTTCACTCAGTTATTTGCTAACTCGGATCTCATGCTCGACATCCAGAGTGTGAACATTCTGGGTACAATGGCACCATCTCCTCCTAGCAAACCAAACCCAGGACAGGTAACAATCTGAGACCTTTTTTGTGTCTGTTGCTGTTATTATTATTATTATTTAATTTAACTGTCTTTATTTCACTGCTTGATAGACATGTATTCTATCAACATTCTCTGCCTTCCACCTACTGATGAGTAAGGAAGGGCTGACAGGTAAAGGAACTATAGATGACCCCATCGTTCCCTTTTTTCTATGGCATCATTTTCAAAGTAAGTGGCTGCGCTGGGCGCGATGGCTCAAGCCTGTAATCCCAGCACTCTGGGAGGCCCAGGCGGGCAGATCACCTGAGGTCAGGAGTTCAAGACCAGCCTGACCAACATGGTGAAACCCCGTCTCTACTAAAAATACAAAAATTAGGCCGGGCACGGTGGCTCGTGCCTGTCATCCCAGCACTTTGGGAGGCCTGTCGATTTTCAATCACTGTGAATTCAGATCATGTATAGTACAGCAGCAAAAAAATGGTCTGGACTTTCCCAGGTCATTAGAACTGCTCTGGGGCTTTGTATGTTAGAAGACACTGGGCAAACACTATGCATTTCAGCACCTGGTTTGCCAGTGACGGCATGCGAGGCTGGGGCTGCTATTCTAAGAGGAGAGGGGTACTCACCATAATGCAGCCAGTTGTTTGTCTTCTGGTGTGGCGTTGGGGCCTGAGTGGGTTTTTAGTCTCATGGCATACCTTAGAAAAAGGGAGGAGGAGGAATAGAATAAAAAATATAAAAAGCCAAGAAATTGTCAAACAAGCTTTCTTATTAACAGAACTTCTATGATGGGAGTTCTCCCTGCCTGATCCTTCGCTTTGCATAGTACTTGCTGATAATTCTTTCTTAAAAGCTAGCTGGTGCTGCTCCATTTTCCCAAGTGTTACAGTACTGTGATGACTAGAACAGCTACTTTCTGCTCTTTAACAATAAGTTCGAATGCTACAGATTGTCGGGAGCGATACCAGTTCAAGAACTATTCATGTATATGGTAACATGTCCATTTTTCCAAATTTTGATTTATGGCTGAGTGTCTGACAGATGGAAGTGAAGTTCCATCCTTCTGTGCTTACCTCCGGAAGAATTTCCACCCTGGGTATGCAGAGGAATGCTTAGATTTACCCCTCTTTCTTTGTTATGTAACTTCTGACAGCTATGTAAGTGTCCTGAGTACATTTTAAATCTCTATTTGCTTCTACAGACAGGTGCGAAGAGAAACTAGTGGCTTTTATGGGCTGCACTTAATTCCACTTATTTTTCTGAACCAAGGGGACTGTGGCCATTGCTTTCTCCCAACGACATACCAAATTACATATGTAGACTCTTTGAGAGAGCTGAGGCAATAGGTGTAATGATCAGATTGTCGTAGGTTCAAATCTCAGCTCAGCGACTTGTAAGTTGTAAGAGCTTAGACAAATGTATGAACATATTTAAGCCTCCATTTACTTACCTATAAAATAAGACTAATACTGCCAATCACATAACATTGTTGTAAAAATTAACTAAGATAGTGTTTGTGAAGCTCTTGGGATAGCAGGCCGGCTTGTAAATTGCTCAAGAAACATACTGTTACCATCGCACTATCTCCACAACATGCAGACTTGTAGCATGTTTGAGTGTTATCTCTTTGCATAATTTTTACAGTGGTTGCTCTGGGTTTTACAATATACATGTAATTTATTGGTATCAACATTTTATCACTTTGGATAGTATGGAAGTATGGAAGTCTTACTTCAATGTAGATATCTTTACCTTCCCCACTTAAAAACAGCATTGTCTTGAGTATCAGATGGTGGTATAATTTTTTCGTTTTTATTTTTTTGTTTTGTAGCAGTGGGGTCTTACTATGTTGTCTGGGCTGGTTTCAAACTCCTGGCCTCAAGCTATCCTCCCACCTTGGCCTCCCAAAGTGCTATGATTACAGATGTGAGCCACTGTGCCTGGCCTGCTGGTATAATTTTTGTTTCAATCCTCAAATCTGCTTTATAAACTCATAAGGAGAGTAGTATATTGTATATATCTATGTGTCTGTTCTTCTTTCTTTCCCAATGCTCCCATATTCCTTCTTTTGCCATTTTCTTTCTGTTGAGAAACTTCCTTTAGTCAGTCTTTAAGGGTGGGTCTTTTAGAGACAAATACTTGTACTTTTCCTAAATCTGAGGATATCTTATTTCCCTTCATTCTTGAAGAACAGTTTCACTGACTCTAGAATTCATGGCTTGAGAGTTCCTTCTTTCAACCCTTGGAAACTGTCAGGCCACTCCCTCCCAGCCTGCATAGTTTCAGAGAAGCCTGCTGTCATTTGAATTGATTCTCCCCAACAGATAATTACCATTTCTCCCTGGCTGCTTTCAGGATATTTGGTCTTCAGTTTTTGGAAATGTAATTATGGTGTGTTTTTGCATGCATTTCTTTGGGTTTATCTTATTTGGGTTTTTCTCTGCTTCTTAAGTCTGTAGGTTTATGTCTTTTGACAAATTTGGCAAGTTTCAGCCATTATTTCTTTAAATACTCTCTCAGTCCCACTCTCTATTCCTCTCCTCTGAGACTTCCATGACACAAATGTTGGATCTTTTCTTATTGTGCTTGAGGCTGTGTTCATTTAGCTTTTTCAGTCTATTTCTTCTTTACTGCTCAGATTGGGTAAATTATATTTTTTTGTCCTCAAGTTCATTGACTCTCTCCTGTCATCTCCACTCTACTACTGAGTCCATTTTTGGGGTTTATATTAGCCAATTCTACAGTTTCACAATTTCCATTTGGTTCTTTTTAAAGTAACTTCCATTTCTTTGAAAAGATTTTCTATTTTTTGTTTGTCAAGTGATAACTGTGATTATTTATTGAAGCATTTTTACGATGGCTGCTTTAAAAATCCTTGTCAGATAATTCCAGCAACCGATTCATCTTTGCATTGAGGTCTTCTGATCATCTTTTTTCATGCCAGTGGTGACTGTCCTGGTTCTTGGTATGAGGAGGGAGCTCCTGTGGTATTCTGGACATTTTGACCTTTAGGTTAGGAGACTCTTGAGTCCTATTTTAAATCCAGCCGCCCTGTTTAGGTCTAGCAGGAAGGCTCTAGCCTACTCTGGGGGCCATGGTTCCAATTACAATTTAATTTTCAGGGCCTCTCTGATACTATTTTAGTGTGTGTGGTTGATCTGGTGTCACCAGCTCTTCTGCTCATCCCTGATAGTGCTGCCTGCGGAGAGCGGGAGGGTGGGAAGAGAGGGTCACCAGGCTGGGCTCTTGTGGTGACAGTGCTCCAATGACCCACGCCCGCTTGGCCATCTGGAGTTCCCCGGTGGAGAAGGGAATTCTCCTGTCTGTAGGGACAAAGTGTACATCCTGGGCTAGGTCATTTTTGGTGGTGAGAACCCCTTGCCAGTGCTCCAGGCCCTTCAGTGTCTCAGTAGGGGAGAGGAGGGTCAGCAGGGTGGGCAATGTGAGGATGTAATTCATGCTGTTTTCTTTTTTTTTTTTCTTTTTTGAGACGGAGTCTCGCTCTATCACCCAGGCTGGAGTGCAGTGGCACAATCTCGACTCACTGCAAGCTCCACCTCCCGGGTTCACGCCATTCTCCTGCCTCACCCTCCCGAGTAGCTGGGACTACAGGCGCCGCCACCATGCCCGGCTAATTTTTTGTATTTTTATAGAGACGGGGTTTCACCGTGTTAGCCAGGATGGTCTCAATCTCCTGACCTTGTGATCTGCCCGCCTCGGCCTCCCAAAGTGCTAGAAT
>NW_012109807.1:6548376-6550090 GCF_000951045.1 Mandrillus leucophaeus | reverse complement strand
CTCTCCTTGATGGTATATCTGGCTGGCATGGTTTTTTGTTTGTTTGGGCTTGCTTGTTTCAATTTTCAAGTGTGAATGCCTTTAAGCAGGTCATGATACTCCAGTTCACAGCAGGTCCTATGGCTTGCTTATTCATTGATTCCTCAATTGTTTATTTTTTTTTTTTTGAGGCGGAGTCTCACTCTGTCGCCTAGGCTGGAGTGCAGTGGCGCGATCTCAGCTCACTGCAAGCTCCGCCTCCGGGGTTCACGCCATTCTCCTGCCTCAGTCTCCTGAGTAGCTGGGACTACAGGCGCCCGCCACCACGCCCGGCTGATTTTTTGTAATTTTAGTAGAGACGGGGTTTCACTGTGTTAGCCAGGATGGCCTCGATCTGCTGACCTCGTGATCAGCCTGTCTTGGCCTCCCAAAGTGCTGGGATTACAGGCGTGAGCCACCGCGCCCGGCCTGATTCCTCAATTGTTTATTAAGCACATACTATGTGCCAGAAAATGTTTGAGGGGCAGAGGATTCCCAGTGAGCAAATCAGACAAAACCCCAAAAAATCCCTGTGCTCAAGGTACGCACACTCTAGGGCATCTTCCAGCTTTGTCCCTGTCCAGTTTCTCCCACTTTCCTCCCTTGCCTGCCAATAAACATCTGAGGCTGGGCCTTGTTCTGAGGAAGGAATGTATGGATCGAGGATCTCTTAGAGTAATTTTTACCAGTCTTTTTACTTTGCTGTTTTTATTTCATCACTGCTGAAAGTAATGTGCCATATAAAAAGACAGTATAAAGGATTCGCCAATATATTGATTTAGTAGAAACACTTTATTAAGAAAAATGGGCAGTGTTGACTTTAAAACATTCCTGAAAAATGCTTTTGGAGGTGATGTGTTCTCTGATGTTGGAATGACAGTTTTGAAGGCTGGAAACCATTTACTGAGGGAGAGTGGTGTGTAAAACACCAAGTAGCATCTTTGGGCCAATGTAGACCAAAAAGATCACATCCTAAGACGATTAGAAATCTTCCATGCAGAATGTTGGGACATGGAAAATGTCTCAGCTTCCATTGCACAGAACCCCGGAATCAGAAAAACCTTTAGAAGTTCGTTTTAGGAAGAACTATTTCTCATTGTGGATATCAGACATTATGTCAAGCAGTTACACTGGCTAAAAACATACACCATACAATGAAGGTGCTCAGTAGGGCTAATGGATGAAATTCCCTGAACTGTTCATTACAGAGGCGTGACGGAGGTGCCTTTCCAGGTCTGCATCACGGAGGACGAGTGTTTCCCATCGAATGCCTTGACACGTCTGCTCACAGGTCTTAACCCAGGTTGGGGGATGGTGCCCATGGCCAGGTTCGAGAGCAGATAGAAGATGGGTTCTCCTTCCGTAAAATCTCCCTGAATCTTCTTTCCTTAAATACTCCAGAAGTATTTACTGATGGAGGTAAGATTTAGATGATACTAACCTGAACCAGATTTTTTTTTTCTTTTTTAAAGCAGCCTAGGGCTGAAATAGGCTCAAAATCTGCCACTTCCTAGCTGGGAGGAGCAGGTATGTCACAGCCCACTCAGATTCAGCCTCCTCCCTCGGCAATCGGGGGCCACAGCAGCTGCCCTCTTGCTTACGGAGGACAGAGCGGGGCAGGGTGTGCCAAGGTGCCTTGCACAACCTTACCCTCTTATTTTGGAGGATGAACACTGGTTCCTGGTGGGGGATGGTG
>NW_012109807.1:6546582-6548199 GCF_000951045.1 Mandrillus leucophaeus | reverse complement strand
GGCTTATTTTTTGTATTTTGTACTAGAGACGGGGTTTCACCATGTTAGCCAGGATGATCTCGATCTCCTGACCTCGTGATCCGCCCGCCTCGGCCTCCCAAAGTGCTGGGATTACAGGCGTGAGCCACCGCGCCCGGCCAGGCTGACATTCTTTTCTCTGTTTCCATAGTACTTCCACACACTCCTCACCTCCTCCCCTCATCCAGCAAGAAAACACAGTGCTTACCTGATGAGCTCTACTGTTTCTGAATACATCGTATAAGGAGATTTGGATTCCATGGGGCCTTGTTCCATTGCATTTCCACACTCAATAAACGACAACGCCGCTTCAGCATAGTTCAAAGCCTTTCCAAACTTTTCCACCTGATCAACAGAGTTAATACAGTGTTGTCCTCAACAACAGTCTTTTAAAAAATGGCATTGTCATGTAGTTTATACACTTTGAGAAACCCAACTCTGACTTCTAAAATCCTGTGAATGAAGCTGAGAGAAGAAAGAAATAGAATACTTCTTTTTCTAGTTATTTTCTCAAACTGCTACTGGCTTGGAGTAAGTGAGCAAACAGTTACGTACAGAATTGTATCAAACCCATGTGACAGCTGCCAATCAACACAGCTCAGAACTGCATGGCTGCTCTGATTTCTGTTTCCCTCTTTCTAACCCCTAATGGTTTGGAGACTTCATTCCTTGTTCCTCCATGCTATGCTAAATATGCATCAAAGTTCATAGGTCTGGTCCCATATAAGAGTTTTCATACTTCTTTTGGTACATCCCCAACTCGGATGGTTCCAGGCCTTGGTTATTATCTTTTACATTACTTGTGGCACTCACATCTCCATGCCTTCCTCTTCTCAATTTTGTTTTTCTTTTTTGACATACAGTCTCCCTCTGTAGCCCAGGCTGGAGTGCAGTAGTGCCATCTGGGTTCACTGCAACCTCTGCCTCCTAGGTTCAAGCGATTCTCTTGCCTCAGCCTCCCAAGTAGCTGGAATTACAGGCATAAGTCACCATGCCTGGCCTCAATTGTTTGTTGTTGTTGTTGTTGTTAATATTTAGAACCTCACTTAAGAGTGAGAGTGAGTAGGGGAAAGGAGAGGAGACAAACCTCAAGGAGCTATTTCAGCTTTGCTAAAATGGGACAAAAAGTTGAAAATAAAAATGATTTTTGGTTGGGCATGGTGGCTCATGCCTGTAATCCCAGTGTTTTGGGAAGGTGAGGCAGGAGCATCACTTGAGCCTGGAAGTTTGAGGTTACAGTGAGCTATGATCACCCCACTGTGCTCCAGCCTGGACACCAGAGCAAGATCCTGTCTCTAAAAGCAAACCAAAACAAATTTCTATGGAATTATCTGTAGCTGTCTAAATTTGTGTTATTCTTTCCCCACATCAGCAAGGGCAGCCACAAAGCAGCTTTATATTCTTAAGATCTCATAAATCTAAACTTACACATCAAGTTCCTGGCTCCATACCTTACTACTCTTTGTAGGTAATTACATAGTCTAACTCTGGATTGCAAAATCTCCACAATTTTCAAATGATTCATTCATCAATTAAAACCGAATGACATAATACTCAAATACTATTCCAAGTCTTGCCACTAAAAATACAAAAAAAAAA
>NW_012109807.1:6536938-6546173 GCF_000951045.1 Mandrillus leucophaeus | reverse complement strand
CCTCAGCCTCCCAAAGTACTGGGATTACAGGTGTGATCCTGTAATGCAATATTTCTTGGTAACACTTTCAGATGAAGTCATTTCATTTAGTATTAATATTTCCTAAAGCACCGAATTCTGTGGTATGTGCACTCCACAAGCCAAACATATAATATACTTGGAGAGAGAAAATGTACACCTACAAGATAGCTCAAAGTGCAAGGCAGTCTGTGATTACCCAACAAAATGCAGAACGAGGCATCCAGTGCAAATGAGATGGAGGGAAGGGAGCTAGTGAGAGGGCTGTGGAGAGGCTGGGAAGGCCACAGGGAGGAGACTGAACATGATGCCAGGAGGGAATGGTAGGGTTTGGCTAGATTTGGGGAGGACACTGAGGGTGTGAGTATGCCCATGAGAGTGTGTGACAGTAAATCCCTGCAAAGGCCCGCTGGCTGGCAGGAGCCAGGTGTGCTTAGAGGTCAGTAGGGGACCAGCCTGGCTGGAGCAGTGTCTCCTCTTGGGAAATCGTCAACAGGAAAGATAGGGTTGGGCAAGAGGACAATGAATGAATAATGCTGTAAACTTTAGATGCTGGATTCACACAGAAAATCTCTTTCTCCTTAAAAATCTGATGCTCTTCTCCAAGAGTGGCCATACATCAGCTTCTCCAGATGACCAGAACTGTCCATCAGACTCAGATTGTGTGGACAAGAGCTGTACCTTCCGCTGACTTCTCTATTTTCTGATATGGAGGGATAATTCCTCCTGTACCCAGTGTGCCTAGGCAGTGGTCTTCACGTAAACAAGTGTTTAATAGGTGACGTCAGTAGCACTGGAAGAGGGGTACTGTAACTGTTTTTTTAATTTTTTTTTATTTTTTTATTTTTTCTTGAGACAGAGTGTCGCTCTGTCGCCCAGGCTGGAGTGCAGTGGCCGGATCTCAGCTCACTACAAGCTCTGCCTCCCGGGTTCATGCCATTCTCCTGCCTCAGCCTCCCGAGTAGCTGGGACTACAGGCACCTGCCACCTCGCCCGGCTAGTTTTTTTGGAATTTTTTAGTAGAGACGGGGTTTCACCGGGTTAGCCAGGATGGTCTCAATCTCCTGACCTCCTGATCCGCCCGCCTTGGCCTCCCAAAGTGCTGGGATTACAGGCTTGAGCCACCGCGCCCGGCCTGTAACTGTTTAAACATCTTCAGTATTCTGAAGGTCACTGGAAATGCCTTCTTCACGTCCAGCACCTGCCTCAATCTCAGTTATGAACACTGGAGGAGACTAAACTCGAGTTACTAGGTGGGAAGCAGTCCCTCTGGACTTCATTCATTTAAGATGGAACAAGCATATGACCTCTTTTAGAAAACAAAACAAAAGTTTTCTATCTCTTGCCTGGGAGCTTCAAGCTTTCCAAAACAGGAGACTATCCAAGCAAGAAAAGTTATTCTTTGAAAACATCAAATCATGGTGACTTTAGAGTCTTATGCACAGATAACAGTTCCCGTGTTGTACGGTTTCAGAGAAAGCATTCATTTTTGGCAGATACATGTGAAGAACACAAGTGTTTTTGAAAAGAGATTTGATCCTGGGACTGAGCCAAGGGTTTGTCAGGCTAACAAGAGAAAAATGCAAATCTAGATTTCACTTTTTGAAGGGGGAAAAAAAAAATACTACCACCCACTGCCTCCACTGGCTCTAGTTACTATTCAAACCTTAGGACTAAATTGAAATATTCATTTATCCAGGGCTTTTTCCCAGTCAGGCATTATTGGTTGAAGTCATAATTTATTGGGCTATGAACACTTGATTATATAAACATTTCTCCATTTAACAGACCCAGCCATCCTTGTAATAGATTTTATAATTACCCTAGCTACATTGTCCCAGTGATGAAGCTGCAGTACACATGTAATTTGGAAGAACGTATCTGGAAAGAAAAGGGTCTCACCATTGCATCTGCTTTATGCTTCATTCGTTTGGCTTCTTGCATAAAATAATCGGCACTGCGAGGCCTACAAGGAGGGAATGATATTAAACGTCATTATGGCTTAAGTGCAAGATCTTTTTAAAATATTCCTTCCTTTCAGTCAAACTTAAGGCGCAATTTAAAAACTCTGCTTAATGCAGAATTAAGTGTGTTCTCTGCCTTTCCAAATTACTGCCTATATGTCAAATACCACAATAAACTTTCTCTTAAGTTAGCAATTCGAAACACACTCAACGTATGCCAGTAGTCACTATTTACAGTGGCTTTAACATGGCCCCCTAGTGCCTAATTTGTGAATATATTTTTTATTGTATGGCAAAAAAAACAAGTGAGAAATCTTATTTTATGCAATATTTAAATAAAACAATCCCCTTTTAATGTAAACATTGTACATATACCTCATAATTGTATGGATATATATGGGTGAGTATATTTATGTATCCTTATGAAAATAAGTGCATTTATATGCATATCTAGTACCCAGAGTTTTATGTATATATATTGAATTATCTTAAAGCCTCACAGTGAAAAATAAAAAGAGATAGTGTTGGATGATTACATTCCAGTTGTAATGAAGTTAATTGTCAAATGATGTCTACCTTGTAACAATGCAAACATGCCATGTATTCTCTAGAGCTCTGATTAGCTAGCTGGTAAACATTAACAGCAGACATGTGGATTATTAAAGCAATAACCCTGGCCAGCGGTGACTCTGCCGGGAGATGAAGGTAACTCATCCAGAGACTGATTTGAGCGTGTGTAATGAGGTCCAGTGACGCTAAGGTACTCATTGGACAGTGCCTTTAAGTGTTTAGCCCGACAGATTAAAAAAATGACCTCCTTATAGGCACCAGCAGCATAAACTTTATATAATCAATAAACTTGATGTACTCATGAATATCAAATATAAGCCAGGACTCTCTGAATGGGAGATACGGCGGAAGTAGTGATATTCATCATGGACTGTTTAGCTTATTATTGCAGGCTTATTCTGAACTGCCTTATTTCAGATCCTAATGGGATCTTTTACCTTATTGTAATATTAGGTAGTCAGAGCGTTCGTGTATCCAGAGAGGTCAAAATGCTTAGAAAAGCAATGTGTGACAATGCTTTTCTGTGACAATGACATTGCCTTTTAATCAAACAAACCAGAATCACAGCATAGTTTTGGGGTCCAGATGGCTCCTCACCCCACCCCACGCACCCCACTGAGGGCTGGAACCGTTCATTCACTGTGCTGGGTCTTTCACTGAGGGTGAGGCCTGAGGTCTCCTTCCTAGGAAGGCCCTGCTCCTACCACTCCATCTTCTCTCTTCCAGCTCCTGGACACCCATGCTTTCCCCATATGAGTGGCTTTGTTGTTGCCTTGGAGTTTTCCTTCTTTGTCCACAAATTGACACATATTGTCAGAATGTCCACATATTGTCTGGTCTTTGGTTCTAACTCTGGCAATTGACGTTATTGTTGTTGTTATTGTTGTTGTTTGAGAAAGGTTCTCACTCTGTTGCCTAGGCTGGAGGGCAGTGGTACGATCACCGATACTGCAGCATCGGCCCCCTGGGGTTAAGCGACCCTCCCACCACAGCCTCCCAGGTAGCTGCGACTACAGGCATGTGCCGCGATGCCTGGCTAACTTTTTGTATTTTTAGTAGGGACGGGGTTTCGCCATGTTGTAAAGGCTGGTCTTGAACTCCCGAGCTCAAGTGATCCACCTGCCTCAGCCTCCCAAAGTGCTGGGATTACATGGCTTTCATCACCTTGCCATCCTGCTCACAGACCTAAAATCAATCTTAAGGGTCTATGAGATCAAATCTCAGTTCAGATCCCCAAAAATCGTGCCTAACCCACTTAACTATGTCGCTCATTCAAGAAGGCCCTTGACCAAAGTCAGAGGTGGCTCCTCATTGTCTTGATAACATGGCCTCCCGGTCCGAGGAGCTCTGCTCATCACGTCCGCCACCTGGAACACTCTCCTGTCTCTTCATTCACTGAGTGTCTTCCAGGAGCCAAATGTTGCCTGCCCCTCAATTTCCCCCGCTGTAAGGCATTCCGAGTAACCTTGGTCCATGTTCACCTTTGTCCTTCCTGACCTCACACAGCACTTCTTGTTTCCTACACTTGGTATTTCATTATCTTCTGAGCTGTACTGGGCATGTGTGCAACCTGGTTGCTGGTTCATCTGTAGTAAGGACCATGCTGTAGACCTCTTTGATCTTCCCCACCCTGTAGTTTTTGGCACACGGTAGAAGGTAAGCAGGTCTCCCTTGGATGAATGGCATTGAATTCATTTTGCGCTTAGAAGAGTGGTGCCTTCCGACGGGGTGCAGCATCGCGTCCAGTGAGCCAGAGAGTGTCTCCATGGCAACCTGAAATTCTCCACATCATTATCTGTTCTATACTCTAGTATATAAGTTAGGTCATTTTTTTTTTCTTGCCCTGTTTTGTCACTAACACGTCGCTACTTCAAATGCATTTCGTTTTCATTAAAGGATTATCTTGGTAATAAGCTATGGCTTCTTAGTTTCCACCAGCCTTCTAAGTTACCCTTATGGATGGCAGGGGCTCATAATTCCTAATATAAGCTCCTTAATCACTATTGTTTTCATCTGCAGCATAGGAGCATATTTTAAAATCCTGATATGGAGGCTGAGTCACAGACTCTCACAATAGCGCATGTGGGTAAGTAACACACCTCATTTTCTGACTGTATCAGAGCAGCTATAATCAGAGCAGTAACCTGAGATGCTAATAGCATAGGTACCATCTGGAGGCCACTTACGAACACATTTGTTAGAACTCTCATCTTTGCATAGAATGGAGGGCTCACTGTAATGAGTCACTGAAGATTGCCTGATGATTGGCCCATTTTCTCCTTTCGGGTGATTTCTGGTGCCGTACTTCCAGAGCAGATCATTATAAAGCCAGTGGGACCAGTGGGATGTCACCCAGTGTCCAGCCTTGCCACCAACGCACGCTTTCACAAAGGCATCCCTTCTGACAGCAATACACAAGTCAGTAGGAAAAGTAAAACTGCTGTCACCATTGTGACCGTTATAGAATAGAATATAGCAAAGGTACTAAAATGAGATCTTATCTCAGTGTTCAAACAGATTTTCCATCTAATCTTCTATTTTTTTTTAAACTTGGAAAACCTAGAGTTTTTGCCTTCCATTTGTGTAATAAAATTCCTCCCATTGTTTTCCACGGTGATGGTATTTTATGATGATAGACGAGCAAACCTAATCAAAGTTTAATTAAACACCATAAATGTAACTAACTGTGAATCTCGGGCTCTTCAGAAACGGGGCGTGAGTGATCTGAAAGCCAGAGCTTAGCCGCATGCATCTTCATTATGAGAGCTCTCTCCAACAAAAGCATTCTGAGCACTTAATCCAAATAGAAATGTTTTCTTTTCTTCTCTTCCCCCTCCCGCCACCCCCACCTGGAAACACACGGCCTTGGTTCTCAGCAACATCAGGGTCTGAGCTACCCCCATATTTCTTCTGGCACAGGAATATTAAAGCAAGCTTGCTTTTTGTTCTCCTTTGTGACTGGGATAGAGTTGAATGGTCTCCCACGGAGAGCCTGGCAGGCTCCTTTCTGTAATCCCCACCTCTGTGAAATGCCGCCCTCGGTAGAACCAGCCTGTTTTGTGAAAACTGGCAGGGATGAGAGCTCAATGTGTTTGAACAACAAGTTCCTCGGCGCGGCAGAAATTGGATGATTTTCTTCGGGAAGTTGAAATCCAAATCAGACGAATAGACAACTGCATACCAAATGAATTCATCATCTGCTATCCGATATGTCAGCTTGTCATCTGACAAGCCCCAGAGGTGTTAATATGTCCCAAGCTTTGAGGAGAATGCATAAGAAGTTAAGTAATTATTTTTAATACACAGAGTCAGTGATGACTACGGATGAGGGGACTTCAGAGTCTGCCGCTCCAGGATGCTGGCACCGGCTTTCCAGGCCCTTCCCCACAGACGCAGGTAGATTGCATCTGGGTAGCAAGGATTCAAAACAGCTTTTATTTCCACAACTTTGATGTTGGCTGGGGCCCCAGAGTCCCTGGAACCTGGCTTCTCCCAGGCACAAGCGGTCATTCACTGTGTCTTCCAGGCCACAGGCTCCTGCCGGTGACTGCCTCCCTCTCAGCTGGGCACAGGAGGCAGGGTCTGCTCTGCGGGATGCTCAGGCTAAGGGGGGCAGGTTTGGGTCATTGAATCCAAAGTAACTTTCTGTTGAAATGGGAAATTATCAATCTGATGGTTGTTTTTCTCTGAATGACATTTAAAATACTCTTACAAAACTCTAAAAATGATCGGACAGCTGAGATTTCAATCCAGGAGATCTGAATGTCCTTGTCCTCCCGCACCCCGCCTTGGCAAATCCTACTCTCCATTTCTTTCTCTCTCTCTCACTCATGCTTACTCTCACGCTCTGTTTTGGTTAGAACAAAAGAAGCACCTGGCCTTGAGACAGGGATTTCATAATGGGAGAAATTCTAAATGAAGACCAATAAAGGCTTAATGATTAATCAGGAAAACAAAAAGGTAGGGTCCTGCTTTGAAAGGACTAGGAGAGGAGACCCTCAGGAGAACATGCCCACTGCAAGCCCTGGGTGGGTGGGGGGGTGGGAGAACCTTCCCTGCTGTAATTTCGCCTACTCAAGGATCTCAAGTGGTGTCCTTTGACTAAATCATGCTGCTAGGGATCCAACCTTTTACAATATGGGAGTCTTCCCATCCTCTATAAAATTAAAATCCTTTTAGCTTTGAGACTGCTGTGCTAAGTACATTACAACTGTCAAGTCCCTCTTCCTTCCTCGTGGCCACATTTCACACGCCATGACCTTCAGTGCCTGACGTCTATAGTCAGTCTTCCCTCACTGTCAGGAGGTTCAGGTAGCCGGGCTCCTGTTATGGGCACCATGGGGACAGAAGGGACGTTTGGTGGTCTGGCTGAATGTGCTGATTGTGACTGACTTTTCCATGTGACATACAGGCAGCAGCCAGCACTTCCTCCTGGGAGCGGCAGGCGGCCCTGGCACCTGGGGTTCTCTGGCTTCCTAGCACAGCAGAACGGCGGCAGGATGGAAGAGGTGGTTTTCCAGCCAAGCATCTCATCACCACGTAGCTCTGTTCAGGACTTCTGTACCGAGGCCTTCGTGACACAGGTGTCCGCTCTCCATTTTCCCCAGCCGAGAATTCCCCTGTCACTAATTATGATACCAAGTGACTTCCAGCTCATGGCTTTGCACTAGTAAGATCAGTTTCTCGGCCTCAAGTTGAATCAAGTGCTATCTATTCATTGACATACATTCTTACAGATCTGTTTTTTAAACAAATGTTTGGTAATCATACGAGTGTCACCTTAATACCGTAGCTGTCAAGCAGTGAATGTTGTGTATTTGCTAAATGTCAGGGGAGGAGGTGAGGTCGCACTGCCACCAATATGAGCCCACAACGTACAAAGGACAGGCTGACCTGGATCACATTTTTAAAATAAATGTTATTCTGCTCAGTTCTGTCTATATCCCAAAGGAACTAACTGGTGCCTGTTTACAGGCATTCCAGGAATTACAGGCGCACGCTACCACATCCGGCTAATTTTTGGTAAGTAACATAGGAAAAGGGGCTTGGAAGCCCATGGATTTACATTCACCTGCATGTAGATTCCTTACAGTCATAGAAAAAAAAATCGCAGGCACTCTTTCCTGGGAATGTCATTTATAATTCAGCTGGGTTCATTCAACACTTGCTATTGAGAGCCTACTGGCTTCAGCTGTTGTCTGAATCCCATGTTTATTCAACCATTAACACGTATTTATAATACAAAGAGATGAGTTTACTTTTTTAAAAAAGCTGCACGATGCGGCTTTAAAAATTAAATGACAGTGTGGCATCTGTTACTTTTTGGATCACTGTAACTGGATTTTCATCAACTTGAAATCACTCCAGTGCTAATTATCTAGTCCTTTCTTTTCTTCCATTGGTGGCCTCTCTTTGGTCATTTCACTGCTTGTTTTTAAAAAGGGGCTAAAGTTCACTCTTCACCCTGGGTGAAGAGAAGTCAAGGAAAGTGATGGGGCTGAGGTCCTCCTCTGTCACTGAGGGTGCTGGTGGGGAAGCTGGCACAGAGTGGAGGTGGGCAGGGAGGAGGCAGAGAATTAAATTTAAGTAATCCTAGGAAACCTTCCTGGAGAGGTCACCATGTGCCTCTCTCTCCCCTGAAGAACTGAGAATTAATTAATCATTATACTTCAACTCTTGTGCCTGTACTTGGCACTTAGTAAGTACTCCATATGTGCCAAATGGAACCTGGGAGAGGTTCTGCACAATTTTAGGTGACATCTTAGCCCAGTGATCTCTTGAAGGTTGCTTATTTTTACTGCTTAAAGGAAGAGACGATGCCTATTTTTGCTTTTTTTCTTTTTGATATGAAGGTACACTCTTGTGGCCCACACTGGAGTGCAATGGTGCGATCTCAGCTCACTGCCAACTTCCACTTCCTGGGTTCAAGTGATTCTCCTGCCTCAGCTTCCCGAGTAGCTGGGATTACAGGCACATGCTATCACGACTGGCTAATTTTTCTTTTTTGTGTTTTTAGTAACGATGGGACCAGCCTATGTTGGCCAGGCTGGTCTCAAACTCCTGACCTCAAGTGATCCACCCCGCTCGGTCCCGCAGAGTGCTAGGATTACCGGCATGAGCCACTGTGCCCGGCCTATTTTTGCTTTTCAAGCTTGAAGAATCTTTCCACAACTTTCTTAGTTCGACGGTTGAGTGGCTGTTTGAGTTGCATATTTATTTTACTGTTATGGATTTCAAATCAGTCGGGACACATGGCAATTGGAATGCGACATCTAGCTCTCCATATGATGGATATGAAACAGGCTTTTTTATTCTATTATATCTATATCCATAAAAGGAGAAACAGTTTCATTGTGGCTGCCAGCCAGGAAAATTATACGTATTGCTAATGGGAAGAACAAATGATAACAGCCTCTTTGTTGACACTGATAGAGACAAAATTATATTAGTTTCAGCCAATAACAGCCTCTTTGTTGACACTGATAGTGACAAAATTATACTAGTTTCAGCCATAGCAGATTGAGAGACATTTCCTCTTATAAAAAGTCCAAGGGCTGCCAGCCATGGTGGCTCCTGCCTATAATCAATCCCAGCACTTTGGGAGGCTGGGGTGGGAGGGCTGCTTGAGGCCAGGAGTTTGAGACCAGCCTGGGCAACACAGTGAGACACTTTTTTTTTTTTTT
>NW_012109807.1:6533572-6536168 GCF_000951045.1 Mandrillus leucophaeus | reverse complement strand
GGCTACTCAGGAGGCTGAGGCAGGAAGATAGCATGAGCCCAGGACTTTGAGGCTGCACTGAGCCATGCTCATACCACTGCACTCTAGCCTGGGTGACAGGGCAAGCCTGTCTCAAAAAAAAAAAGTCCAAGTACCTGTAGATCAAAGTGCAATCATTTAGTTGTTGCTGTTTCTGACCTAGCTTTCTGGTTCATACACTGGAAAATTCCTTGCATTTTAATATGACATATGTATTTGTATTTTGTGTGTATATACCATGCTCTCAAAACCATCCACTGTAAGTATGCGGTGGTGTGAGTACCTCAGGGTCTAATGCTCCTTCTGTTTGATCATGTTGTTGGGTTATGACTTCCAAATGCAGATTTCTACATTATCCTTATACACAATTCTAATCTCTTCTTTTTACAAATGGCTGAAGTTCACATGAACAATTTATGTCCTGAACCTTAATTATAAATGTAGTTTGCCACCTGACTGTACTCCCACTCCATGCCCTCCCTGGGGATTAATCACCACCTACCTCCCTGGCTGCTTGGCAAAGGCGATGTAGACAGTGAGAGGAAGGGGGTGGTGAGGGCCAGGAGTGTGGGTGGGACGCAGCTGCCACCACAGGAAGAGAGGAAACACACATGCCTTCCTGGGCTGCCCTCAAGCTTTCCCAAACCCAGTTGCCTTGGAATGTGTTCATTTAACAAAACAAACAACGAATGTGGACTTGGCTTTCAACCCCAAAACTCTGTACCCTCATTAGCTTACGGGAGTCCACGCAGTACTTGAAGACTACAACTTAGTATTTTAAATTTCCCAAGGAAGCGTACAGAGGTGAATAGATCATGCCAAGACTCCGGATGGCAGTTATGGATGGAGGACCGGGGCGGACGACGAGGCTGGAGTAGCCACCCCTGCATGGTGCTTTCTCTGCTCCACGTGATACCCCTTAGGAGATGCCCCGTGGAGGGAGCCGTGGCATTTGTCATTGGGACTCTCAGACACGTAGAACCATTTTATTTTCCAACATCCAGTGGGGTTAGTGGTTTGCAGTCTGTCTCCTCAGCTAGACTAGAAGCCCTCAGAGGGCAGGAGAGCCTATTTCTGCAGCTGCTCCACCCTGGGGCCGAATTTTTCCTGCCTCACCCAGCCACGTATTTGACGTCCGTAGGACCACTAAACCTGAAAAGAGGATTCACACTGAGTATCTTCTGCCTTCCAGGCTTGTCCTTGACACATACATTTTCCCTAAGAGCCGAAATAATTTTCAGCATCATTTGATCACTTCTCATTTGTCATTTTCAGCCTCTCGAGAGCACTCCAGGATGTTATTTTTATTCATCTTCTCCTCTTGTTTTTCCTCCTTTTAAAATGATGCTGGGAATGGAAGTTATACTTGGGTGAGACTGAAAGTGCTAGAATTGGGTGAACGATGATGGCATTTTGTTTTCCTATAGAAGAATCATTTATGCTATTATAAAGAATATAGCAGTTGGAGGAAAAGAGCTTTCAGGAGTAAATCACTATTATTCATTGCCTATTATAATTTACAAAAACAACGATGCTTCTCTTTCTAGCAGCGTAAAACCGCCGACAACCCACAGTACAGGTGCTGAGAAGTCTAAGACTCATGAATGCTATTCGCCTTTGTTTTCTGATGTCCAGCCCCGTTAGCACTGATTATTCTGTCTACCCAAAACCCCACCAGGACTCAGGCATGCACTCAAAATTAAGGCTCCAATTCCCTTCAAGAGGGACATTTAAATGACCAAGTCCCAGGGGGAAAAAAAGGTCACACTGTTGCTGAAGGTGGCCACACCAAGGTGTCCACGCCCCTTCCACCTGAGCAGCTTCTGTTCCGTCTTGCCCCTCACCATATTGAAAAAGTCTGAACTTACATATCATCGAAGACGAGTTTCTGCCTCTTGCAGTCCCTGTGGCCGCTGGAGCCTGGAGACCACGGCTCCGTCTGCGGTCGTGACTTGTGGAGGGGAATGTTTTCAGAATTGTTGTGAGCTGCTTTCTAAACAAGAAACAACACATGTCTTTGAGAAATTGGCCACCTGGTGAAGCGAGCAGCCCATCACATACACACATCCATAGAATATCTTTGGCTCTACAGAACATCTTTGTGTGCTGTATTAGAATGGATGGTGATTGTGTCTCAATAAAGAAATACCTGCCTTCTAGGTATTTGCCGAGGGCTTCCACCTGCGTTCTCAACTGTCATTCTCATGACACTATCCAAAGGGAAGTCATGACGCCCACTCTCACAGATCCAGAGAAACAGGCTTGGTGAGCTTCAGCAACTTGTCCACACTCAGTGACTGCGGTGGAGGCCAGGGGTTAGGGTTTAGACGCCTACTGTTCCCAGTCCGCTAGACCAGAGGCCGGCCAGTTCAGTTTTCATCAGCATCCTCCAGGGCGCTGGTGAAAACACAGATTGCCAGGCTCCGCACTGAGAGTCTGGGATTCAGCAGGGCTGGGGTGCGGACCTAGAATCTGCCCTTCCATCTGGTTCCCAGTGATGCAGATGCTGCAATCACCCGCGATCCTGGAACCACGCTTTCAGAACCATTCACCATCACTGCCTCTTGCAAAAGATAAG
>NW_012109807.1:6528478-6530304 GCF_000951045.1 Mandrillus leucophaeus | reverse complement strand
GGGGTTTCACCATGTTGGCCAGGCTGGTCTTGAACTTCTGACCTCAAGTGATCCGCCCGCCTCAGCCTCCCAAAGTGCTGGGATGACAGGCGTGAGCCACCACGCCCAGTGGGGATCTTTTCATAATATTGTCTCTTTTAAAATCTTACAGGTAAAGAAACAGGAGCAGAGAGATTAAGTAACTGGCCCAAGATCATCACACTGTAGCTAAGAGGTGAGGTCAGACTGTGAACCCAAGTCCCCTGCTCTTCCCCTGGGGCGTGCTGGAATCACCCTTGAGATCACTGGAAAAGGGGTAGTGGGGGAGTTCCCTCACTGTGGCCGCAACACTGGCCAACGAGGGCCGAGTGCGGGCCCTGTAGCTTTCAGTGTGGAGTTTTCAATTCCAGATTTAACTCTGCCCTGGGCTCAGACATTTTTCCCAATAGAAAGGTTGGTTGGTTCAAACTCCTAATTTACTTTGTCCCGGGATGGTATTACTTTGAGGTCTTGTCTTTTCAGACAGAAAAATAAAATCCTGCCTAAGCAACAGAGGCTTAGAATTCTCCCTCAGGGTTCCTCTTCCCCGCTCTCTGTTGGGAGGGTGAGCGGGGATGTCTTTTGCTGGGTCTTCCTAGAAGCGGGTGGCATTCAGGAATTCTCAAGGGGACCTCAAGCATGTGTTTAGACTGTGCTAGGTTAGAGACAGAGCTTGGGGGTGCTCAATTTCTTTTTTTTTTTTTTTTTTGAGACGGGGTCTCGCTCTGTCGCCCAGGCTGGAGTGCAGTGGCGCGATCTCGGCTCACTGCAAGCTCCGGTTCCCAGGTTCACGCCATTCTCCTGCCTCAGCCTCCCAAGTAGCTGAGACTACAGGCATCCACCACCACGCCCAGCTAATTTTTTGTATTTTTAGTAGAGACGAGGTTTCACTGTGCCAGCCAGGATGGTCTCGATCTGCTGACCTCGTGATCCACCCGTCTTGGCCTCCCAAAGTGCTGGGATTACAGGCGTGAGCCACTGTGCCCCACCCCTCATTTTGGTTTTAGCTGGAAAGGAAGAGAGAGCATCAACGAACCGTGAGGTCTCCGCCGTGAGGCTGCAGCTGGCTGTCGGCCTTAGGCTTTTTGCTGGAAGAGGCTGAAGTGAACAAACTGTTGCCATTAGGTCGGCTGGAAGAAGTTAAGTCCTCGCTGGTGTATTTGTGTTTAGATGCATCGGAGAGGGGTGAGATGGGCGAGCGAAGCATTTTTTCATTTTTATTTATTGGTATTGCCACACTGAAAAAGGAAATGACAGTAATGGAACGTCACAGAGTCAGCACAAGGAAAGGTAAATGTTTTCCTATGACCCAAACCACCCAACTGGGACCTGTTGGTGGGAGAAGCTTCTTGGGAACTATTACACCAGGAAACAAGTTAATGGCATTAGGATCATAACAAACAAGAAGCAAGTCTCACTCACTGTTTCTTTTCTCTCCCCATCAGGATGATAGTAATTCTGGAGCTGGCACCAAAGGACGCAACTAACACTAGTAACACTTTCATTTTCCAAGTCCTTTATCCAAGGATCTCAAAATACCCAGAAAACAACTTACTGTTTTCCTAACAAGCATAAGGAGCAAGCAGTGGGAAAGTCAGTCAACAACAATAAATGAATTCTACATTTCTTTCTTTTCTTGAGACAGGGTCTGGCTCTGTTACCCAGGCTGGAGAGCAGTGGCAGGATCTTGGCTCACTGTAGCCCTAACCTCCTGGGCTCAAGCAATCCTTCCACCTCAGTCCCCTGAGTAGCAGGGACTGTAGGTATGCATCACCACACCTGGCTAATTTTTCATATTTTTTGTAGAG
>NW_012109807.1:6521218-6527258 GCF_000951045.1 Mandrillus leucophaeus | reverse complement strand
CTGTCTGTGCTTGAATATAATGTTCTCCAAAATCAACCATCAGTGAAGAGGGATTCACTTACATTTGAGTTTGCAATGTATATTACATTGTTAGGGCTCTATTCCTTCAAGTATTCTTTGGGAAAGACAGATTAGTCTGAAATGAACTCAGTCATCGCTCATTTAGGGTACTTATAGAGGTCACCTGGTAGAGCCAGTTAAAACATGGTAAAGTCATCTAACAGAGATTGACTCATTATTCTTGGGGTTGGGCTCTTTTAATTGCACGTGTTCATTATCACCGCAAACAAGCCATTAAAGTCACTTCGAAAAGCAATTTCCTTAGCTGGTGGTCACAGTGGAGAGATTACAAACACAGGCCTCTACAACAAATGACAAAACCAAGGTTCTGAATGTTATGCAAATGGATACATGCGGGGATAGAATTTCTGGTGACAGATTTCTGGTTCCAAAAGCACTGTGTGTCTAACAACAAAGAGGTTGTGTTACGCAAAAGTGCTTTGGGAGAATCAAAAGTTACTCATCTAGCGATGGCGAAGATGCTGATGTTGAAGATAATGTGAACTGCCTGACTATAATTGTTTGTTGAAATGTGAGTGAAGAAAGACCTTTTCCTCAGTCTCTATTATTTGACGTACTTCATGATTTTCACAGTGCATGAAAAACAAAACTGTGACATTAAATATTATCATGGACATCATGATTGTCGGCTTTTCATCATTGCCAGTTTATATATATATATAAGTTGACCAAAGAAACTTTCTTGGGAGCTCCTCTTTGAAATTGGCAATCCCTGTCTCTGGGACTGCTGTACAGCACTGGTAAAACCTGATAGTAGTAATCACAGTTCCAGAGGTACACAGACCACCTTTCCCAGAAAGAACTCTAAGCATTTTATATGCATTGTGTCACTACTTAACATAAATAAAACCATCAAAACTAGGAGGCTCTGCCAGGCTAAGTCTCTAGAGCAAGAGTTTTTTTAACCTGGGGTTCAAGAACTTGAATGGAGAAGTGACCTCTTCATTTTCACTGACCTCTCACTGTAATAGAACATTCCCTTCAACTATGAGTAAAGGTATGAAACCAGAGTCATGGTTTAGCAGGAGCAGTAGTATCAACACCTGTGACTGTGTCACCGGTATAAATCACAGCTATTTTCTTTTTTTCTTTTCTTTTTTGAGATGGAGCCTGTCTGTCACCCAGGCTGGAGTGCCGTGGTGCAATCTCAGCTCACTGCAACCTCCGCTTCCTGGGTTTGAGCGATTCTCTGGCCTCAGCCTCCCGAATAGCTGGGACTACAGCAGCGTGCCACCACACCCAGCTAATTTTTTTATATTTTTAGTAGAGACAGGATTTCACCATATTGGCCAGGCTGGTCTTGAACTCCTGACCTCATGATCCGCCTCCTTCAGCCTCCCAAAGTGCTGGGATCACAGGCATGAGCGACTGCACCCGGCCAAATCACAGCTATTTTCATATCATATTGCAGTTGTGCGGACACACGGTTTATATTCCTCACTGCTTAGAAATTACGGAAGCCACCAGATCAGCTAGATCATTTAGTGTAGTAACACGCACTAAACGGTATCGCACATTTAAAAATACTTGGGTACCACATTTTCCCCATTTCCCCTTTCCCAATATTTTGGGCTGGCATCCACCCTGCACAGAGGACCGAGGAGTGGGCAGCGTGCAGGGGCAGCCCTCCCTCCCGTTCAGACCCACAGAAGCCCTCGCCTTCCAAGGTGATTCCGGCACTGCAGTGGGCCTGTGTGTGTGCACCCTCGCTCTCCAATTTCCTCGCCAAGGTTTAGCACCGCTCTACATCTTTTCCTAACCTTTCAGTTTACATTTTTATGTGTTGTGCTGAGACATTCATCTCCCTTTAAAATTCTATGTATACGATCAGAGAGGGCGAGGAGTGTCTTAGAGAGGAAAAGTGGTCTCCGTGCTGTGGTATTTCAAAATGGAAAGCGCTTCTATGACTGATGATAAGCTACTCGTTTCTAATAAATACCTGGGATTTTGCCTTGCTTGTAAGCCATTCATCAAAGAGGGGAGTCAGTGCTGGGTGGGTCCATCTGGAACCTCTTGAGAGGAGTGTCTGGGTGGCCATTTAACCTTGGGAGCACGGACCCTTCTAAGGCCACAATTTTAGTCTATATCCAATTAATTGCTTTAGGGGCCGCACATGGAGATTCAGCTCGAAGTGTGTATTTCTTCATTTGTGTAATAAGCTTAGTGTTCTGATGAGTTTAGTGGTTACCATTAAAATATTGATTAGAAATTCAGTTATTAAGTTTTTTGGGGGAAGGGCATGTCTTGGGGAGTGCAGAGCTGTGTGTAACTAGTATCTGGTCTTTGGTTATGGAGAAGTACCTTGCATGAGTATCTGGAGCTATAGTATGTGGCACATGTAGCCATAATGATAAGACTTGGGTTAAAGGAAGGAAGCAAGTCTGAAGACCTAGACCAGAGTAGTCCTCAAAAAATCCGACCCTCCTCCAACCCAGCAGGTGACTTTCAGACCCACAGATCTCTCCAGCTCACTTCCACTTTGGAGGGAATGCACGTACCTGTTGATGTTCATGTTGCAGTGGTTTGCAGACAAAGTATTACCGGTGGAGGTGGCCAGTCTTGAAGAGCTGTCTTTCTCTCCCTGGGCCTTCTTGATCTCCCTGTAGTCGTCTTCGTTGTCACACTGTATGGGAATAAACTAAAGTCAATCAGCACTGGATTTCAAGAGTTCCCAGGCGCCGACTTCCACAGAGCGAGGCCTCCTGGGAGCCCCACTCACCTGGCTTCCCCGAAGCGTAACCTGAGCAGCTGTGCCCCTGCCATAGCTTCCCCATTAGCTCCTCAACAAGCAAGGATGAAATCTGTCGGTTTTACAATTGACAGCTGATGGAGAGGAGAGGCACGACGCCATGATTCAACATTTTGAATTCTGACAGCTGCTCTGCCATCAATGGGCCTAGGATTTAGTCCTCCAAAGCAGCCCTGGTCTGAGTTCCCACTGCAGCTCCAGTGGCACTCACCTTGGCATTTCTTGGTATCAGAATAAAGTACAGCAAGTGTGTGTTCTCTGGGATTCATGCCATAAGGTCAGTGGCAAGCTTGGACTTTTCTGCTTTAAAAATTCTTGCCTTGGCCAGGCGTGGTGGCTCATGCATGTAATCCTGGCACTTTGGGAGGCCGAGGCAGGCGGATCACAAGGTCAGGAGATCGACACCATTCTGGCCAACATGGTGAAACCCCATCTCTACTAAAATACAAAAAATTAGCCAGATGTGGTGGTGGGCGCCTGTAGTCCCAGGTACTCGGGAGGCTGAGGCAGAAGAATCACTTGAACCTGGAAGGCAGAGATTGCAGTGAGCCAAGATCACACCACTGCACTCCAGCCTGGTGACAGAGTGAGACTCCATCTAAAAAAAAAAAAAAAAAAAAGAATTGCCTTTTGTGAACTGCAACCAGAAGCTATTATCTCTTGATGCCTTAATTCTAGTTTTCAATTACTATCCCATGACATCTTAGAATCCACAAAGTACCTTTTTCCAAAAACAGTACTTTGATTGGATCCTTGTTGCCATGATTGGGTTTAATTTTATTTATTTATTTAGAGATAGAGTCTTGCTCTGTCACCCAGGCTGGAATGCAGTGCTGCGATTATGGCTCACTGCAGCCTCGACCTCCCAGGCTCAAGTGATTTTCCTGCCTCAGCCTTCCAAGCAGCTGGGCCTGCAAGTGCGTGCCACCATGCCTGGCTAAATTTTTGTCTTTTTTTGTAGAGATGAGGTTTTGCCATGTTGCTCAGGCTGATCTCAAACTCCTGGGCTCAAGTGATCCTCCCACCTTGGCCTCCCCAAGTGCTGGGATTACAGGTGTGAGCGAACAGGCCAGCCTGTGTTTAACTTTAGATATGTGTTAAGGTGCAACACAAATATATTCAGAAAGTACCATTTTCCATGAGCTAACAGGAACCTAGTATGGTATCCTCAGGGCTGTCTGCCTGGTTTTGCAGGAGACAAGCGCCAGCACCAAAGAAAGACTCTGACCTTCTCGCTTTGGCTGGAATTTTGCCACACAGCCTCTGCCACAGGGGCTCCCAGATGCCCACACTGTAATAGTGCCCCCATGGAAGGCCCAAACCAAAGCTCTGAGATCTCGGTCCTTAGCTCCAGGGCTCCAGCAGGGCGAGACTCCACAAGTTTGACAGCCAGGTCTACGGGGTCATGTTGGCCCATCTCCAGCACCCAGTACGGGGGTACTAGTGCCCAGAATACCAGGTAACGAGCACTATGGAAATGTTCTTTCATTTCTCTCGTGTCTGTGTTTAATGATGATTCCTTACATTTTATGAGTACAGCCCGGTGTCAGGCTTAGTGTAAATGAAGTTTCTTAAGTTAAAATAAAAATGGCCATAAGTAATACAACTATTTTTTTTTCTTTTTCTTTTTTTTTTTTTTGGAGATGGAGTCTTGCTCTGTTGCCCAGGCTGGAGTGCAGCAGTGTGATCTCGGCTCACTGCAAGCTCCACTTTCCAGGTTCATGCCATTCTCCTGCCTCAGCCACCCGAGAGGCTGGGACTACAGGCGCCGCCACCACGCCCGGCTAGTTTTTTGTATTTTTTTTTTTAAGTAGAGACGGGGTTTCACTGTGTTAGCCAGGATCGTCTTGATCTCCTGACCTCGTGATCCGCCCGTCTCAGCCTCCCAAAGTGCTGGGATTATATGCTTGAGCCACTGCACCCAGCCAGTAATACAACTATTTAAACACAGAATATTATGGAATTTTATATACATCTTTCTGCACCTCTCTCTAGTAAACTCTGTATGCCTGGACGGCTTTATGTATTTCCAATCTGTCTATATATTACCAACGTCTGTCTCTGCATATTTCATATATGTGTATTTTTCCATCAGCCTATTCATTTAGCCATCCATCCCAGAGGCAGTAGCCACACGCATTCCCAGATGATTAATTGATAGATTGATTCCTACACTCAACAAAGATTCAGTACCAGCAAGTAGTAAGGAAGACAGGGTGTGTAGAGAAAAACAGGAGGAACAGTGGGTAGGGAAGAAAATGAGCTGCTATGTATTACTGACTTGCATTGTTTGAACATATTGTGTGAATCTGACAACACCTCTGCGAAGATGTCAGCATTTTCTTTTCTTTTTTTTTTTTGGAGATGAAGTCTCATTCTGTTGCCAGGCTGTCATGCAATGGCATGCTCTCAGCTCAGTGCGACCTCCGCCTCCTGGGTTGAAGTGATTCTCCTGCCTCAGCCTCCTGAGTAGCTGGGAATACAGGTGCGTGCCACCACATCCAGCTATTTTTGTATTTTTAGTTTTTTTTTTTTTTGTATTTTTGTTGGCTAGGATGGTCTCAATCTCTTGACCTTGTGATCCGCCCACCTTGGCCTCCCAAAGTGCTGGGATTATAGGCGTGAGCCACCATGGCCAGCCCCGATGTCAGCATTTTCTAGATGGAGAAACTGATGTTCAGAGAAAGTAAGGTCACCTGATTAAGGTCACCCAGGAGGCCAAGGACCATATATAACTTTCTGGGTCTAGAGCAAAATGAAAATGCTGGGCCCCTTGTTCAAAAAGCAGGAAAACAGTGATGTTATAAAGCCCTCAAATAGAAAACATTTTCCTTTCTTTCACAGTCTCTGTCATGGAGGTGTCTACAGAATTTGCTATACACGTTGTACTTCTCTGGGCATGGGGATACCTGGCGCAGGGGCGAGTGTAGCTTCTCAAGGGCCCTGTCTGCCCTGGGATGAGGCATATGTGTGCGGCCCACCAGTGTGGGCGTGCATTCCCCTCCTGCCAATCAGAGGCCCTACCTGTGGTGTCCGAGTCGTCAGGCATTTCCCCAATAACCCACAGCAATGGGCAACCCCCAGGGATTGCAAGACCCTCTTTGGAATGTCTTACTACCTGGATCAGGGATGGGCAAGATCCTTCCTGTGCCTGCACCCAGGCCCCTTCTTGGGGCAAGGGCAGCAATGGTCCCTGGACTCAGACAGGAA
>NW_012109807.1:6517570-6519878 GCF_000951045.1 Mandrillus leucophaeus | reverse complement strand
GAGACTGCATGCCTTTTCCATGCACACTTGCAAAGCAAGGAATATATTCACCATAGCCAGGACAAGGTAACAAGGCGTTCTCCTTAGTCCCCTTCTCAATCAGGGATTCGAAATAGCTGTGAAACATATGTGTACAGTCTAACTTTTCTGTTGATAGACTAGACTGCCTTCAGAAAACTGTAAAATATACAAACCTCAGACTGATTTCTTATTGTGACGCTCTGAAGCCAGACAGCCTGGGTTCATTCCTGGCTTAGCCCCTGAGCACCTATGTAACCTTGGGCAAGCTGCTTTAGGCTCTCTGAGCCTCTGTTCCCTCTCCGTAAAGTGGGTATGACAATAATATTTGCCTCATAAAGTTATAAGGATGAAATGATTTAACATGTATAAAGTGCCTAGAGCAGCATCTGCCATGGGGACCTATAGACCTGTGAGCTGTTACTGAAAACTTTGTCCTGAATTTGGAGCCATCCATGCATATTGCAATCTTGGTCTGTCACCCATTGTATTTTTCACTGTGGTAAAAACTGCTTTTGAATACGCAGTAACAGGAGGGGTTAAAAATCCTCAAAATTGGCTTTAATGGATGATTAAGGTACTCCCTTGCGCAAAAACCTTCTTCGAAATGGGCTACACGTTCAGTGTCTGCTGCCAGAGATGCCCCCCAGCTCTCCCTGTCCTTGTGCTGCCCTTCTCACTCCCTGGCCTCACCACTTCCATCCCTGAGCCTGGACGTATTCAAATGTCCCTCCTCTATAGAGCCCTGTTTTCAGGGCCCCTCCACCATGAAGCCCTCCTTGACCAATGCTAACGGAAGCAACAGCTGCTGGTTCTGATGCTGCATTAGGGTCTGCCGTGTTCATTTTCATCTGCCACAGCCTTGAACTTCATGAGGCCACTGGCCTCTTGGGTCAATGAGTGATCCCACCATCAATGTCACCCCATTCCTCCAGGCAAAGAGTGGGGTTCTCATGTGTTTAGCTTTCTCACAGAGCCTACATCCAGCTGTGTGTGCACACACTTGATACATATTTCCCATTTTGACATGCAGTGGGATAAGGCTTAATTACCTATAACTATAAAATAGGGATAATAGGCCGGGCGTGGTGGCTCATGCCTGTAATCCCAGCACATTGGGAGGCTGAGGCAGGCAGATCACCTGAGGTCAGGAGTTCGAGACCAGCCTGGCCAACATGGTGAAACCCTGTCTTTACTAAAAACACAAAAAAATTAGCTGGGCATGGTGGTGGACGCCTGTAATCCCAGATACTTGGGAAGCTGAGGTTGGAGAATCGCCTGAACCTGGGAGGCAAAGGTTGCAGTAAGCCGAGATCGTGCCATTGTACTCCTGCTTGGGCGACAGAGCGAGACTCCCTCTCAAAAAAAAAAAAAAAAAAAAAAAAAAAAGGATAATAATGGTACTTCCCTCACTGAGCAGTTCTAAGGACTCAGCCAAGTTAGATGTTAAGTGCTTACAACAGTGTCTGGATATAGAAAGTATCCTAGAAGCGTGTGTTAGGTAAGGACACACAAAACTCCTGCGGCAGCCTACGGTCCCCAACAGCAGCCTATGGGTGCTCTACCCAAGTACCCACAAGTTAAGAGACAGCCCCTTCCCCTCCATGTCCCCCCACCCCCCGCACCCTAGTCCCAGCCCCAGGCCTACCTTGCGTTTCCTCTTGGATTTTGGCAAAGCCTTTTCTGCAGCTGTGTCTGAGGTGTGGCTGGGCGGCACGCTCTCAGAGTCCTTGGTGGCAGGAGCGCTCAAGACCCCTGGTTCCTGCGGCAGGTGCTCCGGGATCCTGGACAGGAGGGTCAGGTCGATTTTGACCCAGAGAGACCTGACCTCATCACTGTCCTTTAGAGGGGACAGAAGTTCGTTCCGGCCAAAGGGGACCAGGGTGTAGAACTGCTCCTCCAGCTCCTTGGCGATGTCACTGGTGGTCCTGGCGTTGATGGAGCCTACAGGGGCCCTGGGACCATTGCCCCCGTTGGCAGCGGCCTCCTTCAGCCTCTGATCATTCCCGGAGGAGGCAGAGGCAGCCACAGTCTGTGCTTTGGACAGAGGGTACTCCTCCTGCTCGGACTCCAGGTCGGAGTCCGAGGAGGAGGACGACGATGACGACTCTGTCTCAATGAACTCCTTGGATTTGGGGACGATCCTGCTCAGCCCCCGCGTGCGGCGCTTCTCGCAGGTCACGGAGGAGCGCAGCTCCTTGCGGTGGCTCGCTCTGTTGTTGCCACAGGGCCTGGTTTTGGTGGGCTCCGGGGGGACCACCACGCTTGTCCCCAGCGCGTCCGGGGCCGC
>NW_012109807.1:6514207-6514656 GCF_000951045.1 Mandrillus leucophaeus | reverse complement strand
GCAGAAACAGGCAGGAGGTGGGAACACAGTGAGTGAAAGCTCCATATGCCCCTGCACATGTACCATCAATTTGCAGCATCACAAATTCAAAGATTACGGGAAAAATTTTAAGATGGCAGCCACAAGCATTCAACTCCAAGGTGCCCTGGGTGATGCACACCAGTGTGGTCCCATGCATGGGGCCCATGAAAAGCTGGCCCTACAGGAGGTAAATGGTAAAGATGGGATTTGAGGTCAGGTCACTTTGGTGTGAAAATCTACACACTTTCCATTATATGTGAGTACTCTCAGGGCAATGGGGACCAACTAAGGGCGCCCAGTGCAGGCTAATAATGGCCAGTGCTGGGCGGAAACTATGTTGGGGTCTCTTTATAAAATCATCTTTGCTGGCTGGGCGCAGTGGCTCACTCCTATAATCCCAGCACTTTGGGAGGCCGAGGCAGGCGGAT
>NW_012109807.1:6506566-6508178 GCF_000951045.1 Mandrillus leucophaeus | reverse complement strand
GAGAAATGGGGCACAGTAAATAGGAACGGGTGCTGAAGGGGCCTCTTGCAGAAAGGGCGCACATATTGGGAGAGGGCGCACACACACACACACACAGCATCATAGATGCAGGGGCCCTGGCTGAGTCCGGGGCACAGCTCAGGGAAATGGGAAGCCTCTGATGGACCAGGGGCGCACAGGGCACTGCGGGCGGCGGGGCGGCTGCGCTCACAGCCACGGCCACGGCCGCGGGCGGGGACTTCTGCTTCACGCCTTTACTCCCAGGGGCCTTGTTGGCTGTCCTCGGCCTCTGCTCCTCCTTGCAGGTGCTCTTGACCTCCTTCTCCCTCAGGCTGGGCTGGCAAACGTCGGGGACCTTCCCACAGTCCTGGCCGTCGTCTTTCACCGGGTTGTAGTACTGATTGCTCTCTGGCCCGTGGCTTTCGTTTTGGATCAGAATAGGAGGCTTGTGGGGATTAACTTTGTTCAGCCATTTATCCAGCTGCCACTTGTTGGAGGATGCCGGTTCAGCCTGAAAGCAGAAAACCGGTGACAGTCAAAACATCTTTCATGACGGGCTCACTTAACAGGGGCCTGGCTGTTTTTATCTTTACTTAACTCCTCGAAGGGTATGAGCAGAAAACGAATGGGCCGGAAGCAAAGGGAAAATGGAAGCATTAAGTGTGTGGCACAGCCCCATGTGGCACTCAGGACGCCTGGATGATGCTGTCCTTACCTGCCCGTGGCACTAAATGTCCTTGCAGCACTTTCAAGTCTCTTTGGAAAAATAACGAAAGCATTGTGCCTCATTAGAACCCATTTCCTACTACTTTTGAGTGTTAGTATATATATATATATTTTATAATTATATGTACATATGTAAACTTGAAATTCTCCAAACCTTAACTAGAGAATAGCTTAGAGGCCCTGACCACAAATCCCTTGTTTTTTTTTTTTTTGGTGAGACTTTAACCTTTGGGAAGATCTGAAGAGGGGACTAAGTGGAACCTGCAATCCCAAACAATTAACACACGATTTATGTGTTGAGGGCAGGTAGGCTGTAGTTATTTGGTGGTAGGAGCAATGACCTTGGGAAGATGGCTTGTTTTGCATATAGATCTACTTCAGAGGGACTTGTGTATCTTTGGCAGCCTGACTGGGTCACTCTATCCTCAACCTACTTCCATCACACTTTGCTAGAAATATTTCGGACATGGAGGTGAGATGGAACACTTTCCTGCAAGCAGTTTTGCTGACTTAGAGCAACTCAAGAAAGTCACTGGTTTTGAACTGTGGCCTATAGGTTGGCTCTGGGACTGAAGGTGTGGGGATGGCTAGGGAATGCCCTGAAATGGATGGGAAATGTGTTGATGCATATTGTTCCTTGAAGAGGTCTGTAGTTTTCAGTTGTGTCTCTAAGAATCTATGTCTCGGAAAAATAAATAAATAAATAAATAAAGGACCAATCCAATAATTTTACAGGGATTAAATGCCGATGTCTAAAAAAAGTCAATTTATCCAGTATTATGATTAGTAAGACAAAAAAAGGTGTATTGAGAATAAGAGAATTTTAGCCAGAGTATTTTCAATTTGTGACTCTAAGTGAAATGGGGAAAATATGTTGGCTAAGGTG
>NW_012109807.1:6495629-6506361 GCF_000951045.1 Mandrillus leucophaeus | reverse complement strand
TGAGATCGAGACCATCCTGGCCAACGTGGTGAAACCCTGTCTCTACTAAAAATACAAAAAAATAAGCCGGGCATATTGGTGGGCGCCTGTAGTCCCAGCTATTCGGGAGGCTGAGGCAGGAGAATGGCGTGAACCCAGGAGGTGGAGCTTGCAGTGAGCACAGATCACGCCACCGCACTGCAGCCTGGGCGACAGAGCGAGACTCCGTCTCAAAAAAACAAAAAAGCAGAACTCAGGGCTCTTGGCCTCACCCCAGGCATTGAGGATTTCAGAGGGGGAACAAGAGGGCTGCATCATAGATGCAGGGGCCCTGGCTGAGTCCGGGGCACAGCTCAGGGAAATGGGAAGCCTCTGATGGACCAGAGGGGCCTGGGGCCAAGAGGAATTGGCCACAGAGCATGGGGATTGGGCAACCAGAGCTATGACAGGGACTGTGGACATCTTGCTGGTTGCCCCAAACCAGATGGGACCAACTGCCCTTCAGGGCAGACTGGCACAGGGTGGCTGGTGACTTGGAGAAGCAGGAAAATTTCAGTGAAGGCCAGAAGGAGGATGAAGGCCCCTTCCCTGGGCTGTGAGGATGCAGAAGCCCATCCTAGAGTGTAGGTGGGGAAGGGGGGACCCCCCCTGGCCCTGACACAGATTCTGGTCTCTGACATGACTTTTTTCTTTGCCTGTTTTCATGCCACCAACAGAACCAGAGGCTCCAGAGAAATACGCAAATGAATAGAAAGACAGAACGTTTTTGCACCTCTGAGTTCCATGTAAATCATGACCTCACTTTATTTAGCTTCTCCGGACAAAGGGAACATGGGAAACCTATGGAGCATGCCCGGTGCATGTGGCAGTGGTAGGTGTCCTTCCATGGTCAGAGAAAGCAGGACAGTGGGACACAGAACAGCTTCTCGGCCAAGGGGATCCCTCACCTCCCCTGAGATTAGCTGAGACCGCCTGAAAGCTACTTTGGTGGCAAAAATCAATGGCTTCTAATTTTGTCTCCCCCAACCCCCTTTTCTCTCATTAAGTCAGTGCCTTCACCTGTGCCTCAGCTTGCCTAGAGAAATGGGGCACAGTAAATAGGAACGGGTGCTGAAGGGGCCTCTTGCAGAAAGGGCGCACATATTGGGAGAGGGCGCACACACACACACACACACACACACACACACACACACACACGGTAGAACACACCCCTCAGGCTGGCCCCACCACTGCGTTTCATGCTAGTTCTCCCGCTGCCACCATCCAGAGCCTTCTACCGCTCACATCTCATATGTGAGAGAACACGGAAGTCTGTCTGTAGCCAAAACACAGCTGCACACGGGAAAATTCACACTGAAACTTCCCAGCAGGAGCATTAACAGAAGGGCAGAATTTAATACATTTAGTACAGGCCCACTGCCTGGTATGCTTTAGGGTCATTTTTTCGTCGCTTCACAGCTGAAGAAATCAGTTTGAAGTACCCACTTTCCACGCATCACTAAATCATACTTTTTTTTTTTTTTTTTCTCTCAAGGATCTACAATAACCTCCTATTGCCTCTCAAACAAAATCCAAATTCCTAAGGCTGGCGTTCAAGGGCGTCCATTATCTTCCATTGTCAGAATACCTACAGTTTAACTCCCACTTCATGTGTATTATCTCATTTAATCTTTACAGCTAAGAACGGTTATCACCCCTAACTTGTAGATGAGGCTCAGAGAGCCTAAGGGACATACCCAGCGCTGCACAGCTACCGGGCTCCACCGAGACTAACTTCGTACTCATCTAGGTTTAAAGACCAGCTGTCTCCACTGCTGCATCACTGTGTCTCCCACTTGTCTGGCAGAGCCTCGTGACAGGGGGACCGCATTCCTTCGAGAAATGTCAGTCTTCAACCTAAGATGACAGCATTAGATCCGAATTTTGGAGAAAACACCAAGAACACTCCAAACAGTACTTGTTGCCCTCTGTTATACTCAATTGCCTTGTCTTTTGATGTTCGTATTTGTTTCATGTGTATATATGTCTTGTGTCTTCAAAAAAGCCAAATGCTTCTTTCAGGCGAGGGCCGGGTCTCTGTTTCTTTAGTATCCCTTACAGGATTTGGGAAATGTCACATACTAGGTCAGGGAAGCAGATTACTACGTCTCTCCTCCTAATAAGAACTCACAATGAGCTGTCACTCACATTGTACCACTTATTCCTTTATCATCATCATTCCCGCCCCCACCCACAACCTCACAGATTAGGCAGAGCAGGAATATCTGCCATTCTGGAAATGAGGCAATTGTGACCAAGGAAGCTGCAAGGATAGAGTTTAGTGGCAGTGGGGAGGGGAAACTCAGGCTGCAGACGCCAGGACACGACATGCAGCAGTCCGCCTCCTGAGCCGTCCACCCGAGGTTTCTGCCCAAGGTTCTGGTTTGTTTGCTGGCTCGCTGCTTTATATTTTCAGCCACGACTCTCCTCCCTAATTGATCTTCCCTCTGACTCAGGCACCAGCTCTCCACCACGCACTCTGCTCCCTGCTTCATCTAAATCCTTCAAGTACCTGCTGCCACGGACCTCATAGGCACCTAGTAAATGAGAAGCTTGTTGAATCAGTGAGCAACTTCAATCACATTTCTGCTGATTTTTAAGAACGATCTAGGGCAGCATTTTCCAAAATGTGCTCTGAGCTCATCTGTCCCATGAAGGAGGGTTTCCAGAGTCAGATCGATTTGGGAAATGTCACAATGGAAAACACAGTACACCCAAGCCATAGTAAGGGCTGGGTGATGATTCTGTAGGTAAAGAGGTGGGATAAACCTATTTTATCCCAGATCTCCTCAACATGATGTGTCTGGGATATTTTTTTTTCTCCCACATAATATTTATTGTACAACAAGGTCGAGGGAGTTCCGTGTGTGGGGTCAACATGTTAACTGAGTGGAAAAGCAACTTCCCCTGCAAAGCTCTGGTGTAAGAGGCTGTACAGTGCCCAGAAAGCAGATTAGACTCCGGTGAGAAAAAGTAGTCTGAGACCAATGAAGCCCACATCATGCCACAGAGCAGGCCCCTCCATGCTGCGTGGGAGCATGGCATCACCATACTACAGTGATTTACGTGAAACAAATTGGCTCTCAACACACACAGCAGAAAGAACATCTCCTACACATCTCAGCTGAGCCCAGTGGGTTTTCTGAGTGCTGGGACACGGTGGGGAGAATGCAGGGCGCCTCCTACGCCCACAGCAGGATGTTACAGCAGGGGAGTGAGGAACAAAGGCGTTCTGCTTCAAAGCAGCACAAACTGGTCTGAGCAGCGGAATGTGAGGTACATGGCTATGAAGAGCCCGACTGTCATGTGGGGTTGAGGAAAAGGAGTCTCACTGCTCTCTGTAAGGTGACCTGGGCCAGCTCCGCCAGACCAGGCAGCACAGTTGCGGAGGACACACAGGGTGATGTTACTTCCCGCCTTTGCCATTTGCAGTCTGCAAACCCATTTTCTTTCTAAAGGGTGTGTGTGTCTGTATTATCCTTCGGAAAAATGTTAAAAGAACTTTGCTTTTATTCCAACAAATACATTTCTTTCCTGCAGAAAGAAAGAACGTGTAGCGTGGCTAACACACGACCTGCTGCTTCTGCAGTCCTCTGTGTAGGGAAGCCAGGAATTCAAAACCACATGTAGCCTCAGGTGACTTAAACTTTTAGGACTGACTCCTTTAGGAGGCTCTTGCCGCCTCTCCTTAGTGAGGGGCCTCTGATAGCTGCTGGAAGAAGTGACAAGAGCTTCCTTTCATCACCCAAGAGTTCGAGTCTTTGTAATTATCTCAGTGACATTTAAAAAGCACTGGCTTAAAGCACTTTATAACTGCACTGCTCTTTCTTTTTTTTTTTCTTTTTCTTTGAGACGGAGTCTGTCTCTGTCACCCAGACTGGAGTGCAGTGGTGTGATCTTGGCTCACTGCAACCTCCGCCTCCAGGATTCAAGTGATTCTCCTGCCTCAGGCTCTTGAGGAGCTGGATTACAGACACCCACCACCACGCCCGGCTAATTTTTGTATTTTTAGTAGAGACGTGGTTTCACCATGTTGGTCAGGCTGGTCTCGAACTCCTGACCTCGTGATCCACCTGCCTCGGCCTTCCAAAGTGCTGGGATTACAGGTGTGAGCCACTGCGCCCGGCCAACTGTACTGGTCTTAAATGAGGTTTCAGTCAACACGGGAGCTCTAGGACCTACATTTCAGGATGAAAATAAGACTGAACATTCATGAATTTAACCTGCAAAGCCACAAGGAGGAGCCTGGATGGGGGATCTTCAGACACATGAACACTTTTTGGATATCCCCACTGTCTACCCTGTCCTTGCACTGTCCCTGGGACACAGTTATTTCTTATAACTAAATATTCCAGAATTTCTCCACAAAGTATAGCATAAAGCAGGCTTTAAAGAAGCCAGCTTAACTCTTCTACTTTATCTAACTCCTGTATGTTTTTCATTTTGAATTATCCCCATTAGAATGTCAGCTCTATGAAGATAGGGACATTTTCTGTCCTATAATTGCATATTCCAGGGCCAAGTACTGTGTGACTGATGCTCAGTAAATATTTGTTGAATGAATTCTGAATGAGTAAATGAATGAATGAATGAGTAAATGAAATTATGCGGAAGGAATAATAATTTAGTTTCTGGGAAAAGCCAGGGTTATGTTACCATAAGGCTTTCATAGGTTAATGTTGCTAAGAGCCTTCTCCTTATACAGAGATAGACAGTTGGATAAATAGATGGACAGATAGATGGATAGATGGAGAGACAGAGACAGAACCTCATGGGAAGGAGAGCGTGGAGAGACGGCATGGTTCAAGATGAATGGAGAGTCCTGAGGCAGGGCAGAAGGGTGCTGAGGAGAAAATGAGGAATGTGGGGAAACAAAATCTCCCTGATTTCACAGTGCTCCTGCAAAAACCCTCAGCCTCCTGAAAGAAGGAGGGAGGGGAAAAACCTGAAGGGACTGAAGAGCCACTCTGTGAACCTGAGATGGAAATACCACTGCTTTCAGGTATGATAACATCTAAGGCACCGCTATAAAAGCTGGACACGGGGAGGCTGATCCGGCCCATTAAGGTGCTCCCCTCCCACTATGATTCAGGTTTGTAGAAGTGGGTTTAGTTCCATTTCAGAGCCTATTTAGGAATATGGCCCCCCACATGGTACAGAGGGTTGCAAGTAAAAAATTAAACCTGACCATCATAGTCATGCCAAATGTTTACACACTCAAGAAGAAACTCTATTTTATTCCTTGTTTAGAAATTGGAGTCTACCCTTAGAGCTCTGCAGCCTGGGGAAATTTCTCTCAGCCCTCTCCCAAGAATCTTTGTGCTCTGAATTACTATTTAATTTTCCCCTTTCTACTTTAAAGTAGAAATAGCAATGGTTTTTATTGGTACCTTCTAATGTTTTTATAGGAGGCACCTAAATCTTCCACATAGATACTCATCACAGCTCTAAAAGGTTCCATCACTTTTTGGAGGTTGATGCTAATTTTTCTTTTTATATTTTCACAAAGAAAACACAGTTAAGAAGGTTTTATTAATATTTATAGCCCTTATTCTTCTGATCCATGACAAAACGGCAAAAAGGTAAGAATCTGACCACGTCCAATCCATAAAACCCCTTTCCCTGTGATTTACAGGTGGTCACACTTCCCAGGCGGTGAGTGGCCCTGTCCAGTGACTGCCCTGGCTGACCCCGAGGGAGACCTGAGCCATAGGTTATTTCCTGTCAGTGATGTTTACAGCATACTTGGAAATTTCTGGAAGTCAAGATAGAGATTTGGGAGCAATGAAAGTTGATGTTTCTGTACTTCAAAGGAATCTGTGTAATTAGGACACTGTGAGGTGGGGACAGCATGGGGAAAATGTGGAGCCCGAGGCCCACAGCCTCCTCCTGTCCAGCACCTGGCTTGGGGCTCTGCAGGAGGGAGGAGACCTGCAGCAGTGTGACAGGGACGATGCCAGGACTTGCTATCATCCTGGAGACAAAAGTGGGCAGAGGAGGGGCCTGAGCCAGGCAGTGCTTACCTCGGGGCTGGAGAAGTGGGGGGGCTTGCTGCCCTCACTCTCGCTGGAGCTGCTCTCGGTCTCCGAGTCAGATCCTGAGCTGCTCTCCGAGTCGCTGGAGGAGCTGCTGCTGCCGCTGCTGCTGCTGCTGCTGCTGCCCTTGCTGGAAGGCACTGAGGTTCTGCAGTTGGGCTGCTGGACCACGGTGCTGCCAGCCCACGAGGCCCCCGGGAAGGAGAGGGAAGGAAAGCCAAGTGAGCAAACAGGAAAACACCACCAAGCTGTCATGCACCCCAAGGAGGGAGGAGGCACACAGCCTACACATCTGTCAACCATGACCTGGAACTCAAAGAGCAGGGGTCGAGGTCAAAGTCATCCTAAAGGTTAAAGCAACTCATATATAGAAATAAAATCGGGAGTGAAGTTGGTGCCCCTTGGTAGTCGGGCACTGGTTATTCGTGTGGCCATTTTGGAAGGGAAGGTGGTGTAACATTCAAATGGCTGTTTCTATTTTGCTGCTGTTCTGGGAATGGCTTTTAAAATGCATCCCCAAATCCAATCATCTACAAAAATGCAAGGAAATCCAAAAAGCTTGAACTATTTTGCAAAGCATGAAAATGACTGCTTTATTTTTGCCCTAGAGGAAAATGCAGCATGATGGCAGGGATTAGGCAGAGGGCTGTCAGGAAGGGCATGGCGTTCTGCTCTGAGCTTTCATGGCCTGCTGGAAGGTTCCAGAGACCGAGGGACTGTCCAAGTTCATGTCTTGCTTCCTCCCTTTTCCCACCTGTAGTTGAGTGCTGTAGCGATTACAGGTGCTGGGATGTTGTTATAAACTGTAACCTTCCTTTGAGCCCTCTCCTGGAGAACTGAAGATCCCTCACTGACACACTTTTGTATATTCTGGGCTTTACAATTCAATCCCAGTGCTGTGGCTTATAGGAACTGCATTTCACATTTATACTTGATGTTTACATCCATGCTCAAATTTGCCAGAAAGTCATTACATACTCAAAGATAACAGGAAAAACTGACTGATGCTTTCCAATAGTAATTCATTAACCATAAAAATTCAAATAGCATACATCCACCCAGAATGTGTTCGAGCAAAAAAGAAAATTTCAGTCCTCACATAATATTCAACGTCTTCAACATCCTTTATTAACAAAATCGAAAGACACCATAATGTGTTCTTTTGAGGTCAAGCTCTAAATACCAAAAATGCCAGTCACTCTTGTATGCTGAGTCACCAAATACCTGCTTGCTTCCATCTATGACCAGCGCTTCTATAGGACCGAGCATCAGTGAAGGCCAGGGGCCAGGGAGCTTGTGGGGGTTGACGGTCTCAAGTGCAAAGCAGCCTGGACACGATAAAGGACTCCTTTTACCCATCCCTTAAATCTTTGATACATGCTTTGCCCCACGAGGACTTTCATGAATCCTGGGTATGGGGGTGGGGATGGAGGCAACACTCATTGCAGCTTTGTTTCTATAAAAACCACCAGACAAGAAACTATCTTGCAGGATAGCTAAAAATAAAAGCACCTCTTGGAACGGCAGGGTTAGGGGAACTAGAGTTTGGATATAACTTTCCCCAGTGGGGTTTTCATTTCTTTCACCAATGTTGCCGCCCATACTGATTGTCTGGCAAAATTCGTCAGCATCAGACAACATCTGCACGTTCATGCCTTGCCTGAGCTGCAGCACTTTCTTTTCCAGCCTGTTGTTATTTGTGTCTAGAATTGAGTGAGGGATCCTGGATCTTAAGACAGAGTAGGGCAAGGGACAGTTAGAGCTCACGGGCCGTAATATTTCTTTCCTTCCTTATGAACAAAAATCCGTCTTTCCTGTTGGCTGAATCTAGATGGTTACTATCAGTGGAATCACAAAAAAAAGACGATTGAATTCTGACTGAACATGAACATCTGGGATCCAGGTTAATAGTTTGTAGAACCTGACAGAAACAAGCAATGGGGAATATTTAATAAATGGTGCTGGGAGAACTGGCTAGCCATATGCAGAAGATTGAAACTGGACCCCTTACATACACCATATACAAAAATCAACTCAAGATAGATTAAAGACTTAAATTTACAAACTAAAACTGTAAAACCCCTGGAAGACAACCTAGGCAACACCATTCAGGACACACGAATGGGCAAAGATTTCATGACAAAGACGTCAAAAGCAATTGCAACAAAAGCAAAACTTGACAAATGAGATCTAAGTAAACTAAAGAGCTTCTGCACAGCAAAAGAAATTCATCAGCAAACAGACAACCTACAGAATGGGAGGAAATTTTTGCAAACTACACATTTGACAAAGCTCTAATATCCAGCATTTATAAAGAACTTAAACAAATTTACAAGAAAAAAAACAACCTTATTAAAAAGTGGGCAAAGGACATGAACAGACACTTTTCAAAAGAAGACATACATGCGGCCAACAAGCATATGAAAAAAAGCTCAACATCACTGATCATCAGAGAAATGCAAATCAAAACCACAATGAGATACCATCTCACACCAATCAGAATGACTATTATGTAAAAGTCCAAAAAAAAACAGGTGTTGGCGAGGTTGTGGAGGAAAAGGAACCCTTAGACACTGCTGGTAGAAGTGTACATTAGTTCAACCATCGTGGAAGACAGTGAGGTGATTCCTCAAAGACCTAAAGATAGAAACATCATTCAACCCAGCCATCCCATTACTGGGTATAAACCCAAAGGAATACAGATCATTCTATCACAAAGACACATGCACACGTATGTTCACTGCAACACTATTCACAATAGCAAAAACAGAATTAACTCAAATGCCCATCAATGACAGACTGGATAAAGAAAATGTGGTACACATATACCATGAAATACAATGCAACCATTAAAAAAAAAAAAAAAAGATTATGTCCTTTGCAGGGACATGGATGGAGCTGAAGGCCATTATCCTTACCAAACTAACACAGGAACAGAAAAACCAAATACCGCGTGTTCTCACTTATAAGTGGGAGCTAAATGATGAGAACACATGGACACCGAGAAGGGAACTACACACCCTGGGGCCTACTGGAGGGTGGAAGATGGGAGGAGGGCGATGGTCAGGAAAAATAAACTAATGGGTACTAGGCTTAATACCTGGATGATGAAATAATCTGTAAAACAAACCCCCATGGCATGTTTACCTATGTAACAAACCCGCACATCCTGCACATGTGCCCCTTAACTTAAAAAAATAGTTTTTTGGTAGGTCCCAAAACACCCCAAACACTGGGGGGGAAACACACAAAAATAAACAAAAAAGCAAAACAACACATGGCTCAAAAGCTTCCCCGTTAAAAGGATGGGGTTGGGGGACACAGATGTGGAGGAAAGATATGTGCTTCTCTGCCACCCTCTAGAGTGACATCTGCCAACAATCAGCAAATGAAGATGAATAAAGAACATTCTGATCGGTGATCAAAACCATTGGACATCATAGAAAAACCAATCAGTCCATTCCATCTGCTTGCACTCAACAAAAAAACATGCGATGCTGGTTCTGTGTGCTCTGGCCTTTGTGTGCACAGCACAGGCAGCAAGGTGTGTGGGATTCCTTGTGGCTTGCACCCCAAAGTGACTGTCTTTTGAAAAGTGGCACTTCAACTTCTTGGAAAGTGCCCATTCAATAGTTACCACGCTGCCCGCCTTTAATGGCTTTGGTCCTGAAGTGATGAGGCACACTAGCCCCAAGGAGGCAGCATCTCCGATCTGAATTATATTGGCAGAAAAACCTTATACTTTAATGTTTTCCTTTCTTAAATTACGAAATTCACTTAAAATGACAGCTTTACTGGCATAACTATTATCTGTTTTTAAAACAGCCAAGAGAGCCAAGAGTTTAGGTTTTTCTTCATACTTTACTTGTAAGGGTTGTGCAATTTATGATGTCTGGATTAAATATATTCACGTTTCAATGGTCCCGGTAGAGAGTATGTATTATAATCTAGAAACAGTCATAGCAAAGATGGGGGCAGACTTTCCTGCGACGGCGCTAGTAGCTCCAGTTGTGGGGTCAAGATCACTCTCCCCACTTCCACGAAGGTAGCTCCCTGGGGGTCAGCTGACCATTCTGGCCTCAGTGTAGTGACTGCTCCCACCACAGGTCCTTGCAGCTGCTTTACCCACCATGGGGCTGCTGCAGCAGCGAGGGTGGCAGAGCCAAGATGAGGAAGCCAGGAATGGACTTCCCTGCAGACAAGTACCAGTGAAAGGATGGACTCCGCTGAGCCACATACACACACATATACACACATCTCTAGAATTTGTTGTTGCCGAGGCTGGAGTGCAGTGGCGATCATGGCTCCCTGCAGCCTCAAACTCCTGGGCTCAGGCAATCGTCCCTCCTCAGCCTCCCGAGTAGCTGGAACTACAGGCATGTACCACCACACCCGGCTAATTTTTCTATTTTTTATAAAGACAGGATCTTTCTATGTTGTCTAGGCTAGTCCTGAACTCCTGGCTTCAAGCAATCCTTCCACCTCAGCCTCCCAAAGTGCTGGGATTACAGGTATGAGCCGCTGCACCCGGCCTAGGCTTTATATATTTAAAATTGCAAACTGAAAATTTTGGTGTGCCGATTGGTTGTCATGTTTACGTACCAAAGATGCCTAAAAAAATTAACTTAAGCCTGGGCAACATAGTGAGACCCTGTCTCTACCAAACCCCTGCCCCCCCC
>NW_012109807.1:6492707-6494169 GCF_000951045.1 Mandrillus leucophaeus | reverse complement strand
CCTGGTTGGTGCTGTGTGGACAGCTGTGGTGCTCACACCGCACCACACATGCTGTGGGCACTCCACTGGGATTGACTGAATAATAATGTTTCCTCCTCCTCATTCAACACTCTGTGAGAACACATGCTTGATATCCAAACCGTAACCAGTGTCCTGGCAACAGCAATCCTTTATTAATAGCATCACTATTGATATCAATTCATCTAACACCATACCACATAAGTAAAAATGGTAAATGCGGGCTTCAGGAGGTTTGCTATTGCTAGAGTTATCGTCCAAAAAAAAAAAAAAAACCCAACTGGCAGGCTGTTGCTTCTATCCTGAAATGTAATTGTTTGTTCTGCAATACTTCCAAGAATGATTTCTCTATAAAACTTGGCTTTTGAAGCTCTTCAGGGTCTGGTCTCAACCAGATTTCCAGCTTCACCTCAGTGGGTTTATCCCTAAACCTTGGCAATAATACATTTCTCAGCATCTGGACAGGCTGGGTCTGTTTCGAGCAGGGTGTCCTTGCACATGCTATTTTCTGTGCCAGAAGGTCCTTTTTCTCTTTTTCCTTTGAGTTACTGTTACCTCCTACTCCTGCAGGACTAAGCGGCTATGTTTCCCTACTCTGTAAAGGTTTTCCCAGCTCCCCCAGGCACCAGTGATGTTTCCTCTCCAGTCCCTCTAGCACATTGCCCACGTCTCTATGGCAGCCCTTGCCACATTAAGGACTGGAATCATCTAATTTATTCAGGCAATGTATTTTTTTCTGTTCCCTTGGGAATTGTAGGAGTTCTTAAAACTGGTAACTTTAGAACGCTACCATTTACATGTGTATCAGGTTGAAAACTGAGAACCCACAGGGGCCACACAAGTAGCATCCATGAGGGAAGTGTCCAGGTATAAGCAAAACAAACGTGTAACATGTGATTATAAACGTCAGCGGACCCTCAGCTCCCCAGCTGGGGCGAAGGAACCAAACTGGAGAATCCCACTAGGTCGAATGCTGCTTCTCCAGGCCAGCCTATCTCTGTACCTGGAGACAAGAACTCATTATTATCAAATCTTTTGATTTTTTTCACATGAAGTCCCAAATCCTTAGGTTTATATCAGATCTCCTGATTTTAAAATGCTGGTGACTAATTTGAAAAGTTTTAACAATGAAAAGTTTCACTGTGTTTTAGCAATGAAACATATCTGCGGGTAGGACAAGGCCGGTGGGGCACTATTCTGAGACCTCTCATCTACGTCCCATTATTACACGTTTTGAGATGGCTCAGTATAAAATAGAAAAATATACAGACCCCAACCAGGAGAAGTTTTACCCACTCAGGAGTTTAGACTAGTAGGGCCAGGGATAAACAAGGGGTGAACCAAATACTCTCACTTCCACAGCCCACCTTTTTTTTCTTAAAGTAAAAGCAAGTTTATTAAGAAAGTAAAGGAATAAAAGAATGGCTACTCCATAGAGCAGTTA
>NW_012109807.1:6487912-6488312 GCF_000951045.1 Mandrillus leucophaeus | reverse complement strand
TGGAGTGCAGTGGCGCAATCTCGGCTCACTGCAAGCTCCACCTCCCGGGTTCACGCCATTCTCCTGCCTCAGCCTCCCAAGTTGCTGGGACTATAGGCGTCCGCCACCACGTCCTGCTAATTTTTTGTATGTTAGTAGAGACAGGGTTTCACCGTGTTAACCAGGATGGTCTCGATCTCCTGACCTTGTGATCCGCCTGTCTTGGCCTCCCAAAGTGCTGGGATTACAGGCGTGAGCCACCGTGCCCGGCCAAATTTGGCATTTTTAAAGCCCTTATGAGTTTGAATACTTTCTGGATAATTTCTAGCCTCACTCTCTTTCTCTTGTCCTTCTGAAACTCTGATGACAACCATGTAAGATCTTTTCTTATAGTCCTGCAGGTCCCCAGGGCTCTGTCCTT
>NW_012109807.1:6482310-6484182 GCF_000951045.1 Mandrillus leucophaeus | reverse complement strand
ATCACCCAAGCAGTAGACACTGAGCCCAATTCATAGTCTTTGATCCCTCACTCCTCTCCCACCTTTCTCCTGAATCCCGAAAGTCCATTGTAGCATTCTTAGGCCTTTGCATCCTCATAGCTTAGCTCCCACTTAGGAATGAGAACATACGATGTTTGGTTTTCCATTCCTGAGTCACTTCACTTAGAATAATAGTCTCCAGTCCCATCCAGGTTGCTGCAAAGGCCATTAATTCATTCCTTTTCATGACTGAATAGTATTCCATGGTGTGTGTGTGTGTGTGTGTGTATATATATATATAACATTTTCTTTATCCACTTGTTGATTGATGGATCACCTCACTTATTTAAAAAAATTCTATTTTGAAATAAATACAGATTCACTGGAAGTTGCAAAAAACAATAGTACAGAGATTGTTCATGTACCCCTCACCCAGTTACTCCCAAGGTTAAATCTTATGTAACTATAGTATAATATCAAAACCAGAAAACTGACAATGGCACAATATATAGTTCCTTGTAATTTTATCACATGTATAGATGGTCAGGCCTCCCAGCCCCAGCCTGCAGGTATACATGCAGATGGCCTGAGGCAATCGAAAACCACAAAAGAAGTGAAACAGCCAGCTCCTGTCTTAACTGATTGACCAACCTTACAACATTCCATGATGACCTGTTCCTGCCCTGCCCCAACTGACTGATCCATCGACCTCGTGACGTTCTTCTTCTGGACAGTGAGTCCCATCATCTCTCCACCTTGCACCTTGTGACCCCTCCTCTGCTGACAATAGATAGCCACCTTTAACTGTAACTTTCCACTGCTTACCAGCCTTGCTGCTCACACAAAGCCTGTTAGTGGTCTTTTCACCCGGATGGGCTTGACATAGATTCATGTAACCACCACCACTATTAAAATATCGAACTGTCCTACCACCATAAAGATCTCCCTCATGACGCCCTTTTAGGGTCACTCACACCGACCTCCGCCCTCTACCATTCCTGATTTCTGGCGACCACTCCTCTGTTTTCCGTCTCTAAAAGGCTGTCATTTTGAGAATGTTATAGAAATAGAATCACATAGTTATGTGTTCTTTTTTAAACTAAATTATTGAGATAGAATTTATTCATAGTAAGTATCCTTTTGAGATGGGCCTTTTTTCAGTCAACTCAATGTCATGAGAGCCATCCACGGTTTTTAACACATCCATAGCTTGTTTCTTTTTATTGCCAGGTAGGATTCCATGGTACGGACCTTTAAAGGTTCACCTGTTTTTTTAACCATTCGCCCAATGAGGGGCATTCTGGCTGCTTCCAGTTTTGGACTATTAAGAATAAGGCTGCTATGAATATTTCTGAATAGGTTTCTATGTGGATGTAGATGTCCATTTCTCTGGGACACTGCTTCCGGGCTTTCAAACTTGTCTTCTGTCTTCAAAATTTGACTCTCATGAGTCTGCATGGGGATTTCTTTGAGTTTATCTTGTTTGGGATTTGTTCAGATTCTTGAGTCTGAAGGTTTATGTCTTTTGTAAAATTTGGCTTTTTTTTTTTTCTTTTTTTTTTGAGATGGAGTCTCGCTCTGTCTCCCAGGCTGGAGTGCAGTGGCGCAATCTCGGCTCCCTGCAAGCTCCGCCTCCTGGGTTCACGCCATTCTCCTGCCTCAGCCTCCTGACTAGCGGGGACTATAGGCGCCCGCCACCATGCCCAGCTAATTTTTTTGTGTTTTTAGTAGAGACGGGGTTTCACCGTGTTAGCCAGGATGGTCTCGATCTCCTGACCTTGTGATCCGCCCGTCTTGGCCTCCCAAAGTGCTGGGATTACAGGCGTGAGCCACCGTGCCCGGCCAAATTTGGCATTTTTAAAGCCATTATGA
>NW_012109807.1:6473328-6478105 GCF_000951045.1 Mandrillus leucophaeus | reverse complement strand
TTGTGCCTGCTGCCAGGTTGCTGGCTTCTCCAGCATCTACTCTGTGCTATATAAGGAAAAAAGGAAACCCAGGAAAGTTACCACCATGTCTTTTCCTCAGGCCCAAAGGCCCGAGCTGATTTGCCCTCTCCCTGCCTCTCAGCCTTGTTATGTTTGTTTTATATGTAACACCCATGGAGTTTAGCTGTACTTAGCAGGAGGAGGAGGAAAAAGGGCATTCACATCTTGTCCCAGAACAGGCAACCACCACTTGGTATTTAGCCAGTAGAAAGGAACGCTCTCTCAATACTTCCAACCTCCAGCTCTGGTTAATTATCTCAGAAGCTGATGAAGGAAACAATTACAAAAGTCTCTGCTATAGTTCCTGCCCATTTTATCACCTCGTCAAATGAGGCATTAATTCGTTCATTTTAAAACTGCTATTATGAGAATTAAGCTCAGATTTCACAAGGGTGTATACCAAACCTGAAAAGGACATGTTACCAAGAATGTACACAGCCTCGTGAGAAAAATGACTCAAATGAAACGAGGCTGTAAAAATGTTAAGGATAGAAAGTCGAGTGCTTTAAATGTTATATTCATAGTGAAAAATTCTCTCAATAGATTTGTGAGGAAATGGGCTTTCCAGGATTCCAGTTAGCTGGGGACAGAGAAACGGATAGAATATCTAAGGGTTGACTTTGCTTTTTCCCTGGGAGAGGATAGGGTTTTGCTGATGCTGGGTTTTGCTCAAGATTGAGTTAGAGCCTCTCGGGGCACCTGGGATCTGAGCTGTTCCAGCTCTGTGGGAGCACCTCTGCCTCAGCCGTTCCTGTGACCTTGGCTGAAGAAGCCGAGGACCTCATCTAAACTCACAGGGCGTAAGTGTGTGGTCTTTCCCCGCCAGTGTGTGGACTACAAAGCAGCATGATCATAGTTATAGAAAAATACACACACAGAGGAAAAAGATGCTGAAAGGATATTCAAATGTTAACTGTGGGTATTTTTGGATAGTGGAAATATGGGGATTAAACGGTTTTTGAACTTTTCTATATTTTCAAAATTTCATTGTCTTTTCACCAGTAAAATACATGTCACCATTTTCAAGTCTATGTGATTCTGGAAAATGACTATGCATGTATTCCTGAATGTCGCTTGCTAGCATTTTGTTTAGGAGTTTAGGGGGTTGATATTCACAGGTGAACTAAATATTTACATCGACATATTTTACATTCTGGGGGAGATTTTTGACAGCTTTGTATCATGATGGTTTTCGCTTAAAAGAATCAATTGGATAGTGTTTTACCTTTTCGTAGTGTTCTGGGAAATGTTAAGTAATATGAAAGTTACCTGTTCTTTGAACGTTTAAAATCATTTGTCACCTATAAAATCATCTAATCTCAGAACCTTTAAGAATGGCAATTCTCTGATATCTTTCACAATTTATTATTTGGTTATTGGCCATTAATTCTTGTGTCAATTTTTAAATTTTTTTCCCAAAAGATTCTATTTAATTTATATGTTCAACTTTACTACCACAAAAGTTATATAATATTCTCTTATAATAAAAGCATGGTGTCTATTATATTACTTCTTTTAAAATTTTTCCTGTTTCTTGTTTCTTCATTATATTTGCCAAAAGTTTTCTAGAAACAGCTTTTGACTGATATACCATAATAACTCTAGTGTTTTCTGGCTTTGCTGCTACATTTTTCATGTTTATGTAAAATACTTTTACAAACTTCTTGAGTTGAAGGCTTGTTTCAGCTATGTTTACTCTTCCTTAATAATAGCAGCCTCTGCGACTATCATTCTGCCTGAGTGTACCCATGGTTGCAGGCGATCATCCTTGTTATGTTCTGTTTTTATTTTCCTTACTTTCTAAATAGATCATCGAAGTCATTTTTAAGTCTTGTTTGATCAAATAGTCATTTAGAAAAATGCTTTTCAATACCTGATGACATTTCAGTGGGATAAACATTATACTTAATTCCAAAAATAAACAGGATGGGAATGTGTAATAGCTTAGCACATGTGGAAACCTCAGTGGTCAGTGGCTTCAGCCTGGGGCAGGAACCTTGGAGCTGTTTTGAGCCGATTTGGACAAGGTGAGAGGAGGGACAGGCAGCACAGCTCATTAACTCTGAACCAGGAGTAGGATGGGAGTAGGGAATGGCCTGGGGAAGGGATTAGGCCATAAAGAAGACTTATGCACCACTGTGATATCCCGAAGGGCCCTGAAACCTTCTACTGGCCTTAGGGAACAATAAAAGTCAACAGAACCTGCCACATTTAGCTGAGGAGAAACTCAGTAATATAGGAGGTCCATAAACTTGGACATAAATTAAGTCTCATATTTCACTGCGGATGCTATTGTAGCATCTGGAACTCTTTCAGTTACAAACCAAAGAATTCAGAGATCCTCCTGACCAGCCCATTAGGCCATTTACACAGACGTATCAGAAAGTGAGGTGCTGAGGCCCAACTTCCAATTTCAGAAGAGTGCTGAGACACAAGGCTTGAACCCCAATTTGAGATACCAGAGAGACAGATGTCATCTTGTGGGGTCCTAGTTACTTCCTGGGTTTGTACCCTTTATGACATAAAATGTCACAGGTGACAATAAGCCATTAGTTCTTAACCAGCTGCCGGATCCTCTGCTCTCTTGCTTAGAGGGGCGCTGTGACTTGGGGCATCTGTTCCAACACTCGAAACATTTCTTAGTATGGAATTCCTGAGTTTACAGCATCACTACCTGACTACTGACATTTGCTAAGAAATACAATTTCTTTTGTTCAGGGTTCAGCCCTGCTTTTGGATTTATCAGCTTTTCTTTTTCAGATGGGTGAAGAATGTTCTCCTGTAGATGAACCAAGACAAAAAAGCTATGCTTGGAGCTCTGGGTCATGTTGGGAACAAAGTTTTACTTTCAGTTGAATAAAGATGCACGGGTGGCCCCACCAAAGAGAAAGGCATTTCACAAATAAAGAAAAAACACAATAATGTACAGACATGCATTGGTTCCCAAAGATTCGTGGGCTTGAAAGTTCTTCTGACTATAATGGAATAACATATTTATTTAATACTGAAAGTCCATCAGAGAACAGTTTCCATACAGCCATCTTCTCTGGACCCAAGGCTTTGAATGGGGTAGAGTCCTCTAGCCTGTCCTTCGGACGGAAGTGTCTTTGGAGATCTGTACATGTCACTGGGCAGCATGGAAATGGCTACGGATCTTTTTATGTCCGAACATGAATTAGGCTGGGAGTCCAGATGGCGGAGGGCCCTGGAGGACGCCAGGCTTGTCCCCTGTAAAAGGCTTCTCTGAAAGCCCTGTGTTGGCTTGGCCAGGCCCCCTCTGTACCACACAGCTTGGCAAGACCAGTTTGCAGCTGCATTTCCCGCCTGTCCTGGGCCCTGTTTGAGAGACTGTGACAAGCAGCAGCTGCCTTCTGGTGATACAAACTTGCCTCCCCCTCTTTCAGGCGGGTGGTACCCCTAGAGACACTGAGTTGAAAAGCCCTTCTTGGCCCAGAGAGAAGCTCAAGCAGGGAATTCAACATCCTTCCTTGACAACTGGGATGGGAGCTGCCATGTGGCCTGGGCCCAGCCACGAGAAAGCTGAGAACATCCACTTGGACAACTTCTCCCCTGGCAGAGGGAGCTGAACGCGTGGACGGAGTGACGGCCATCTGGTGGGCGTGTGGCAGCCAGGGTGCATGGGATGGGAGGCGCTGCCTCTTCGGAGGTTAAGCTGACCGGCTGGCGGGTGGGACGGCCATGCCAGGGGTTGGGGGCCATTGCCCTCCAGCTGCCAAGAGAGTGAGCAGGCTGCCCCAGACGAGCGAACGACCTCGGCAGTGCTTCATCTGACCTGCTGGCAGGACACGGCTTCCGCATGCTTCCGACTTCCTCTGCGTGCTTTCCCTGCCTCTGCAGCTGCTGGATGTGGGCAGGGAAGCTCCCATGCGATGGCTTTTCAGGCACCAGGTCTATGGGGAAATGCTGGGAGATTCTGGGCTACAAGAATTGCCCGACACTCTGAGCTTCTTTCTAGCCCTGTCCTCGGACGTTAGATTCCCAGGGACTGCTTATAGAGGTGAAAGCATGTTGAGGGCACCTCTGTAAACCCATCTGCTCCCTACCTCAATCCTGGAAGAGAGAGGCTGTACTGTGAAGCACACCTCTTTTACCCCAAGCAATGGGAGCGTTTTAAGGCAATATAACCCATTAGAGATCCTGCCACCCATATACTTATTTATAATAGTCCTTCCATTTATTCAGATATATTTTCAGTTCAAGGAGGCCTTTGGATAGCGCGGCCTCAAACTGCCATCCTCGTGGAAACTCCATAATCCATATGGCAGTAACACTTTACCAGAGTTCTTTGACTTTTTTTTTTTTAACAGCTTCATTAAGATATAATTTACATACCACCCATTTCAAGTATATAATTCAATGTATTTTATAATCTTCATAGGATTATACAACTACCACCATGATCTAATTTTAAAACATTTTTTATCCTCCTTAAAAGAAAACAGCACTTTGGGAGGCCGAGGCGGGTGGATCATCTGAGATCAGGAGTTAGAGACCAGCCTGACCCATATGGTGAAACCCCGTCTCTACTAAAAATACAAAAAAATTAGCTGGGCGTGGTGGCGGGTGCCTGTAGTCCCAGCTACTCAGGAGGCTGAGACAGGAGAATCGCTTGAACCTGGGAGGCAGAGGTTGCCGTGAGCGGAGATTGCGCCACTGCACTCCAGTCTGGGAGACAGAGCAAGACTCTGTCTCAAAA
>NW_012109807.1:6471561-6473278 GCF_000951045.1 Mandrillus leucophaeus | reverse complement strand
AACCTGGGAGGCAGAGGTTGCCGTGAGCGGAGATTGCGCCACTGCACTCCAGTCTGGGAGACAGAGCAAGACTCTGTCTCAAAAAAAAAAAAAAAAAAAAAAAAGGAAAAGAAAAGAAACTGTGTATCCATTAGCAGTCAACTCCCATTCCTCCCACCCCAAGCTTCCCTTGACCCCAGCCCTAAGCACGCACTAATCTCCTTTCTATAGCTGTAGATTTGCCCCTCTAGACATTTCATAGAGAGGGAATGATGTAAGTATCTGGTCTTTTGTGACTACTACTTTCACTTAGCGTAATGTTTTAAAGGGCCATCTATACTGTAGCATGTATCAGCACTTCGCTGCTTTTCCTGGTTGAATAATACTCCATTGTATGAATATACCACATTTTGTTTATCCTTTCATTAGATGATGGACATCGCAGTGTTTCCATTTTGGGCTACTATGGATAATGCCGCTATGCGCATTCATGTCTAAGTTTTGTGTGAACATATGTTTTCATTTCTCTTGGGTATATACATAAAAGAGGAACTGCTGGGTCCTTTGCTAACTCTGAGTTTAATCTTTTGAGAACTGCATGACTATTTTCCAAAGCAGTTGCACCACTTTGCATTCCCACCAGGAGTGCATGGGGTTCTAACTTCTCCACACGCTCGTCAGCAATTGTTATTGTCCATCTTTTCGATTCTGCCCATCACGCTGGGTGTGAAGTGGTGTCTCACTGCGGTTTTGATTTGGATTTCCCCAGAGGCGAATGATATTCATTCAGTATCTTTCCATGTGCTCGTCAGCCATTTGCATATCTTCTCTGGAGAATGTGTATTCAAATCCTTTGGCCTTTTTATTAACTTGAGTTACATTAATTCTTTATATATTCTGGATACAAGTTGTTTATCTGATATACATTGTGCAAGTACTTTCTCTCTGTCTGTGGTTTGTGTTTTTACTTCCTTGATGGTATCATTTGCTACAACACAAACATTTCTAATTTTCTGGAAGTTCAGGTAACCTATATTTTTCTTTTGTCACTTGTCCTTACTTGACTCTGCTTAATAGTAACAGATGCTTAAATGTATAGGATTCTTTAACTCTGCTTAATAGTAAGAAATGCTTAAATGTATAGGATTCTTTAACTCTGCTTAATAGTAAGAAATGCTTAAATGTATAGGATTCTTTAACTGTTTTCAAGGCATTTTTTTTCAAGTCCCACCTCTGAGCCTCACAACAAACCAATGGAGTAGGAAAGTCAGCTACAGTTATGTCTATGGAAGGCAGAGCAGAGGGGTCCAGTGACTTACTCCAGGCTGCACATCAGGTTAGTGGAGGAGAGAGGCTGGAGCGCAGATCTCGGCCTCCTAATACTACCCTGTGCTTTCTCAACAAGTGGGGATAAATTTCCAGCCTTTCTGGCCCCAGATGGATACATTAGGTCATTCTTCCCCGTGAGGCAGCATGGCGCATAGTCAGACAGACCCAAGTGGACGTTTTACTGCCTGCTTGCTGGCTGTATGACCTTTGGAAGTTACTTACCCTCTCTGCGCCTTGGCTACCTCACTGACATTAAAGGGGTAACAAAAGTGACAACCTCATAGTGTTGCTAGGTGAGTTAGACGAGAAAATGCTCATAACATTCTTTTTTTTTTTTTTTTTTTTTGAGACAGAGTCTTGCTCTGTCACCCAGGCTGGAGTGCAGTGGCGCGATCTTGGCTCACTGCAA
>NW_012109807.1:6462915-6471511 GCF_000951045.1 Mandrillus leucophaeus | reverse complement strand
ATTCTCCTGCCTCAGCTCCCTGAGGAGCTGGGATTACAGGCACCCGCCATCATACCCAGCTAATTTTTGTATTTGTAGTAGAGATGGGCTTTTGCCACGTTGGCCAGGCTGATCTTGAACTCCTGACCTCAGGTGATCTGCCTGCCTTGGCCTCCCAAAGTGCTGGGATTACAGGTGTGAGCCACCGAACCCAGACTCATAACATTCTTAACATAGTGCCTAGCACATAGCAAATGCTCAATTAATAGTTAATATTATTCTATCTATTTATTTATTTATTGAGACAGAGTCTCACTCTGTCGCCCAGGCTGGAGTGCAGTGGTGCAATCTCAGCTCACTGCAAGTTCCACCTCCCGGGTTCTCCTGCCTCAGCCTCCCGAGTAGCGGGGACTACAGGCGCCCGCCACCAAGCCCAGCTAATTTTTTGTATTTTTAGTAGAGACGGCGTTTCACCGTGTTAGCCAGGATGGTCTCGATCTCCTGACCTCGTGATCCACCTGCCTCGGCCTCCCAGAGTTCTGGGATTACAGGTGTGAGCCACCGTGCCCGGCCAATATTATTCTTTAATTTTTAGTACCTGTAATGCTTTTTCCAACATAGTAGCCGCACCAAGTAAGAATTCTTCCAGTTTACCTGCATTGTTAACTCACATGACCCATCTGGTCATTTTGCAGAATTATAAATGTTTTCTCAGGAAGGAATTGAAGGGATCAGCTAGTCCAACTCCCCAGAAAAGGAAAGCGGCATGTACAGGATTGCACGACAAGTGAGTTTTGCAACACGACCTCTCAGGAGTCTCCTCTTTTGTTTCCATAAACCTGGCTGCTTCAGTGCAAAGCTACAGATAGCTCTGATTGACTGATTGATTGATTGATTCATTCATTCATTCAGAGACAGGGGCTTGCTATGTTGGCCAGGGTTGTCTAGAACTCCTGGCCTCAAACAATCCTCCCAGCTTGGCCTCCCAAAATGCTTGGATGACGCGTGTGAGCCACCATGCCCAGCCCAGACAGCTCTGATTCAGAACAAGGTCAAAGGAAGCTCCCAAGAGAGACTGGAAGGGCCCAAAGTGATGGCAGTGCCCAGATCTTAGTCTGGAATCATGTTTGGCTCCTGCTCCTGAAAACCCTCCTTCTAACCCAATCTCTGTCTGAACAAACCAGTTCCATTTCTCTCCTGTGTTTAAAGCAAATAAAGTGAGCTCTGAATGTCAGCAGCATGTGGTGTTTAATTTGCATCTCACCGAGGAATACAAGACTTAAGGATGATGAGCGAAGAAGATTTTTATGGAAGCCAAATTACAGCATCTGAGACACAGGCTTGTGGCCGTATCAGCTCAAGCTGTGATCTTGTTAGCTGTCATAAACCAAGCTGGGTTTGTTCCTTGGCTGAGGACTCTCAGGGCAAATGTGTAAAATATTACTCAGGTGTTTCTGCAGGGAGTGCTCTTAGTCCTTTTCAAAGGCTGCATCACAGAGCACAGCTGATAGACTGTGTCTGGTGACAGGAAACAGGGACCACAATTAAAATGAGTGAAAACACAGTTAGAACATGCATGTCTTGCCATCAGAAGCCCGTAAGGAGGGCCGTGCCCAGATCTGGGTAATTCTGAGGCTCAGCGGCCTCACCAAGGACTTGGGCTCTGTCTGTCTGTCCTCACTGCCACCCTTGGCTTGTCTTTAGGTGGATGTGCCTCACTCCCCTGATGGCTGCTGCGGTTCTCACACGCAGATGACAGTGTCCAGAGAAAGGGATATTACTGCCCTGTGTCCCTTGCTAAGTAGATCATCCCTCACTGGCTTGAATGTCACCACATGCCCATGACTAAACCGGTTCCACAGCGAGGGTAATAAGGCAACAAATGCTAGCTTAGGCCAGTTAACAGTCACCCCTTAGTATGGAGGACAACCAACGTCCCCTGAAGACTCTGGCACTCAGAGGAGGGTGACCCAAACGGCTTCTCTGTCAGGGAGTGACAGGTGACTGCTGAGCAGGCAATCAGTGGTGTCTCTCTCATGCAGAAGGCCTGCTCCAGTCATGAGATCCTGGGTGTTCCAGACAAACCAGATTAGCTACACATCTGCTCCAGACCAACAGGGCTGGCTTGGTGGGTCATCCCAACTGAGACTCCGGGAGAGAGGCACTGGGCCTAGGAACCTGCACACCAGGCCTCTAGTCACAGCTGTGCTGATAACCCCACTGTGGGTCTCAGTCTCCCCATCTATGAAGAGATGGGCTTAGACTAGATGATTTCTGTGGTCCCTGTCACTTCTAATACCTTTTGATAAATGTATACTAAATTAAAAAGAAAAAAACAGGCCAGGTGTGGTGACTCACACCCATAATCCCAGCCCTTTGGGGGGTCAGGGTGGGAGGATCACTTGGGGCCAGGAGTTTGAGACCAGCATGGGTAACATAGTGAGACCCCTGTTTCTGCAAAATCAAAAAAATTTGCCAGGGGTGGTGGTGCATACCTGTAGTCCTAACTACTCGGAGGCTGAGGTGGCAGGATCACTTGAGCCAAGGAGTTAAGAGTTTCACTGAGCTATGATGGCATTACTGCATTTCAGCCTGAGTGACATAGCAAGGACCTGTCTCCCAAAACAAACAAAAAACCCCAAAGACCCTCTGACACTTCTTTGTCCCCTCCAAATCACATGGTGAAATCTGATCTGCATTGCTGGAGGTGGGGCCTAGTGGGAAGTGTTTGGGATGTGGGGGAGGATTGCTCAGTAATGGCTTGGTGCCCTCCCCCAGGTAATGAGTGAGTTCTCGCTTTACTAGTTTATGCAAGAGCTGGCTGTTTATAGGACCTGGTACCTCCTCCTCTTCTCCCTCTTCTTGTCATGTGAGACACCTGCTTACTCTTTGCCTTCTACCATGAGTGAAAGCTTCCCGAGGCCTCACCAGACACAGATGCTGGTGCTGTGCTTCCAGTACCGCCTGCAGAACCACGAGCCAAACACATCTCTTTTCTTTATAGATCACCTGGCCTCAGGTATTCCTTTATAGCAATGCAAATAGACTAACACACCATTTAAAAAAATTACTATCCCTAGAGATGCCTAACCTGAATTTCCAACTAGAAGCGGTGTTAATTTCTATTTTAATTCTTTCTGTTCCTCCCATTTAGGCTGATGAGCAATGGTGAGGCCAAGAAAAGACCAGAGAACCCTGGAGCCAGAGTCACAGATGATTCACTCCTGCTCGTCTTCAGTTGACTCTAACAAGCTGCCTGGGGTTTCCTCCCTAAATTCGCACACGGCATTGCTGTGTAACAGCTGAGCAGGTGCCACATTCCTGGCTTTGCTACCTCTAGGAGTCTAGGTAATTCTCATCATAACTACGTCTGCCATGCTGTGCTGTGGGTACAGATTTCTTCTCTCGCTGTGTATAAAGTGGCTTCAAGGGATCTGCCTGCGACCACATCCACCCGGAGCATTTCGGGTTTCAGGTTTAGGTGGGTGAGGATTTTTCTGCCATGAAGAAAGGTCGGTGCTCCTCGCCTGTCACTGTTGCTCTGCAGCCATATGTGCCTGGTACTGTTCTGAGTGTGGAGGGGGCAGAAGGCACAAGGTTAATCATGTCCTTAGAGTTGGAGGGCCTAGAATCACGTTCAAGAGAAAACTGTCTGTCAAGTGCTCAATGCGGCCATCAAATCCCAAGTCCTAATTCTTAGTTCTTAGACTTCAGAGGCCGGGGGGAGAACAAGGAGTAGAGTTTCCAGGCAGGAATTCTTAGAGGAAGTGGGGCCTGAAACACTGAGTCGGATTTGCAAGGAAAAGAGAGAAGGGGGCAAGCTGCAGGCAAAGTGGGTGGAATAACAGGAGGCTGGGATTTGCAGGGTGGGTTGTGTGGGGGAAGCTGAAATAGATGCAGGCCCCGGGGAGGAACCATTTATGCTTCCTTCAATTTTATAGCATCCAGCACTAGGCAGCCCTTCTATTTAGATATGGGTGATCAGGAAGAGAGCTGAAAAAACAGACTGGGATTGCCTGGTTTCCTATAGGGTGTGAAGCTGACATTCTATGAGCAAATCTGTGTAATTTAAATAACACTACACCAACTAGGAGGTGCTGAGAACAATATAGGAGCAGGGGTCTCCAGCCCCACTTCGGTACAGTCACTGCTGGAGTGGAGGGAAAATGAATCGAGGGTGGGAGCGCTCTCCTCCAACCATGGAGACTCATTTGAATGCACTGCAGGGGCTGTGCCCCCAGAGGACTCTCAGGGAGGTGGTCCTGATGGAAAATGGCACCCATGTGCAGACGCTGAGAATGAGCCCAACCCGTGACAGGCAAATTACCACGAACACATTTTATTCAAGGGAAGGAATGTTAAAGCCAGACCTTTGTTTCTTTAAGGCTTGCTGAAAATAGAAAGGTTGTTTTATGGGCAGGCTGAGCAAAGAAAGAGAAGGCTGAGAGGGGGTGGTAAGAAAAAGAAGGGGGAATGAAATAAACTAGAATGCGGTCAATATAATTTTATTTGCTTTATTATTCCTGAGTATGGTGCCAATAAGTCTGAGTTCTGCGACTCCCAGCTCCACCATCATAGAGAACGCGAGCAATCTCGCTCCCAGAAATGAGCTGCCCACTAAAAGGAAAAGAATCACCACATCACAGAACAGGCCAATAAAACTCTCAGCCCAGCCCAGCCTGATTGGATGGAGTCCTCCCAGCAGGGTCTGAATGACCTGTGCATCAGTGCTGGACGACAAGCCAGGCCTGCCAGGCTGCAGCCCGTTCTTTCATTGAACTCACACCACGGGGTCCGTGGATGCAGAGTCAGGCCCTGGCTGGGCATGGGTACAGGCAGGACGACTCAGACATGTACTGGAGACAGTCCTTGCCAACAGGGAGCTCCTGGTGGAAGCTCTGGTTCATGTCTTTGATCAGAATGACTCTGCTTCGAACAAAGGTAGCCTTGCCTGTTTCCACTGCAGAAAAGATGAGTGAGAGTTCCCAGGAGACTTTTGGTGGTCGAAGGGAGAGAGGACAGGAGGAAGGTATTCAGTCAGACTTCAGAGCACACCTGGCAGTGTGTGCCTCAGTTAACTCCAAGGAGCAAAATGCATTTGGAACTTCCAATTTTTTTTGTTGACCTCTGTTTTTTTTTTTTTTTTTTTAACTTACAAGATAGGCCTTTCCTGATGCCATATAAGGGCAATGATCAGCTTCCCCCTTCCTGGAGCCAGGACTTGCCACATCATTTGCAGCGCAAAATGCAAACGAGAGCCCCTTGTTCAAATAGCAAGATCAAAGTGCCATCCGAGGCGCTCAAAATACAAAGGTTCTTCCTTTCTTCTATGGTCTCTCAGTTGGTCAAGGCATTTTAATTTGCTACTTAATGGCATGCTTTCGGGGCAATGGAATACTCATGTGGTGCATGTAGGATCTCACAGGTATCTGGCGGCTCGGCCTGCAATCTAGCATGTGCAGGGAGCTCACCACCTCTGCCAGCCCAGGATGGGCGTGCAATGCCCTGGCTGGGGTTAGTGAGGTCGAGCCAGGTATCTCTGTGTCTCGTTGGCCCAGCAGACATGGGAGAGAAGACAATCCCCATGGGGACTGCAACCTTTGAACCGGGACACACGATGCCTCTGGGTTAGGGGCGGGGACAGGCTCGCCCCGCTGCCCAGCCACCCACCGCATGTGCCCTCATGCTGTCAGCTTGCGGCAAAACGTGGGTGCCATGTCTGGGCCTGTGAGCCCTGTCCTGACCTGCCATGCACCTATGCCCTCCTGGGCTGCTGGATAGCAGCAGTTACTGTGTAGGGTGGAGCAGGGAAGGCCAGGTGGTGCCAGGGCAGCAGGCTGGAGCTGGCAGCTGAGAGGGACCCATGGGAGCCAAGGCTCTGAGCCCAGACAGATGCTCCATCGTCCTACTGGACTTCACTTACAAAACATGAATTCAAAGATTAAAGTTATTAAGGATTTCAAGATGCCCACCACAGAGCATTAAACTAAGTAAGAGGCTATCTGCGTACAGGGCCCTGGGAGGCTGCACAGGTCACTACTCCTGCCTGGAGCCACCAGTTGTCTTCTACCTTTGTCTTCCTCTAAGAGAAAATGCCCAAGCCACAGCTGCCACCAAGGTTCCGGGGACTGTTGCCTTCTGAAGCCGTCCAGGTCCTGCCAATCATCTACCCAGCTACCTATCTGCTTGAATTCCTCTAGGTGCTTGCTAGTGGAAAGGTGGAAGAAAATTTCCCAGACTATCTTCAGGTTACCAAGGAGGTGACAGTTTAGGAAGCTTACAGAGAGCTCTATGGAGACAGAATTTTAAATAAGCTGGAGTCCCATGTAATTAAAATAATTTTGAATTAAAACTATCACTTCAGTAATTGCTTTTATAGTAGAATATTTACTACCATTGCCATTGTGTAACTTACATCATTAGTTACTGTTGGAAAAAAGTCAGTCAATGAATAATTAATAGGATGTGATAACCAAGGGAGGAATGGTGCTTAAGAACAGAGCTTGAAGGAAAGTGTCACCTACACGCAGCCCCATTAATAAGCGCCTCGCAGTCCAACGCCACTTGCAAGGAGGTGAGGCCCTGGTCCGTTGCCTCCTGTTATTAGAGGTCAATAGAAAAATCTCCTTAGCCTCGTCACAGATGTGGACAAAGGTCAGGGATTCTCCTTAGTGGCAGCAAGAAAAAGCTTCCACTTTATCAAAGCAGACAGTCCTTGGCACAAGTAACTCAGCAAAAATACAAATTAGAAATAGCACCCAAAGGCCAGACTGGTGCTGAGGCTGCCAGCCATGCTTCAGAGAAAGTGGCAGTCTCATGTTTGCCCTCAGGAGACTAAGGTGGGAGGGCAGCAAGTGGGAGTTCCACCAGATGCCTCCGACCTGCACACGGCCCCAGCCGACTGATTTCCAAACAGGCCCAGCGCCTGCAGCAAGCACCACACACACTCGACACACACAAGATACAGTCTCTCGTGGAAAACCTGGGGGAACTCTTGTGCACAGCTCCTGCTGGAAGTGAGATGCATATTCTACTGTTTGGAACGAGAGGAAATTCATTTTCAAGGAAGCTTTCTTGAAGGGAGAGACAGAATTTTGACTTAAGTTGCATCCACTGTTTGTATACAGATGGTCTTTCAAGATCCTGACATTTTCTTACGTAATTTCCAAGAAAGATCAAATACTTTTAGAGAACATTTTTTTCCTTTTTTTTTCTTCTTTTTTTCTTTTTTTATTATTATTATACTTTAAATTCTAGGGTACATGTGCATAACGTGCAGGTTTGTTACATATGTATACTTGTGCCATGTTGCTGTGCTGCACCCATCAACTCGTCATTTACATCAGGTATAACTCCCAATGCAATCCCTCCCCCCTCCCCCCTCCCCATGATAGGCCCCGGAGAACATTTATTTCTTAATGGTCTTTCAATCAAAGTATCGTTTGTGTAGGGTTGCCAGGCAAAGTACAGGGCACCCTGTGAACTTTGAATTTCAGATAAACAATGAAAAATATACAATATTAGGGATACATTGAGACTACAGAATTATTCATTGTTCCTGGATTTTTATTTGCTAAATCTGGCAACCTTAGGTTTGCAATCTTTCTTATCCATCCAATGTAAAGATGTGTGGTGCTGAGCATGTCTGGTGCTGAGTACAGAGAGGGCTTTACTGGAGGGGTTGTGTATGGATTACTTAAGGAAGATAAATGACACCTGGAAACAGCATCAACATGAAATCATGTGCAGGAGATTTCCTGCTTGAAATTTTGCAGAGTGTCTTCTGGGTTGTGTGACAGGATCCTAGATGAAATGACAAGCGAGAGGATTAATTATAATTAATCACAGAAGGATAGTTTGGGGGCCTGGGAATTCGTATTTCAGGTTGCCAAAGCTATTTAAAAAGCAATGTAATACAACAGTTGTAATGGAAGAACAATCAGAAGATAAAAGTAAAGCACTGATAAAATATCGTATGAGTCTATTTCAAAGTTGCAAAATTCAGGGTTAAAATATTTCTCTTTAGAGCTTTTGAATTAGTTGAAGAGGATGAAAGGCAAGCTTTATGTAACCACTTTTCCAGTGAAATAAAACCTGTTTACATCTTGGTGACTGAAACACCTTCCAGCTAATTTAGAATTCTCAAGTGGCCACATGAAAAGATTAGAATTTCTATAAAAAGAAATGTCCCAGTTGCGTTCCAGTTCAGGTATAGAGAACGCAGTTACTGAAGGGTCTTCAGTTCATCTGAGCTAGCCAAGTGCCACCCATCGGAAGCTGCTGCATTTGGACACTAGAACATTAGAAGATGCTATTTTATTCAACAGAACCAGTTTGGTAGACATGTTGGAATTTAATAAAGACAAGCTTTCTTTGTGGTGTTTTACTGAAAGAACACAGTATCTGCAGACCTAGAGTCCATTTTCCAAGTTCAAGTTTGTTGCTGCCAGTTCTATTTTTATACTACATAAAAGGTAGAAAATTCCTTTGGAAAACCAGCCAATCTTCCTTCCTTCCTTCCTTCCTTCCCTCCCTCCCTCCCTCCTTCCTTCCTTCCTTCTTTCCTTCCTTCCTTCCTTCCTAGCCCCATTAATAAGCGCCTCGCAGTCCAACGCCA
>NW_012109807.1:6451018-6462140 GCF_000951045.1 Mandrillus leucophaeus | reverse complement strand
CAACAGTGTATAACATTCCTTTTTCTCCACAACCTCACTAACATCTGTTATTTTTTTGACTTTTAAATAATAGCCATTCTGATTGGTGTGAGATGGTATCTCAGTGTGGTTTTGATTTGCATTTCTCTAATGATCAGTGATGTTGAGCTTTTTTTCATATACTTGTTGGCCGCATGTATGTATTCTTTTGAAAAGTGTCTGATCATGTCCTTTGCCTACTTTTTAATAGGGTTGTTTTTTTCTTGTAAATTTGTTTAAGTTCCTTAGAAATGCTGGATATTAGAGCTCTGTCAGATGCATAGTTTGCAAAAATTTTCTCCCATCATGAAGGCTGTCTCTTTACTCTGTTGATGGTTTCTTTTGCTGTGCAGAAGCTCTTTAGTTTAACTGGATCTCATTTGTCAATTTTTTTTCTTTTATTGCAATTGCTTTTGGCATCTTTGTCATGAAACCTTTGCCCATTCATACGACCAGAATATTGCCTAGGTTGTCTTTCAGGGTTTTTATAGTTTTGGAGTTTTATACTTAAGCCTTTAATCTATCTTGAGTTGATTTTTGTGTATGGTATAAGGAAGGGGTCCAATTTCAATTTTCTGCATATGGCTACCCAGTTTTCCCAGCATTATTTATTAAATAGGGAATCCTTTCCCCAATGTTTGTTTTTGTCAGCTGTGTCAAAGATAAGATGGTTATAGGTGTGTGGCCTTATTTCTGGGCTCTCTATTCTGTTCCACTGGTCTGTGTGTCTGTTTCTGTAACAGTACCATGCTGTTTTGGTTACCATAGCCCTGTAGTATAGTTTGAAGTTGGGTAGTACGATGCTTCCAGTTTTTTGTTCTTTTTGCTTAGGATTGCCTTGGCTATTAGGGCTCATTTTTGGCTTCATATGAACTTTAAAACAGTTTTTTTTTCTAATTCTGTGAAGAATGTCAATGGTCATTTAATGGGAATAACACTGAATCTGTAAATTACTTTGGACAGTATGGCCATTTTCATGATATTGATTCTTCCTATCCAAGACCATAAATTTTTTTTTCATTTGTGTCCTCTCTGATTTCTGTGGGCAGTGGTTTGTAGTTCTCTTTGAAGAGGTCCTTCATTTCCCTTGTTAGCTGTATTCCTAGGCATTTTATTCTTTTCGCACCAGTTGTGAATGGGAGTTCATGATTTGGCTCTCTGCTTGCCTATTGTTGGGTGTATAGGAATGCTAGTGATTTTTGCACACTGATTTTTTTATCCTGAGACTTTGCTAAAGTTGCTTATCAGCTTGAGAAGCTTTTGAACTGAGACAATGGGGGGTTTTCTAGATACAGGATCATGTCATCTGCAAACAAAGATAATTTGACTTCCTCTCTTCCTATTTGAATACCCTTTTTATTGTTTCCTTTTTTCTTGAGATGGAGTCTCGTTCTGTCACCCATGCTGGAGTGCAACGGCATGATCTTGGCTGGCTGCAACCTCTGCCTCCTGTGTTCAAGTGATTCTCCTGCCTCAGCCTCCCAAGTAGTTGGGATTACAGGCACGTGTCACCATGCCCAGTTAATTTTTGTTATTTTTAGTAGAGACAGGGTTTTACCATATTGGCCAGGCTGGTCTCAAACTCCTGACCTCAGCTAATCTACCTGCCTCAGTCTCCCAAAGTGCTGGGACTACAGGTGTGAGCCACTGCACCCGGCCTAATTTTTGTATTTTTAGTAGAGATGGGGTTTCACCATGTTGGCCAGGCTAGTCTCAAACTCTTGACCTCAAGTGATCCACGTGCCTCGGCCTCCCAAAGTGCTGGGATTACAAGTGTGAGCCACCACACCCAGCCCCTTTATTTCTCTTGTCTGACTGCTCTGGCCAGAACTTCCAGTACTTTGATAAATATGACTGACTTTTGATTAGTTTTGACCCAGTACTGCTCTCGCGAGGTTAATCAGCCATTTCAGTTAAGGCTTGGCCCTGAGTGACTTTTGTCAGTGAAGTCACCAGATACAAACTTGACATACAAAAATCACTAGCATTCCTACATACCAACAATAGCTGAGCTGAGAGCCACATCAGGAATGCAATCTCATTCACAATTGTCCCAAGAAGAACAAAATACCTAGGAGTACAGCTAACCAGGGAGGTGAAGGACCTCTACCATGAGAACTACAAAACCCTGTTTAAAGAAATCAGAGATGATGCAATTCCTCTGTAGACCTGATTATATAGACCCTCCGACTGTACTGAGTGCAGCTCCCCTTTTTTGGAACAAGCAGGTAGGATGGTATCTCGGTCGGTTTGGGCTGGCTACAACAAAAAACTGTAGACTGGGAGGTTTAAACAACAGACATTTATTTCTCACAATTCTGAAATCTGGAAATCCAAGATCAAGGTGCTAGTGGATTTGGTCCCATGGGGAAGCTCCTCGTCCCGGCGTGCAGATGGCCATCTTCTTGCCATGTGTTCACATGACCTCTCTTTTGTGAGTGGTCTGGTCCCTCTTACTCTTCTTGTAAGGACTCTAATCCCATGATGGGATCCTATCCTTATGACTTCACCTAAATCTAATCACCCTCACCAAAGGCCCCACCTCCTAATACTATTGGGGATTAGGGCTTCATTGTATGAATTTTAAGGGAACATGAACATTTAGTTTATAACAGGTGCTGAGATAGATAAGCTGGTGACAAGTACCATGTTTCACTATAGGCCCCCTTCTGAGGGCTGCCTATGGGGGCAAGTGTCCCCACACCTCAGAAATGCTAACATCATGGAAGGGCAAGCTCAGAAGACCCGTATTTCTTTTAGGAGCTTTGCCTTTTCCTAGGTTTTAGCATCCAGACTTCCAGGAGATGCTCTTCACCAGAAAGCTCACGGCCAGAGGTAAAGATAACACTGGAAGCATGACGGGGATGTACAGCACGAAGCTTGCAAAGGGGGAAGTTAACACGGAAATGTTAAATACAAACCAAAGTGACCACAGTGGTGTTAGAAAACATCAGTCTACAATAGCTACTGAACACCTGTCTCAGAATCAAAGACATGGCTAGGATACACTCTTTACTGTTTCCTCAAAAAATTTACAACAAAACTAGAGATTACGCCAGAGTGGGAAGGATTACAGTCCCAGGGAAAATCCACAGCGGTGCTTTCACACAGCTGGGGTACAGCAAAGGGGCCTCTGCCTTGGTGGAAACAGAGCCCAGGTGTATTAGCTCATTTTCACCCTGCTATCAAGAAACTCCCTGAGAGTGAGTAATTTATAAAGAAACAAATTTAATTGACTCACAGTTCCACACAGCGGGGGAGGCCTCAGGACACCTACAACCATGGCAGAAGGTGAAGGGGTGGTAGCAAGGCATGTCTTACATGGTGGCAGGAGAGAGAGAGAGTGAGCAAAGAGAAAGTGCCACACTTTAAAACCATCACCTCACATGAGAACTCACTCACAAGAACAGCATAGGGGAAACCACTCCCATAATCCAATCACCTCCCACCAGGTCCCTCTCTTGACATGTGGGGATGACAACTGGAGATGAGATTTGGGTGGTGACACAGAGCCAAACCATATCACCAGGCGTGTTCTGGGCTCACCTTGTGGAGGAAGCGACGTGGCAGAGAACACGGGGTTTCAATAGGGTCAGTGGAGCTGAGACAGAGGAGGGCATTTCAGAAGGAAGCAGCTACCAGCTTAGGCTGGAAGACAGGGAAGCACTGTGAGCTGCTGCAGGGAGGCAGGCAGAGCAGAACGTGGAGCAGGGCTTAAGGAAGGCCCAGCACCTGGGAGTGCCTGGACGTGTGATCCTTCCCCTCGGCTGCCGAAGTCCCAGGACTAGCACTCCAGAAATGCGTGTGCTCTTCTTTCCCAAAGAAGCCCAGCCCCAGGTCAATGAAAGGGTTAAGCTGGACTTCTCTCCATAGGTGGCCTGATTCTCGTGTGAACTGCCACCTGTCATGACACCCAATCCAGACAATGTCCTTCAAATTTGTCCCCTTCTGCCTATCCAGAGGTTACTTATAGTAAAATACATACAATACAAAAATAACCATGTTAACCATTTGTAAGTGTCCAGTTCAGTAGTGTTAGAGTATATTCACACTGCTCTACAACCATCACAACACCCATCTCCAGGACCCTTTTCATTTTCCCAAACTGAAACTCAATACCCCGAAACAGCAACTCCCATCTCCCGTCACCCCAGGCCCTGGCAATGACCATTCTACCTCCTGTCTCTATGAACTGGACTACTCCAGATACTGCATATAAGTGGAATCATATAGTATCCGTCCTTTTGTGACCATCTTCTATCATTGAGCACAATGTCCTTAAGATTCATCCGTGCTGCAGAATTGTGTTAGCATCTCCCTCTTTTGAATGCCGAATGATATTCCAGTGTATGGATATGCCAGTTTTGTTTATACAGTCATCTGTTGATGGACACTAGGATTGCTTCTACCTTTTGGCTATTGTGAATAATGCTGCTGTGGACGTGGGTGTCCAGACATCTGTTCAAGTCTCTGCTTTCAATTATTTTGGGTAATACCTAAAAGTGGAATTGCTTGATGATGTGGTAATTTTATTTTTAATGTTTTGAGGAACTGCCATACTGTTTTCCATAGTGTCTGCACCATTTCAGTTCCCATAAAAAATGCATAAGGGATCCAATTTCTCCACAACCTTGCCAACACTTTTTTTTTAGACAGAGTCTCGCTCTGTCACCCAGGCTGGAGTGCAATGGCACAATCTCGGCTCACTGCAGCCTCCACCTCCCGTGTTTAAGCAATTCTCCTGCCTTAGCCTCCCGAATAGCTGGGATTACAGGCACCCACCATCGTGCCAGGCTAATTTTTGTATTTTTGTAGAGAAGGGGTTTCACCATGTTGGCCAGGCTGGTCTTGAACTCCTGGCCTCAGGTGATCTGCCTGCTTCGGCCTCCCAAAGTGCTGGAATTACAGAAGAGAGTCACCGCGCCTGGCCTCAACACTTAATTCTTATTTTAAGTAGCTGTCCTAATGGGTGTGATAAGGGGTACTGAATTTCAGTTTGGGAAAATACGATATCTCATTGTGGTTTAAACCAGGACACTTTTAAGAGTGAAGGAGGCACCACCTATAATTATACAGGGGCACGGGTGCAAGCTGGGGTGACAGCAGCTACGGTCCGTCCAGGGCATCTCACGGGGAGTGGTGCCACTGTGGCCTTCTCAGCTCCCCAGGGCTGAGGTTTGGAAGACCAGAGCGTCAGGCTTCGCTGGAGAGCAAAATAGCCTTCTTAGGGGCCCAGCTCCTGCCTATCATCTACCCAGCTGCCTGTCTACTTGAATTTCCCTAGTTGCTCACTGAAAGGTAGAAGAAAATTTCCCAGACTATCTCCAGGTAATCAAGGTGGAGACAGTTTCAGAAGCTCAAGGAGGCTCCTGTGGAAACAGGATTTTAAATTAGTTGAAGTCTCATGTAATTAAAATGATTTTGATTGTAATGGTCACTTCAGTAATTCCTCGTCTATGAAAATCTTTACCAGCACTGCTATTGTACACCTTATCACATCAGTCACTGTTTGAGAGAAGTCAGCTGCCGCCCTAACCACGGAGGTGAAGAGTTGAGGGTGAAGGAGGAAAAGGAGTGTTTGACTTTATCCTTCATCACTTGTCAAGGCTAATGGTGAATCACGTTGCTTTTCATTTTTTTAGTGCAACTGGACTACCTAGAGACACGGGCTATTTGGAATCAGCTTTTTGTTTTCCATGCCTCTTTCCCCAAAATCATCTGCTAAGGCTGACGACAAGGCTGAGAGGTGGACGGGGGTGACTATCACTCTCTCCATTTGACAGATGACAAAAAAGACTCAGAGAAATAAAGTCCGTCAGTCAATATCCAGGGGCGCATCAGGCACCGTACACGTGCCGAGATTTGACAGGCACAAGCTGGGGTTTGCCGTCCATGGAAGGCAGGAAATGAGGTGTCTCGGCACAGCGGTGATGAGGGTCGCCAAAAGGCAAGCAGAGGGTGCTGTGTGGACGACGGCAATGCAGGGAGCGCCTGCTGGGGGACAGGGTGTTTCAGCTGCAGCCTAACGTATGGGTAGAAGGTGGCCAGGTAAGCCGGAGGGGAGGGAAGAAAGGCAGCTGAAAGGAAAACAGCTCCAGGGAGAAGCGCCAGCCTGTGTGCTATAGTTTGGATATGTTTTTTCTGTCCCCCAACAAAAGCAACGTTGATTTGGATCCTCACTGTGTGGTTTTGGGCCTGGTGGGAGGTGTCTGGGTCATGGCCGCGGTGGATCCCTTATGAAGGGCTCGGTGCCGTCCTCCCAGTAGGGAGTGAGTTCTCATTCTGGCAAGATGGGATTAGCTCTCATGGAATGGATTAGTCCGTGAGGATGCATTGTTACAAAGCGAGTGGTTCCCCACTGCCTGGCCCCTCTTTGCACCTGCCCACTTCTCCTTTGCCCTTCTCTACCATGTTTTGAGGCAGCACAAAAGCCGTCACCAGAAGCCAAGCTGAGGGCCCCACTTCCTGTATAGCCTGCAGAACCGTAAGCCAAATAAACCTCCTCCCTTCCTTCCTTCCTTCCTTCCTTCCTTCCTTCCTCCCTCCCTCCCTCCCTTTCTCTCTCTCTCTCTTTCTTTTTTTTGAGATGGAGTCTCGCTCTGTCATCCAGGCTGGAGTGCAATGGCATGATCTCAGCTCACTGCCTTCTCCGCCTCCTGGGTTCAAGCAATTCTCCTGCCTCAGCCTCCTGAGTAGTTGGGATTACAGGCATGTGCTATCACACCCAGCTAATTTTTGTATTTTTAGTAGAGACAGGGTTTCACCATGTTGGCCAGGCTGGTCTCGAACTCCTGACCTCAGGTGATCCACCTGCCTCGGCCTCCCAAAGTGCTGGGATTACAGGCGTGAGCCACTGCGCCCGGCCACATCTTTTCTTTCTAAACCACCCAGTCTCAGGTATCCCTTTATAGCAAGAGAAAACAGACAAGAGAATGTGCATGAGCAGATGAGGGAGAAGGAAACCTCTGTGCCTGCAGTCACATGAGGCTGTGGCAGAGCCAGGCTGTGGCTTGGCAGAGCCGAGGCTTGAAGGGGACCCAGGAAGTCACTGGTGAGTCCTTCTGATTCTTCAGGGAGTCTGCATGGTCTCTACAGCCCTGGAGTTTCACCTCCTTATTGAGGCAAGAGAGTTAGGATGACTGGAGGCCGGTGCCCAGAGCAACAATATATGGGCACAGTTCACATTTTAAAGACCAATGGCATACAAAGTTGGTGTAGAGAAGGCAGCAAAATCTGTCCTTCATTTTCAAATGTTAGTGAATAGGTAATAGTTCTCCAGTCAGTTGGAACGAAGGGGAAAAGCTTCAAGAAATATGTCTTAGGAAATAATGTTGGCTTGGCACTCCCCTCCTTCATTATATACCTAAACACGACCATTTGGAAGGCTGAGGCAGGAGAATGGTGTGAACCCGGGAGGAGGAGGGTGCAGTGAGCCGAGACCACGCCACTGCACTCCAGTGGAGGCAACAGAGCAAGACTCTGTCTCAAAAAAACAAACAAACAAACAAACACACACACACGACCATTGCACTTTTCAAGTTTTTTTTGTCATCTTCTATTTTTAAGTGAAGAACACAGAAGGAAGGCTGAAGTCCCCAGATCCACTTCCTTGGCTAGAATAGAACTAGACGAGGTGTGTTCTTGCAAGCAACCCCCAGCAGAATCCAGCCATCTGGGCAGGAGAACAGAGCAGCCCCTGGCCCCATGTGCAGTGTTCAGACTTGTGCTGCACGAGCACGACTCGAGGCAAAGCTGGATTCTGTGTCTCATATATATATGTATACACACACACACACACACACACACACGGTTGCTGTATGTATATCATGTATATGATATATATCTCTAGGTATATGATATATATGCACATACCATATCTATGTATATGGTATATACACACATATCTCATATATATATATATGAGACAGGGTCTCGCTGCATCACCCAGGCTGGAGTGCAGCAGCACAATCACGGCTCACTGTAACCTCTGCCTCCTGGGCTCAAGCAATCCTTCCACCTCAGCCTCCCAAGTAGCTGAGACCACAGGTGTGCGCCACCATGCTAATTTGTGTGTGTGTGTGTGTGTGTGTGTGTGTCTGCAGAGATGAGGTCTTGCCATGGCATCCAGGTTGGTCTCAAACTCCTAGGCTCAAGCGATCCTCCCACCTTGGCCTTCCAAAGTACTGGGATTGCAGGTGTGAGCTACTATGCCTGGCCAATTTTTTTCTATTTCAAGGGCACTCAGGCCGATGGAGGAGGGATCTCTCAGACACCTAGCTCCATCTGCCAGGCCCTCCCTGCCCAAGACCACACTGCCACCCCTAAACCTGGGCTCCAGCTGGCTCTATCCCCTACTGTGTTCATTAACCTTGGGCAAGCGGCTCCATCTCTCTAGGCTTCAGTTTCCCCATGTGTAAAACAAGGATATTGACACTTGCACCCTGGGCTGTCTGGGGATGAAATGGGATGATGGCAGCAAGCCCCCAGCACAGGGCCTGGGGCAGCAAGCATGCAACCCTGAGAGACCACGAGGTCACATACACCCCCCACACCTGCCAGGACCCCACGGCTTTGTCAGAGAGGGGCACGTTATCATCTGGCTTGGTGGGAATCTTCCAACAACAGCAAAGGCCACGACCACAGCCCTTCTGTAATTCCACTAAATAGCTTAGTGGCTGGGGCCATGACTCAGAGAGAACCTGGACCTTCTTCATGTAGTCCCTCAGATGACTAATGCCTTAATTTGCTCGCTTGTGTTGGGTCCATGGTTATTTTTCTTGGCTTCTTAGCAGCAGGATTAGCCAGGCTGAATAGGGGTTTCTGTCTCTAAGGTAGGATGAGGAACTGTGGCCTAATGTGGCTCCCTGACTCACTGGCTGGGAGCAGGGTGAACAGGGCCACAGGGAGGCCACGTGGGGGAGCTGCCAGGGCTTCAGACTCTTGGCCTGGGCTGGGCTTCATCGAGGCCCTGTCCAATCGGCTGGATTGGGGCCAGCGAGCAGGCCCAATCTACTTTGTCTGTGAAATGGAAAAAAGCGGCCATGGATTCACCCTTCACAAGCAGCTGGTTCACTTCAACATTTTAATGGAACTGACCTGAAATTAATGAGCACCGTCACACTGAGTAAATGCCGCCTCTCGGGACGAGAAGGGCAATGGGTAGAAGGCAGTGTGACAACTCAAACCCAAGGCCACAGACAATTATATAGAGGAAGTCTGTTCGGAATTTGGCGGATCGAATGGCTGTCCCCAAATAACAGGGATGCAGATGGCTGGGGTCTGATGCTGCCTGGCGAGAGCAGAGGCGGATGCTGCATTCTGAGGGCCAGCGGGAGGACACGACGCGGCACTGGGCCAGCCAGCCACAGCCGGGAGCCAGCACAGGAAAGGGAGTTGGATGGAGTCAGAAGGTCAGGCCGCCCCAGTGAACAGGGAGCACATTAACCTTTTCCACAGCAGCGGGGGAGCTTATCAGGCTCCAAAATACAGTCATCAAAGGCCAGCCAGCCCAGTGCAGCCAAGGCTGGCCCGGGGCTACCTCTGGGAGCAGGTCACGGGGCGGCAGCCTGCAAGCGGAGGCGAGGGCAGGCCCCGTGCCCAGAGTGAGCAGCTGCAGGGTGGCGTGCGCCAGCTGGCTCTGGGAGTCCCAGGCTGGAGAGCGGAATGGTCAGGGTGGGACCGTTCCAGGGGTGGGAAAAGGGGGGAAATGGAGAGGATGGGAGTGGGTGGGGGGTGCTGGCCTGAAGGGTTCTTAAAGCCAGAGAGAAAAGATTCCATAGGCTCTGGCCGGTTTTCTTCACTAAAAGGAGATGAAAAACAGAACAAAACAGATTTGATATCATGACTTTAACTCCCTGAAAAGTAGTTAAGTAGTTGGTTTTTAAACAAAGCAAAACAAAGCAAAACACCTCAGTCTATCTACTGGCTTTAAAACCACCCACTCATCACAAATGCTTCTGCGGCACGGCCTCCGCCCACTGCGGGTACAGGCATGAGTGATGAAGACAGCGGCACCTACGATCAGAAACACATACGGCCACTGAAATGCATCTGCTTTGAATCTTTTTTTCTCCCTGTCAAATATATCATTTGTTGCCTTTGGGTGGCTTTTAAGGTCAGATCTGGCTCAGTGAGAATGGTGATGACATCTGCAAAATTAAAAAGTGGGGACTACCAGTTGTACCTTCACATGGCATCAGTGTAAACATTCTAAAAGAACCGACCACCAATTAACCAATCACCAACCAACACATTCCATGCAGACAGCAAGTGCTTAATTTAATCTAAGTACATTCAAGAAGGAACAGGTGTACTTCTACTTCAGAAATAGATATTTTAAAAAAAGAAGTAGGGTAGATAGCAGTGACAAATACTGAAAACTATGCTAATCAAGTCTTCTCTCTCTTAATTCCAACTATGAGATGTCACGTGTATTGGATACTTAAATTTTGTTTGGATGTAAATTTAAATACAAGCTAAATGAACCATTAAGCATTAGACACACAGTGTATGTTGTCCTTGGTCTAGGAGGGACAGCTACATTGGCATTCAAAAGGAGTATGACATAGTGACAAAGAATCAAGTAAAAATAATTTATAGCTTAGTGATTTCAATACTTTACCCCTGGTAACTTAATATACTTAGTCTGAGGATGAGTTCAGAAGAGAGGGAGCACAGAGTGGGACGACAATGTGTCAGAACCAGTATTTTTTTTTTTTTTTAGTTAGAGTCTTGCTCTGTTGCCCAGGCTGTAGTTCAGTGGCATGCTCTTGGCTCACTGCACCTCCGTCTTCCGGGTTCAAGCAATTTACCTACCTCAGCCTCTTGCAGGTGCACACTACCACACCCGACTAATTTTTGTATTTTTAGTAGAGGCGAGGTTTTACCATGTTAGCAAGGCTAGTCTCAAACTCCTGACCTCAGGTGATATGCCTGCCTTGGCCTCCCAAAGTGCTAGAATTACAGGCGTGAGCCACCGGCCAGAACCAGTTGTCTTTTCACTGCCTCTAGGGAGAGTCTGGTCCCTTTGGCCCTTTCCAGTGTTCGCAGACTGCAGTGAGGCTGGGGGGCTCCGGTGATGCGGGCGGGGGACTCCGGTGGTGCG
>NW_012109807.1:6442812-6444548 GCF_000951045.1 Mandrillus leucophaeus | reverse complement strand
TAAACGCACCAACTCTGGAGCCGCATAGACACTCTGTGGCTTTCCAGCTGTAAGACTGGGGGTGAATTACCTGCGTTTGGAAACCAAGACTCACTAGGACTTCAGGGAGAGCACTTTAGAACATGAAATGAGGCCAGGTGCGGTGGCTCACGCCTGTAATTCCAGCACTTTGCGAGGCTGGGGTGGGCGGATCACCTGAGGTCAGGAGCTGGAGACCAGCCTGGCCAACACGGTGAAACACCATCTCTACTGAAAATACAAAAATTAGCCGGGTATGGAGGCTCATGCCTATAATTCCAGCTACCTGGGAGGCTGAGGCATGAGAATCATTTGAACCTGGGAGGTGGAGGTTGCAGTGAACTGAGATCGCGCTACTGCTCCAGCCTGGGCCTCTACTCCAGCCTGGGTGACAGAGTGAGACTCTGTCTCAAGAAAACAACAACAACAAAAGTACACGAAATGAAATGAAATGGACTTTCATGAAAAATGTCTCTTTAAGGCCCTCACATTGCATTCTTCCTTCCTCACGGAGAGAGTCGTCACGAGGATTAAATGAAGGAAGGTATGTGAGATGCTCAGTATACTACCAGACACGCGACTGTTCTAAGGAGATCTATGACTACTTACGTGTATGTCAGCATTGTAATATACTCAGTATTTATGCACGTGCCTACATGTCCTCTACCACACTGTAGATTCCCTGCGAGTGGAATCCACGGGTAATGAATTTTTTGGTCTTCTATGGAGACCAGAAGAATCCCTACCATTTTAGGGATTCAGTACAGTCAATATTCACTGAATGAATGAAGAAGTACAAATGAAAAACATAAGTATGAAGAGTTGGTGAAGATAGCACATTTTAAGTCATGTCAACAGTATACAAAGCACAAAAATCAGGGGACAGGAGAGGGAGGGAGGAGCCAGCAGCTATCTGGCCCAACCCCCACTCAGTACAAGAGACTTCTCGATAGCATCCTACAGTTCTCTTTTGTTACTGAGTTCTAACCTAATTCCACTCTAATTTCATCATACTGAGTGGTTTTGATCTTTTTTTGGAAACTTTCTTGCCGACTTTTGGACTGAGTTTTTTTCTCATTTTTCCATTTCTTCCCCCTGTGTGTTTGTGGATTCTATAACATCCATACAAGCAGGCATGAACACCTCTTTGAGCCACTTAACGATGAGCCCCTGATCATCTACCTCTGACTCCTGAGGCATCTGTTGCAAGGATGGAGAGCCACAGTTGCAAAAAATTACTTTCTCTTTTAAGCCCAAAGTTGCCATTATTTTAACCACAAAGCATTGGTCTAGTTCATCCATTCATTTATCAAATGACTTTCGGTGTCTCCTAATTGCCAGGTACTGTGCTAGGTGCTAGAGATAAAAAGGTTACCAAGCCAGAAATAATGTTAAGATGCAAAACGTGGCCCAAACCTCCTATCTCTGACCCCAGCCAAGCTGCTCTACTGGTGCATGATGGGAGGCAAGAGAATCATACTGACCAGGAGTCCAGGGACCTGGGATCTAGTCCTGGCTCTGCCACTTGCTCCTGTGTGGCCCTGGGTGAGTCGCATCACCTGTTCGAGGCCCAGTTTTCTCATCTGTAAAATGGGTCCCATCTATCTTTCAGGGTTGTTGTGAGGCTCATAAAATGAGGCAGTAAATGTGATAGTGATTCTAAACTCTAAAGCTCTTGAAGTTTTTATTCACAACTTAATTGTACACTTAAAAATAAC
>NW_012109807.1:6438534-6441132 GCF_000951045.1 Mandrillus leucophaeus | reverse complement strand
TGGTCACAGACATCTGGCTAAGGAGCAGGGGAGGGTTGGTGTGTGGGGCTGTGCCCAGCTGTCCCCCGCCGAAAGAGGATCTGAGTAACTTGCAGGAGTTCTTCTCTACTAGCAGAGAGGGAAAGGAGGGATGTCCAGCCTAGAACTCCAGCACCTCAAGCCCAGGAGAGAGAACATGGGATTCCTACCCCAGGCCTACGAGAAAGGGGGCGTCTGGAAGAACCTGGGATACTGGAATCTGCAGGATATTCGCTCTTCCCTGCTGCCTGTTTTTCCTGTTTTTAATTCTGGAAACAGACACGTAACATCAGATTGGCCAAGGGTGTCCAGTTCGGTGGCATTCAGTACATGTACGTTGTTGTGCAGCCTAGACCACTATCATTCTTTCTGAAAGCGGTCAAAACTCTTCTAACTGTGCCCCAGACCGAGTCATCCCATGTGTTCCTGCAGGCTCTTGGGAATTGTGAGCATTGACTGAATGGGTTAAAACTGAATTTCACCCAGAGGCGCCTTGGGCTGTGGCCCCCTTGCCAGACATCAGGCAGCAAGTCTGTATTAATCCTTAGGAATCCCTGGCCACGAAACCATCTTAAAGGGCAATTAGTGGCTTGATACAACTCATTATTTATTTACTCAAAAGACTGTATCCTTGCCCTGCTCTCTTCTTCTATTGTGTAAACTACATGTTTGGGACCTTTGAACATGTGTATTATGTACCTGATAGAACTCAATGGCTTCTCTGGAGCCATTCCGTTTTATTGTGGAAATTAGTACTAGGGGGCTTTTAAAAGCTGATTTTTAGACCCAACAGCCTGCGTTTGTTCACATTAATGCAGTGGATGGAGCTAACAGCCACCAAAGGGCTGTGAGGGACACCTCTGTGGCCTGTTGGAGCAGTGAGCCCCAGGGGCTCCACTTTTGTGAATACAGATGGTACTCGCTGGGCCTGTTAGAGAGGAGAGGGCTGCATGCAGACCCAGTTGGCACTTATCTCTCTTCACACCGCCCCCAACAGTCCTCTGCCAGGGCTCCCCCATGTTATCCGGGCATGACTGTTTGCTTTTGAAATATTAAGTATTATTTACTTTGAAATTATAAAATGAGACCAATTTGGTGGAGATGAGCTGGAAGAGTGTCAGGAAATGATCCATGGTGACTCTTTTTTTTTTTTAATGTTTGTTTGTTTGTTTATTTATTTATTTATTTATTTATTTATTCTTTTGAGACGGAGTCTTGCTCTGTCACCCAGGCTGGAGGGCAATGGCACAATCTCGGCTCACTGCAGCCTCTGTGTCCTGGGTTCAAGTGATCCTCCTGCCTCAGCCTCTCGAGGAGCTGCGATTACAGGGGTGTGCCACCGTGCCCAGCTGATTTTTGTATTTGTTTTTAGTAGAGGTAGGGTTTCACCATGTTGGCCAGGCTGGTCTTGAACTCCTGGCCTCAAGTGAGGGGATCCCAAAGTGCTGGGATTACAGGCGTGAGCCACCGCATCCGGCCCGGGATGACTTTTTTTCTGTGAGTAAAGGAGAAAGATAGTGTGGCAGAGAGAGGTGGTAGCCTCCTCAGAAGCATGCAGGAGCCTCATCTGGCACCCAAAGACCCACAGTTTGGCTTTTAGGAGAGAACAGGGTCTACTAAAACATACTTCAAAATAGGGATGGCATGAGTAATAGAAGGGATATTTCTTAGGATTTGCTGATATTTGTTTTTCTACAAAATCAATGTGAAAACATGCTCCATACTACTAGCTATGAGTTGTTTCATACATTAAACCCATACTCTGTTATTTTCTTCTCTTGGTTTTTAAGCCTCTTGGTAGGACTTATATCAAAGAGCATCTTATGATACCTCATGCATGACTTTTCTTGGTGGTGCAATGAGGTAATTACTCTCATATGGAGGGAGAGAGGAAGTGCCTTTTCTATTCATCCCCTCTTTTAATCTGTACATAAACCTAACAAGGAGGGCATTAGTAGCAACCTGCTTCTGCAACTGGGAAAGCTGAGACTTGGATGTATAAATGCTTTGCCCAAAGTAAATTCCAGACCAAGTTCAAGGACTCAAAGTCCTGGGCTTGCTTCATGATGTCTTGTAAAAAGAGGAGCGAGTGGGGAAAGCTGGGCCAGAGGGTTTTTGTTTTTTGCTTTTGCTATCTTGTCTCCTTATCATGACAGCATAAATGAGCGGCATTATTTGCATTCTTGGTCTTAGCGCATTCGATAAGTCATGATTGAGCAGTCATTTTGTATAAAGTACTACTAATAGTAAGGATGTGGTTCTTGCTCTCAGTAGTTGAGACCAGACATAAATACATAAAGGAGGCAGAAACTGTAAGCTGGCCTGTGCCAGGAATTACATGAGGTGCTTCTGCAATAGGAGCTGTGGGCGCTGGGGCAGTTGGCTGTTTAAGTTTTCCACGGAAGAAGAGGCTTGATCCCATGCTTGAGGGATGTGCTGCATAGCAGAAGAGCCCTCCCATGCCTCCTTGCATTGGCCGCTGTCTAGAGCTGGCTTCACACTTTCTACTCGGATGCCCACAGCCACAGAAGGGAGGCCTGCCACTCCCTGTCCACCCTGCAGCCTGGCCCTGCCCAGGTC
>NW_012109807.1:6428818-6436604 GCF_000951045.1 Mandrillus leucophaeus | reverse complement strand
GCAATGGTGCGATCTCGGCTCACTGCAACCCCAGCCTCCCAGGTTCAAGCGATTCTCCTGCCTCAGCCCCCTGAGTAGCTGGGATTACAGGCGCGTGCCACCATGCCTGGCTAATTTTTAAATTTTTAGTAGAGACGGGGTTTCACCATGTTGTTCATGCTGGTCTTGAACTCCTGACCTCGTGATCCGCCTGCCTCGGCCTCCCAAAGTGCTAGGATTACAGGCGTGAGCCACCGCGCCCGGCCCTAAAAGACTTCTTTATAAGGAGCCGTCTTGCTTCGGGGAGACGGAACAGTGCTGAGGGCCTCAGGGCAGAGTTGATGTGCACCTGCCAGCACACCACCTTCACATCTTCATGGAACCTTCACACTTTCTTAAAAGTGCTCCACCTCCTCCTTTTTTTTTTTTTTTTTTGACCCTTAAAGAAGAGACTGTTAGTACTGTGTGGCAATTGTGCCTGTCCTCTCACATGGCCAGGGACTGGATGACACATTATCCAGAAAGGTACACTTCTGTGCTGGTGGCCACTCCAACTCACTTCCTTTATTTGGCTGGAGCTGGTCCACTTGACAAGGGGTCAGGAAGATGAAGCTGAATCCAACCTCCCACCCTGCCAGGCAGGCACCTGCCCTCCCCACCTTGCTATGGGGCCATTTCTGATCTGGCTTCTGACAGACCATTTCACATTCTTCTACCTACGTGGAGGTGAAACTCCCTTAGTTTTAGGCAATTCCTCATTTACTTGATTTCATTATATTCTCCCTAATGGGCAACAAAGAGATTTGATGTGTGAGATTGATTGAAGAAAGGACAAAACTGAGGGCAGCAAATGTGTGAGCCTCGAGTCCTTTCTCCTTGCAAAGGCAACACTCGCCTGGCTGGTGAAGCCAAGAGCACAGCCACACGGCTGCTTCTCATATCGGCACCCCCAGCCCCAGCGCAGCGCCCCAAGGAGCATGCTGGACGCGCTCAGTAAATATTTGTGAAATAAATGAATAAATCAATGGCAGTTGTTTGGATTTCAATATAAATGGATCTTGGGCCTGAGATCCTGCCAGATGGGCAGACAGGTTACAGTCTGGTGATGCATCTCCAAGGCTATAAAAATGTAGCCATTGCTGGAGTCGCAGGCTGACATTTCAGAAGATGATTATATGCACAATTTAACCACATGGCTATTTGTGCCCTCCAAGTGCCATCGCTTCAACAACTGTTTTCATGTTGGCTTTTTTGCTCGTTCGTCTTTTTTTTTTTTTTTTTAAGTCAAGCATAATTTTTTGCAGCCTCTCATATTTCTAGCTGAATGTGATTTATTCATATAAAATTATGTTCCATTTTTATAAAACCCAAGTTACTGCAAATGATGCTTGAGGTTTCACAGAAAATATTAATTCCTGGTCGGCTGCTATAAAGCATGCCTGCTCGCCGAGAGCAGTGCTGTCGCCCTGAGACAGATGGAAGCAGTCCAAGGGTATGATTAACTTCTTAGTCCTGGCAATTGCCTAGTGCTCCTCTTGCCCTAGATTTCAAGATTGACCTCCAGCTTCTCTGCAGACGCATAGTTGCTCAGCTTGATAAATCACACGAATCCCTTTTTTGATCAGAGTTATCTACTACTGACTACTCATGAAGGGAAGTTAATCGTATTCAAGGCACTTCATATGCTGCACACATATCCTTGCTTCTTCCTAACAGCACTTTGCATATTTTCCACATTGGCGGTGATGTGGCATCTTTCGCCGTGCAGAGGGTCCACACCAAAGATCCACCTTTATCCTGTTCATGCCTCTTTTTTGTCTCTACCAACCAGCATCAAATACATCGACCCATAAGAAGAAAAAGCACGTGGGAGGCACACAATAAGCAGGAAGTAAGTGAGACGAATTGCGTCCCTTTGCAAACTGAGATTTTCTTATAATTGGCCTGTTTACTTTGTCAAGAACTTTGCCAGGCCGCGTGCAGTGGCTCACACCTGTAATCCAGCACTTTGGGAGGCCAAGGCAGGCAGATCACTTGAGTCCAGGAGTTCAAGACCTGTCTGGGCAACATGGCGAAGCCCCGCCGCTACGAAAAGTCCAAAAATTAGCCGGGTGTGGTGGCTACCGTGGCACTGGGCAGGGCATGGGGAGGGCTGAGATCGCTCGAGGCTGCAGTGAGCTGTGATCGCACCACTGCACTCCAGCCTGGGTGACAGAGTGAGACCTGGTCTCAAAAACCAGAAAAGGAAAAAGAATTTTGCCATCTCTTCTTGCTCTGTTTGTCTGTCTGCTTTTTTCATTTTTGGGGGACATAAATGGGCCTCTGGTAGGCCAGCTGACTCTCAGTGGTATAAAATAGATTTAAAAATTCTACTGTCAGCAGTAGAAAAGAACAGACAACGCACCATCCCACTCTCACACACCCCTTCCATCACGACCCCTTGCATCACTGGTGGGCAGCAGGTGCAAGCGAGTGGGGCTGAAGCCCAAACTCCCATTCGGCTTGCCATGGTGATCCAGTTTCAACCTGAAAGTACATTTTGCCTATTTGGGGTGAGTCATAAATTAAGTCCATTGGTCAGGCAAAACCAAGCAAGGGAAAAGGTTTTTTGGGGGATGATCACAGCTGATTTTTAACATTTACGTAATGGAAACATCACAGTTTTAATTTATCAAGATTGTGTATTGATTATAGAAGATTCTCTGAACTTTAAAGCATACAGTCTGAACTGTCAGATACTGGACTTGTGCTGGAATGCCAATTTAGAAAATAAACCAGGAGACTGGAGAAATGAAAAGACAAGATTGACTTTCCAAAGACGTCTGGACATTCTCCAACCTCCAGCACCCCAGAGGGATGAGATTTCTACCCACCCTTAGGAAGGGAAAGGGAAATGCACCCCTTTCTTTTTTGTATAACTGGCCTCATCAGGTCAGATCTCAAGGCTTTGAAGTCAGGTTTTCTTATAGGGAAACAGAGAACAAAAACCGGCTTCCAACAGTGTAAACTCATGTCCTTCCACCAAACCCAAGTCAATGAAATCCTGTGTCATCATCGATTTGTACATCTTGGAACACAATAGCTCCAGCCTTGTCTAAATGTCCTTGTGTTCACTGGACACTCAAGGTTGAGGCTCAGTGGAAGTGAAATGAGCCCACGGATGAGCAAACTTGCAGGACACTGAGGACCTGAAGGAGGATAAGACCCAGAGTGTGTCACAGACATGCTCCTCCATGAGGAGCCAGTGTGCATGGCCAGAGCCAGTGTGGGCTTTTCTGTCCCATCCCAGAATTACAGAACTCAGGAAGCACCTTGTGAGGTCTGAAAAGTGCTTCTTCCTCCAAGAAAAAAGAGGAAGGCACGGCCTAATCGTTATGGAATTTTCTATAAAGAGCTGATAACAGGCTCAAAGCAAAAAGTTTACGAAACCAGGATGGTTTGTGTAAACGAATGTATAATAGCTTCATACCGGGCTCCAAGTAGCCAGAGGTATTGGGCCTAGAACCCCACTTTGGGATATTCAGGACCTGGGGAGACCTTTACTCAATTCCATTCCCACCCTGAGGTTCCTCTGGCAGACAGAACATTAGGCAAGTCATACAGTAAGTAGCCTGACTTGAGGCACTTGGGGCATTTTTCTAGAAAATATTGGTTTATTCAAAAGAGTAAGTAATGTGATAGAAAATGACATCTGTTGCTTGATAAGTTATTCTCTACTTACAAACTAGAAAATATGAATGCAATTAATTCAGTAGGTGTTTTAAAATCATTATTTTGAAGAAGGGTTTTAATTTCCATCTTGAAATTTCTATCTTGAAATGGTTACAGATGCTTATCACTTATGGGGACTACTTCTGTGGCCCTGAATTCGTAGCAAATATACAATAGAAAAAGAATGGCTGTTATTGAAAAGTCAAAAAACAACAGATGCTGGAGAGGCTGTGAAGAAAAACGAATGTTTGTACACTGTTCGTGGGAGTGTAAATTAGTTCAACCATTGTGGAAGACATTGTGGCGATTCCTCAAAGACCTAGAGGCAGACATAGCATATGATCCAGCAATCCCATTAATGGGTATATACCCAAAGGAATATAAATCATTCTACTATAAAGGCATATGCACCTGTATGTTCATTGCAGCACTGTTCACAATAGCGAAGACATGGAATCAACCCAAATGCCCATTAATGATAGACTGGGTAAAGAAAATATGGTACACATATGCCATAAAATACTCTACAGCCATAAAAAGGAACAAGATCATGTCCTTTGCAGGGACAGGGGTGGAGCCATTATCCTCAGCAAACTAATGCAGGAACAGGAAAACAAACACTGCATGTTCTCACTTGTAAGTGGGAGCTGAATGATGAGACCCAAGAGGGGAAACATACACTGGGGCCTGCCGGTGAGGTGTCGGGGGAGGGAGAACATCAGGAAGAACAGCTAACAGACGCTGGGTTTAATACCTAGGTGATGGGTTGACAGGTGCAGCAAACCACCATTGTACACGCTGACCCATGTAACAAACCTGCATATCCTGCACATGTGCCCCTGAACTTAAAATACAAGTTGAAGAAAAAAAAAAAGAAAAAAGAAAAAGCACAGAGAAGGTCGCTTTACACAACCGCATTGCTAGAATAGCAGACAAAGTCAACTCATCACTTTGAAATGACCAATTTTGAATAGAAAAAGTGCTACATGGCCGGGCGCAGTGGCTCACGCCTATAATCCCAGCACTTTGGGAGGCCGAGCTGGGCGGATCACCTGAGGTCAGGAGTTTGAGATCAGCCTGGGCAATATGGTGAAACTCTGTCTCTACTAAAAATACAAAATTAGCCGGGCGTGATGACACATGCCTATAATTCCAGCTACTCGGGAGGCTGAGGCAGGAGAATTGCTTGAACCTGGGAGGCGGAGGATGTGGTGAGCTGAGATCGTGCCATTGCACTCCAGCCTGGGCAACAAGAGTAAATCTCTGTCTCACCAAAAAAAAAAAAAAAGAAAAGAAAAAGTGCTACAGTACAGTAAGGGAAATGCCCTATTATATTTGAGGATAAAGAAATGTGTAAGAAGAGTGGTGACAGTGAAAATCTCTGTTTTTGGGTGAGGAATGGGCTTGACAAGGGATTTTTTTTGTGAAAATATCAGGAAAAAAGGAAATGGCATTGTTCATCATTAAAATCTACGCACATTTTCTCTTTAGGACAAAGTCATATATCTTTTGGGAAGAAATCTTCAAATGTATCAGTCCTAGTTTCTGATGAATTGTCTTTGTGTTTGCGACCATGTCTTCAAAATGAATCCATATTTTACTAAAATAGGTTTTGATTCATTCTACTAAAGGTCGTAATGACATTTTGTATTTATATGTGTAGCTTTACTAAAATATAATTTACATTCCATAAAGTTCACCCATTTAAAGCATACAATTCAGCGGTCTGGTATACTTACAAGGACGTGCAACCATCACCATAATCTATTTCTACAACATCATCATCCCCAAAAGAAATCTTGTACTCGTTAACAATGACAAAGTTTTGTAAACTTTGAGGGCTTTCCCTTGCGTCTCAGTGCATTTTGTTGAAGGAATTGCTTACTTAAGAAAAGTCAGAGACAGAAAAGAAATATGTATAGGAAAGATATGCCTACGTTATATTCTAAATGTGTTTTGATCTAGACTCTTTCCTCCTCCTACTGACACACTCAGAAGCAGTGAAGTCATCAGCTTTTGTGAAAATCCCAAAAGCAATTCCAGAAGATCATGTGCCAGCCACTCAGGACACACAGGCTTGTGTGGTTGTCATGGGGAACGTTTTGTAATTGAAATAAAAATACTCATGCTCAGTCTGCCACCACACAGAAAATGCTTTTCACTCACGCACACCAGATAATTCGCCTAAGTGACAGGTTTTACTTTGGAGGAAGCACCGAGCTAAGCTGGTTTACACAGTCAATGATGGCTCATTCCATGAAAAAGGAACTGGAAAGGAAGGCAAGGTGGTGAAGGTTAGCTAGACAATGAGGAGGTGCCAGCCAGCCAGGCAAGGCACAGCTCCTCCTGCTACTTTTAATGCTGTGGAGACACACAGGGACTTCATCTTTACCTCCTGACAGTTCCTTAAAACATGCACACGCGTGCGCGCGCACGCACACACTCTCTCTCCAATCTTAGTAAGTGAAAAAACCAAAACCAAAACCAACCAAACCAAACCAAGGGTCTGGCCTATTCTAGAAAGTGACTTTACATACCCTCATTCAACTATCTGTCTCCAGCCTTTCAGACAAAGCGGGATATAAAATAGAGTGTGTGTGTGTTTCTTGATGAGGTTTACACATCTCAGTAACACGCGTCAGGAGAAAGAAGCCAAAGCAAGGAGTAAAAACTCAAGCACGTGGGACCGTGAGTTGTTGGGTTATGTGCATAAAATATTTCAAGAGAGAGAATCTTATCAAAAGATAGATAGCTCCCGGTGAAATGATATGGAAAAAGTCCGAAGAAAACATCTCAAAATAAATGAAGTACTTATTGCTGAACAATGAGCTTAGAGCTCAGCCAATTCCAAAGTTCAGAATTTACCGCACCATTCAGGCCTCTCTCTCTAAGTTCCTTGTCTCTTGTTTCATTGCACAACCAGGGATTCTTCATACTTGCTATGAAACACAACAAGGCGATTTTTGCAGTGATAAACTCCACACATGCATGACAAATCCAAGCATGCAAAATGTTTAACATCCCAGTTCACAGATACTTTAGGGACAAAATCCGATTATGAATTATATGCCACAATAAATAGGGCTCAATGTTTCATAAAGCAATTTATAGTTCATAAAAATGACAAAATGTACCTGTCAGACAGAGTGCGGAGAGCCGTTCTCTGAGCTGCCTGTTGGAAGAAAGAAAGGGCAGAGATGTTTATTTAATATTCTGACTTTTGAATTATGTGCTCAATCAACACTTAAAAAAAAAAAAAACCCTGTGTTACACACATTTTTGCCATGTGGCCAAATTTTAAACGACTAGCAATGGAGTAGAAAGCACTGTTGTACAATGTGTGTGATGAAATGAACCTTCACGGAGAGTTAACTGAAGCCTGGCAACGCACACTTGCAACCAGGGAGTGAGTCTGGGGGCGCCAAAGGACTGCACCCAGGTAAGCTCGGACAGGCCTCCGGCAATTGGCAAAGACCAGAGCTACTTCTCTGAAATCACTTTCCCATTGTTTTATTGTTCTTTCCTATAAGAAAACAAAAAGGTCTGTTTTGCTTTCTTTGTAGCTTCTTTCCCTATGAAGGTGTAATTTCTCATTCGGATTTCAGATTGAAAAAGTTTCCACAGTTGGAATATGGAACGCCACTAGAAATCTCAAGGGATTATTGCTTTGTTTTAGGCATAATGATATTATGGCAAAGGTTTTTAAAAGTCACATAGAAATGTTAATGGATACAATTATCTGATGTTGGGATTTGCTTTAAAATAATATACGGGGAGGGCTGCGTGTGGTCCCTTATGCCTGTAATGGCAACACTTTGGGAGGCTGAGGCGGGTGGATCACCTGAGGTCAGGAGTTCAAGACCAGCTTGGTCAACATGGTAAAATCCCATCTCTACTAAAACCACAAAAGTTAGCTGTGCGTGGTGGCGGGTGCCTGTAACCCCAGCTACTCAGGAGGTTGAGGCAGGAGAATCGCTTGAAACTGGAAGGCAGAGGTTGCAGTGAGCTAAGATCATGCCACTGCACTCCAGCCTGGGCAACAAGAGCAAGACTCCATCTCAAAAAAATAAAATAAAATAAAATAAAATAAAATAAA
>NW_012109807.1:6421684-6428003 GCF_000951045.1 Mandrillus leucophaeus | reverse complement strand
CTCTGTTGCCCAGGCTGGAGTGTAGTGGCATGATCTCAGCTCACTGCAACCTCTGCCTTCTGGGTTGAAGTGATTCTCCTGCCTCAGTCTCCCGGGTAGCTGGGATTCCAGGCGCTTGCCACCACGTCCAGCTAATTTTTGTATTTTTAGTAGAGACGGGGTCTCACCATGTTGGCCAAGCTGGTCTCGAACTCCTGACCTCAAATGATCCACCCACCTCTGCCTCCCAAAGTGCTGGGATTACAGGTGTGAGCAACCGCGCCTGGCCTGCGTTTACTGTTGACCAAGGAACTCACAATACTTGTCATGCTGATCCCCCATCACATTTAGATATCAGGAAAAATAGAATCTTCCAGTTAGAAAAAAATGACACCTCAGAACCATTTTCCCTGTTATGGAAATAAAATATACCCTTGGTGACAGTTTCACATCTTGGGATAAAAATAAAAGTAGAAGTAGTCATTGTCCCAGAAAAGCTCCTTCCTAGGTAGGAGCTGGATGACCTCGGTACACTTTTAGAATAACATGGACATGAAAGATTAAGGCGGGGCAGTGTCAGGAAGGGGCACGGATGGGTGGCCGCTCCTCAAATGGTGCCTGGAACAGTGAGCAGGTGTCCATATATATCTGCTAAGTAAATGTTAGAGGAATGAATCAGTCGGGGAAGCCTTCCCACTGAAATCTGAGCCTAATTTTAAAGACAAGGAGGGATGTGGTCAGGAGAGCGGAGGCATCGGTAGTACTGGGTTAGATGGCACAGCAGGAGCCTGTCCCAGCCTCTGGCAGCAGCTCTCAACTAGGGCACCCATGACTCCCAAACCCTGGGTGTCTGGGAATTGATGAGGGTGTTTCTGTGCATTACATTCATGAGAGGGATGAATAATAGAAGTTAGTGTCTGGGGCCAGGGATACTAAAGCCCTTCAGAGAGCAGGAAAGTCCCTTGTACGATGAATTGTCCCCTTAAAATGACAAAGGGTGTCCGCAGAGAAACAGTGCGGCAGAGTAGGAATGAAAGGAGAGCCGAAAGAAGGGACATAGGGAACATGAGCTCCGGGGCCTGGCAAAGGTAAGAGAAACTGAGACAACTTCCCTAAGTAATGCGACAACACCGAATTAGGAAAACCATCTAGTCTGTCGAGCCGGGGGGTCGAGCCGGGGGTGGAGAGTCCGACATTCTGGGACAGGTTTCGCCATTCATTTGCCTTGCGTCTGGCCTTCAACCTCCGACGTAGTTTCCCAACCACCCTTTCCTTATCTGAATGGGGTGCTGAAAGAGACAGTCAGTCCGTGTCCAGGCTACTATGGACAATCCAAGGGGTTACTCTCCCCTCCTCATTCCCTAGATTCTAAATGAAGACCCCTTGTCCTGGCATTCCAGTGTCATAGGATTACCTCAACAGATAAAAAAAATGCAGATCTACCAATCTTCTTGATAAGGAGAGCTGAGGAAGCAGCGAGAGGCAGGGGAAGAGGACTGGAGCCCGAGGAGCCCACGCAGACACCTCCAGGGATGGTGCTTCCCTCTCCCCTCAGTCCTCCTGGGCTCCTCCAGGGAACCAGCCCAGAGCATGCTGATAAAACGCACCCAGCAGGCAACAGGTGGCATCACTGCTGGCAGGTCTGTCTCCTGGAGAGTTTCCCTCTCACTCAGCAAGACGGCTTTCGCTTTAGGCAGCGATACTTGAGTCGAACTTAACTCTCTACTCCTGACTGTTTGGCTGAATCTACAAGATTTTTGAACTGCCCCAAAGAAAGGTGGAACGTATTATGAGTATTGTCTCTTAACATCATCTCAGCAGGAGCCATCAGAGACTGGCTATTCCTGGAATAACAGAAATCGTAAGAGGTGTGACTAAAGGTTCAGCAGAAACCTTCAACATGGCATCTGAATTTCCCCTTAGCCATGGAAATAGACCAAGGCTGTCAATATTTTAAAAGGCTATTGACTCTTTTCTCTCCCGCCTCCAAACAATTCCTGCTGACTTCTGCGATACGGAAACAGTGCTTGTTGGTGTGCAGCTTGTCAGAAAATGATTTAAAAAGCAAAAGGAACACAAATAAACAAAAAGCAAGAAACACTGCTGCCTGGCCACCACTGGAGTGCCTAGGAATTGAGGCATGCCAGGTGGCGGTACCTGTTGGCAACGCCACAGGACTGATGTCAGCCCCGTCTTCTAATATAAGCTGAGTTGGAAGCTTGGAGCAAGGGCCACTTTCCTTTAGCAGACTGGTGTGACGCTGGGAACAAAAGGTCCTTCTGGGCTGAGAGACAGAGCACCCTACCGGGCACTAAGCAGTGTTCTCCTGTCATTCTTCACTCTTCCAATCTGTCACATGATGTATGCTACCATGCATGCAACACCGTGGTACCTAGCACCATCAATTGCCTGCACTGCTATTTTTTTTTTGAGATGTTGTTTTGCTCTTGTTGCCCAGGCTGGAGTGCAGTGATGCGATCTTGGCTCACTGCAACCTCTGCCTCCCTGGTTCAAGCGATTCTCCTGCCTCAACCTCCCAGTAGCTGCAATTACAGGCGCATGCCACCATACCCAGCTAATTTCTTGTATTTAGTAAAGATGGGGTTTCACCATGTTAGGCAGGCTGGTCTCGAACTCCTGACCTCAAGTGATCTGCCCGCCTCAGTCTCCCTAAGTGCTGGGATTACAGGCAAGCACCACTGCACCCAGCCTGTTCTGCTATTTTTTAATGACCGATTTTCACTGTGCTATTGAATTTGCAGTTATTCTACATCAGTAAAAATTTTACAAAAGCTCATCATCGATTATGAAAGAAGAGGAGCTTATGTGAGATGTTTAAAATAATTCCTTGAGGGAAAACCCTTTATGGCATTATATTAATTGTATGTCATATACCAGAGCAAAGAACACCAAGATGTTTCTACTGACTCCTCTCTTTAAAAAAAACTTCATTTTTTGCACACTATTTTATTTTACTATTGGAAAATAATAAAACAAATAAATATTGGAATTAAATGGCAAAGAAAAAATTACTTAGGTGACTCATGGTTGAAACTTGAAAGAGCATTCATAGTAAACTAGATGAATCGCCCAATTTCATTCCTTCAAGAGTTATCCATTACAGCAACTATATTTTTCTCTTCCTAAATCTCTCATCATCTCTTCCTTGCAAACTTTCCTTTTATTCAGTTCTCAGCAAAATAGGTTGAGAGGGTTAAGAGAACACGTCATTGATCTTTCCTGAGTTCATTATTCATTCATGAATGACTCTAAGCTCCAGTCTATGAGACAAAACATGTTCTTTTTTTTCTGCCAGAAATTGCCATTTTCAGGTTCTCCTCAAGAGATGACATATTTTCTCTGTCTTTATTATAGCAAGCTTGTTGCTTGGGAACCCAAGCAGTAGATATTCAGGTTTCAATGTATGCTAAATGAATTACAAGTCACAATCTGTTATTGAAGGGAAATCAAAGAGGAAATGAAATGCCCTTACTGTAATTGGGTCAAGCACTGAACAAGTTCACGCATCCTGCAGTGGGGAGGAAAACAAAGGGAGAGGCTGAAATTCAGAGGGCTCTCAGAATGATCCCATTTCTTATTTGATAGAAACAGAACTTACGCCCAGACAGGTTTGTAATTCAGTCTGAAGCACCTACTATGTGCAAGCACTGGACTTGCCTTGGGTGACAGTCACAACAGACAAAGCCCTTGCCATGTTGTGCTTAGTGTCTAGAGGTGCGGCAGACATGAAAAGCTACACACACACACAAAACAGTCTACATGCCAAGGGGCATGGCTGAAGAGGACAGGGTGCTCTGAAACCAACTAATGAAGGAAACCTTGTTTGGAATGAGTGTCCACGGAGGCTTACTAAGTAAGAAATAACAAAGCTGAAGCTTAAAGGATAAAGAAAAATGATCAGATCAGAGAAATGGGGGTGGGTGGTGAGGGGAGGAGTGCTCTAGGCAGGGAAGCTCTAGTTTGGGAGCAAAGGCCAGCAGCTGGCCTAGATCCTGGCTCAGTTGAAGAACTACAAGATGTCACCGTGCTGCAGTTCAGCAAGTGGTAGGGACAGCAGCGCAGCAAGATGAGGCCAATCCCAAGGGTTTTAGAGGTCAAGTGAAGTATTTTAGCTATTAACTACAGGACAATAGAAAGTCATCGAAGGGTTGACATTAGGGGAAGCTGGGTGAAGCATGCATGGGGCTTGCTTACATGTTCTTTGCAACTTCCTGTGAATCTATTATATAATTTAAAAAAATAGTAGGGAGTGAGGCAATAAGATTTTTCAAACATCACGCTGGCTTCTGCATGACGAATGGAATTGGGTAGGAAGGGACAAAGTTTGAGGTTATTGCAGTGATGTGGGCAAGCGAAGAGCATGGTAGTAGTGAAGATGGAGAGAGCCTGTGTTACACCGTGAAGGTCTGATTGAGGCAACAGGTGACTGATTGGATGTGGCAGGCCAGGGAGAGGCGTGAGGTGTGAGGTGTGAGGTCCAGGTTTCTGGCTTGGGCGCCTGGTATGGATGGAGATCCACTTGTTAAGTGGATTAAACTGGGGGTATAAGAGCAGGGGGCAAAGGTAGAATTGAGTGTTGGGTGTGTGAAGTTAAAGTTGCCTACAAGATGTTTCAGTGGTGACTCTGAGTAGCTAGCTAGATACATGAGACTGAAGTTATTAAATGCCAACTAAGTAAGAAACATCAATAATAGTCAAATGGATTGAGGTTTCTGGGTCTACATTTTGCTACTGTTCTAAGAGAAAAAGATTTAAGTTTCAACTGGTTGGGATATATCTTTGTGTTTTCATTATGGATGTCAGTAATCTCCATTTTTGCTATCAACAGTATCAGATTTATTCTGCTACAATAAAGGAGGTATCTTTGCACAGGGATTTTAATCAGCTTGTTGTACCTGTGATAGGATGTTGTATCCATATTCAAGTACTTGACTAAATGCCCTTGCAGCCAATCTTAGTTTGTGTTTTACTGTTATTGAAGCACACTGTAAAATTTAGACCCAATCACATATTTTTATACAAGTTCTATTTGTAAAGCCTTACTTTTTTGCTGTTCTTTTTCAGGTTGAGACTTGTACTTATTAATTTATTTCACAGTTTAATTTCCTTCCACATCTACAAGCAATTTTATGTTTCATTATCTTCACTTTTATGCCATTATTTTTCACTTTAGTCCTAGCTAATGGGTCTCTTAACTGTTTATGTTGTGGGCTTCCATTTAGTATTTTTCAACCCATTTAGTAATATTTGCAAGACAAAGAAAACATTCTTACTCCTGTTTTTGCCTCAGTAATAACGAGTATTTTGCATTTGCGGATTCCTAGAAATAAATGCTGCCTAGGAAGCATTTTGTTCAGCCGACTTTGACCTCAACCCATTCTCTACAGGGGTCGGGCAGAGTCAGGGATGATAATATAATTTATCATCCAAATAAGAACACATTTCAGAGTGGAAGGGGATGCTAACCAGACTGGAGTCAGAGACAAAATGAGAAAATCTGGCTGCTCTGGGCACATGGGGCTGTGCAGTCGTTCTAATAAGGACTGCTCTGTGCAAATATGCCTTGCTGCTTATAAACCTGTTAAATAAGATCATCACAAGAAGGCAGACCTCAGGACCTGAGGACCATGCCAATAACGAAAGCACAGGGCTGCACGGGGTCAGCAGAGGACGAATCCCTCCAGTTTCTAATGCTGAGTCCAGCTGATGCTTGTGTGATTTTCTGGCTCTCTGTCCATTGGTTCCTCCCTCTGTTCACTGCAGACACTCGGAGGCCTAGCTCACCCTTTCTTTCTTTTTCTTTTTTTTTTTTGAGACACAGTCTCACTCTGTCGCCCAGGCTGGAGTGCAGTGGCCGTGATCTCCACTCACTGCAAGCTCCGCCTCCCGGGTTCACGCCATTCTCCTGCCTCAGCCTCCCGTGTAGCTAGGACTACAGGCGCCCGCCATCGCGCCCGGCTAATTTTTGTATTTTTAGTAGAGACGGGGTTTCACTGTGTTAGTCAAGATGGTCTCGATCTCCTGACCTCGTGATCCGCCCGTCTCGGCCTCCCAGCTCACCCTTTCTGTTAGGTGTTGAACTCTTTTGTAAAAATTCTCAAGCTCCTCTCCACGCACTCCTAGTCTGTACCATGGGGTAGCCCTGGATTCCAGTCATTTTTGGGGAGCATGCCGTCCGCTTCATGACAATTTTAGTTTTGGCTTCCCAAGTTCCTTACAAGGACATTGACCGCAGAGATCCTCGCTCATCTTCCCTCCACCTAAAAGAGCTCTCTCTCAACCCATAACACTTACAAGATGTGAGCAGGTAACCTCGGGG
>NW_012109807.1:6403018-6421634 GCF_000951045.1 Mandrillus leucophaeus | reverse complement strand
AACAGGTGACTGATTGGATGTGGCAGGCCAGGGAGAGGCGTGAGGTGTGAGGTGTGAGGTCCAGGTTTCTGGCTTGGGCGCCTGGTATGGATGGAGATCCACTTGTTAAGTGGATTAAACTGGGGGTATAAGAGCAGGGGGCAAAGGTAGAATTGAGTGTTGGGTGTGTGAAGTTAAAGTTGCCTACAAGATGTTTCAGTGGTGACTCTGAGTAGCTAGCTAGATACATGAGACTGAAGTTATTAAATGCCAACTAAGTAAGAAACATCAATAATAGTCAAATGGATTGAGGTTTCTGGGTCTACATTTTGCTACTGTTCTAAGAGAAAAAGATTTAAGTTTCAACTGGTTGGGATATATCTTTGTGTTTTCATTATGGATGTCAGTAATCTCCATTTTTGCTATCAACAGTATCAGATTTATTCTGCTACAATAAAGGAGGTATCTTTGCACAGGGATTTTAATCAGCTTGTTGTACCTGTGATAGGATGTTGTATCCATATTCAAGTACTTGACTAAATGCCCTTGCAGCCAATCTTAGTTTGTGTTTTACTGTTATTGAAGCACACTGTAAAATTTAGACCCAATCACATATTTTTATACAAGTTCTATTTGTAAAGCCTTACTTTTTTGCTGTTCTTTTTCAGGTTGAGACTTGTACTTATTAATTTATTTCACAGTTTAATTTCCTTCCACATCTACAAGCAATTTTATGTTTCATTATCTTCACTTTTATGCCATTATTTTTCACTTTAGTCCTAGCTAATGGGTCTCTTAACTGTTTATGTTGTGGGCTTCCATTTAGTATTTTTCAACCCATTTAGTAATATTTGCAAGACAAAGAAAACATTCTTACTCCTGTTTTTGCCTCAGTAATAACGAGTATTTTGCATTTGCGGATTCCTAGAAATAAATGCTGCCTAGGAAGCATTTTGTTCAGCCGACTTTGACCTCAACCCATTCTCTACAGGGGTCGGGCAGAGTCAGGGATGATAATATAATTTATCATCCAAATAAGAACACATTTCAGAGTGGAAGGGGATGCTAACCAGACTGGAGTCAGAGACAAAATGAGAAAATCTGGCTGCTCTGGGCACATGGGGCTGTGCAGTCGTTCTAATAAGGACTGCTCTGTGCAAATATGCCTTGCTGCTTATAAACCTGTTAAATAAGATCATCACAAGAAGGCAGACCTCAGGACCTGAGGACCATGCCAATAACGAAAGCACAGGGCTGCACGGGGTCAGCAGAGGACGAATCCCTCCAGTTTCTAATGCTGAGTCCAGCTGATGCTTGTGTGATTTTCTGGCTCTCTGTCCATTGGTTCCTCCCTCTGTTCACTGCAGACACTCGGAGGCCTAGCTCACCCTTTCTTTCTTTTTCTTTTTTTTTTTTGAGACACAGTCTCACTCTGTCGCCCAGGCTGGAGTGCAGTGGCCGTGATCTCCACTCACTGCAAGCTCCGCCTCCCGGGTTCACGCCATTCTCCTGCCTCAGCCTCCCGTGTAGCTAGGACTACAGGCGCCCGCCATCGCGCCCGGCTAATTTTTGTATTTTTAGTAGAGACGGGGTTTCACTGTGTTAGTCAAGATGGTCTCGATCTCCTGACCTCGTGATCCGCCCGTCTCGGCCTCCCAGCTCACCCTTTCTGTTAGGTGTTGAACTCTTTTGTAAAAATTCTCAAGCTCCTCTCCACGCACTCCTAGTCTGTACCATGGGGTAGCCCTGGATTCCAGTCATTTTTGGGGAGCATGCCGTCCGCTTCATGACAATTTTAGTTTTGGCTTCCCAAGTTCCTTACAAGGACATTGACCGCAGAGATCCTCGCTCATCTTCCCTCCACCTAAAAGAGCTCTCTCTCAACCCATAACACTTACAAGATGTGAGCAGGTAACCTCGGGGAATGGCAAATACCACTACTATTTGCCACTATCTCCAATCTAAGAGGTTTGTGGAAATACATATTTTTCATATCTGTGTATATTTCCCTATTTGCTTTGTTTAAATACTTGGATCTACTTTCCTCTTTGAAAAATATTTGGCTATCTTCTGCTTCCCCAAATGCTTAGGTTTATGTCTACTAGAAATTTGATAGACAATAGCAAACATTTATTAAGCACCTAGTATATCCTGAGAAAAACGCTGACTAGGGTTGACCACACCAGATGAAGTTTGCACAGGCAACATTATCTCATAAGGTGGATCCTGTTATCAACAGAGTGATCTGGGGGCCTCATGTGAGGCCAGATTGTCAGGGAAGGCTCTGATTTGGCAGGTCAGATCTGAGAGGACTGAGAGGCATACTCATTTTTGTTGAGCATTTCTAGGAAATTTCACCCCCTAAAGATACACCCACGTGTGACATCACTTCGTGGTTCTCCCTGCTCCAAAGCACGTGGCTCTTCTAGGCCCTGGAGGCTTTTGCCATCACAAATGAAAACGTAGGCAGCCGCTCTCAGTCAGGAGCAAGAAGAGAAAGGTGTGAGGACAACGTGAGAGGGAGCCACAGGGACTGCCCCTGTCCAAGCTAAAGCTCTACGGAGGGCACGGAAGATACGTGGCACCCTGCAGGGCAGGGCATTCTGAACACCAGGAAAGCAACATTATGGGTGAGAGGGGCCCTGAAGGATCCCTGGAGGAGGGCTATGGGACACATGACTGGTGTGGGGGTGGTAAGAGGTCACTCTGAAGTGGGAGGATGATGGCAAGAAGACCATGACCATGCGTGAGTTTATTAGTGTTCGCCGTGATATAGGGTGGGTGATATCTAGCCCTAAGCCAGATTCTCGGGGGCAAGTCACAGTTTAAGAGATGCGGCATCACTGTCCTATAGGGAGTAGCAGCTGGACACTAACTCCATAAAGGCCCAGGCTTAGGGAGGCTAGATATCAGTTCCTTGAGGACAGGAAGTGGTACCAGTTACAGGACTGAATAACCCTTGGCACAAGGTGCAACCAATAGCTCTGGGCGCACCAATGCTTGACAATTATCAGCAGATGACCAAGCTGTAATAGTGAACCTTTTGGAGGATGATGAATTAGCCTTCAACTCATTCATTCTTTTGATTCAACCTCATTTCAGAAAGCTTTTGTGTCAGAGGATGAGGCCAACAAACTGGTAACGAGGCTTCATTCTTTGATGTGGATTCTGAAGTCTAGTCAAGCTTCTGTTAGTACAATTACAAATTAAGCATTCCTTTTCTTTTCCCAAAGGAAGGTCTGCTTTGAAACAGGCATACTGTCAGGCCTCTGAGCCCAAGCCAAGCCAGCCATCGCATCCCCTGTGACTTGCACTTATACGCCCAGATGGCCTGAAGTAACTGAAGAATCACAAAAGAAGTGAAATGCCCTGCCACACCTTAACTGATGACATTCCACCACAAAAGAAGTGAAAATGGCCGGTCCTTGCCTTAAGCGATGACATTACCTTGTGAAAGTCCTTTTCCAGGCTCATCCTGGCTTAAAGAGCTCCCCTACTGAGCACCTTGTGACCCCCACTCCTGTGCCAGAGAACAACCCCCCTTTGACTGCAATTTTCCTTTACCTACCCAAATCCTATAAAACGGCCCCACCCCTATCTCCCTTCACTGACTCTCTTTTCAGACTCAGCCACCTGCACCCGGGTGATTAAAAAGCTTTATTGCTCACACAAAGCCTGTTTGGTGGACTCTTCACACGGACGCGCGTGACACATACATCTTCAATTGTCAATTACTCTTTTAGGGAAAAGGATCTGACAAATTGTCGCTGAACTGCTATTCTGCAAAAAATTAAAATGGTATTCTCTCTAATTCTCCTTGTAAGAAATTTATTTTTTTTTCTTGTGACATTTTTTTCAGCAAAAATTTCTCTCAGGGTACTAGATTAGGGATTATTAAACTATACATGATCCCCACTGGACAGGTGGTAAAGTTACTAATCTTTCTCCTTTCTGTTCTAAACGTAACTATTTTGTCCTTCTAACTATTTAGACAAAATGTAACTATTTTGTCCTTCTAACTATTTAGACAAAATGTAACTATTTTGTCCTTCATAGTCACAAAACTCCATTGCCATTAATTATGGGCTAGGTTCTGTTTGTTACCTCCATTCTCAACACTTCTAGTTTGCTCTGGGAGAAAGAAAATAGAGTCATACAAATACCAATATGTAACATCTAGCTAAAAGCCTTCAGATTTCAAACTTCTTCTTTATTGCATGCATAGGATGCACACCGGGTGGGGGCGTTAAATTGTTCTAAACATACTAAGTAGTATATGTTTACCGCGGAAAAAAATAGCACATATAACAAGTAAAAAACAAACCCAACAAACCAAAACAAACACCACCTCCATCTCACTACTGTGGTGATACTACCATTAGCAGTCTGCGGTGAATCTATCCCTATTTTACATGTAACCCAAATAAATTAGGGCTGTCTCAGCGCCAGTCCAAACATGGTGTTGCATGTGAAAGAAACGCAGATATGCTACAGAAGCCTGGAAAAAGAACGTAAGTATCAATGTCTCCTGATAAGAGAAGTCCAAGGAAGAGACAGACTGTGTAAAATATCGTAAAACCCTCTGAATCTTCTGTACTCTGCCTTTTCTTCTTTTTCTTGAGATGGAGTTTCACTGTCACCCAGGCTGGAGTGCAGTGGCACAATCTCGGCTCACTGCAACTTCTGCCTCCCAGGTTCAAACAATTCTCCTGCCTCAGCCTCCTAGTGGCTGGGATTACAGGTGTGCGCCACCACGCCTGGCTAATTTTTGTATTTTAGTAGAGATGGGGTTTCGCCTTGTTGGCCAGGCTGGTCTGGAACTCCTGACCTCACGTGATCCACCCACCTCGGCCTCCCAAAGTGCTGGGATTACAGGTGTTAGCCACCGCGCCCGGCCCACTCTCTGCCTTTTCTAAGTCCCACACCCTGCGGCAGTTGTCCAATCTCTTCTCCTTTTCAGAGAGGAGGCAGAAATCTCCTTTCTTTCTCCTTATTCTCTCCCCTAAAATTCCAGAGCACCATTCTCACCTCTTCCTCCTCTTCCCACCTTCTAGATCTCTTCTTCCATAGATAGCTCCCTGCCTTTTCTTACGTAAATCAACTTTCCTAACTTCTTCCTGTACTCCTTTTCTTCTATTATCTAAATAAGCATTGCAAAAAAAAAAAAAAAAGTTTCAGCAATGCAAATAAAGAACATTCCTGAAGAGAGGGGAATGGAGATGAGGGTTCCGGGAGAAGGAGGAATTTTTAATTTAATTTTACTTTAGAGATGGAGTTTCGCTCTTGTCATCCAGGCTGGAGTGCAATGGCACGATCTCGGCTCACTGCAACCTCCGCCTCCTGGGTTCAAGCGATTCTTCTGCCTCAGCCTCCCGAGTAGCTGGGATTACAGGTGCCTGCCACCACGCTTGGCTAATTTTTGTAGTTGCTTTTTAGTAGAGATGGGGTTTCACCACGTTGGCCAGGCTTGCTTTCATTAATTTTATACTAATGTTTATTTATATTCATAGAAAATATTTTATATTCATCTACTTTAATATTTTTGTCCGGTGCATTTAAGATACTGAAACAGAGGTCCAGGAAGATTAGCTTGCCTATGGTCTCAGAGCCAGTAAGTAAAGGAACCAGGCCAGCGAGGGCTCCACAGAGCAGCCCCATTCTGCCTCGGCCTCACTGTGGACTCCTGTGGCTGGAGGTAGAAAGCAGACGGGACTAGGTGAATTCTGAATTGTGGCAGTCTCAGTGAGAAGAGGACTGCCAGGACACTGGGTGAATGCTAACAGACACTGGGGGAAACCTTTATCTGGGGGTGCTAGTCAAGGGGAATAACAGGAGTCACCTCTTAGACAAGTGTTGGCAAAGGAGATGGGAGGATTTCAGGTTTCCGAGACTAACTTCTCTTTCTCAAGAGGGTTATATCCTTATTGTTGATCTCAGCCCTTGTCAAAATCTTCTAGGGAAGAATTTTTATTTATTTATTTATTTATTTATTTATTTATTTATTTATTTATTTACCTCCAGGGCTCATCATGACAGAACTATGTAAAGGAATTACCTGCTGGGTGAGGTCTGGGTAGGAGCAAACATCACTGAAGATTCACCTGGCAGAGTGGGCAAACCTACTGGTGCTGTTGGATGCTGGTGGAAGATCCAAGCTCAGCTGCCTGTTCTCAGAAGCAGGTGGCTGAAACATGGTTTCTGGGACAGAGTTTTGGCTAGGCAATTGTGCCTTCCGGATGTGCACACACGCATACATGTGCCTGTCTAGCTACCATTTCAAAGCGACAGCAAACAAACAAGAGTAGCCATCAGACCCAATGCTGGCTGAGCTGCTAGGAGATACAATGCAGGTAGTATATGCATTTCAACTCCTGGTTCTTAGGAATGGAAGTTTACATGTGGAGTGCAGATGGTGATGCTGGTCAAAGTGAGGAGGTGGTTTACTTTCTGGACAGCTGTCTTGGCTTCCAGATCTCACTAGAATGGGCAGATCTTTTCTAGAGGTCTGTGACACACAATTTTAGGGGAAAAAATAGAAAGTAAATCACCCATAATAAGTGCTAAGTTCTAAAAATGACAGTTGACTTGTCCTTCCGGATAGTTCCAGCCTTGGTGGGATTTAATGCAGAAGAGATGACATGTCAGAGTGACTGGACTGTGGGGCGATCGTATGCACACGATGAAGCTTTGCATAAAGGTGATACCAATGTAGCTCCTCATCACAGCCTAGACTATTTAGGTTCTGCTCGGGCAACGGATCAAAAGTCCTAGCACAAAAAGACCTGTGTGTGCAGAAACTGCTGCTTCGGGGTCCAGTCCCTCCACCAGACGAAAGCACTAAGTACGGCAGGTTCCATCATGACTCTGTGGCCTGCTCGTCTGGGCTTTGGTCATCCACAGGTTCCGGGAACTCATCTCACGGGGCAATCTCAGTGCAGGCCAGACCTTGAGCAAGGCCAAGATGGCGATGCCCATTAATGGCTTTCATCTTTGGCTCAGCAGGTGGATACTGGGATTAGTCACTTCCTATTTTGTTGAGTTTGCCAAATACACTTTGGACCTTGAAAAAGTCCTTATGCGATCGCAATATGATGCTTCGGCAGAGTCCTGTCCACTTTCCACTGGCCTTGGCAGGTGGTTGAGTATTATGAGAGCAACTAGGGCCTAAATTGTGAAATACAAACGTTACTTTGTTTTTGTAGAAAGACCAGATGAAAATAACACAAAATGTTTTGGTAATTTTGTTAAAAATGCAATCTGTGCTTGAAGAACTTAAATCTAAGCCTGGCTTTATGTTTCATTTAAACCTTTTTTACTCAGGCAAAATAGCAATATTTGAAGGTAAAAACAGGTTTGTAATGATTAGGAAAGATTCTCCTAATTGCACTTTGCAAACCAATTATACCAGAGAAAGCTGAACCGGTTCTGAGTGTGTTAGTACTGTTATTAGGATTTTCACCTCTCAAGTGAATAGTGCTTTACGATTTATATGTGAAAGTGCTTTCGCATGTAATGTCTAATAATCACACAGTCTTCTTTGAAATGCCTTGAACTTTAAGAACAAATCCAGGTTGAAAGAAGAGGTACTCAGAGAAATAGTGTGAGTCAGATCTCTCTGGAGAATCAGATCTCTCTACTGGAACCCCTGTGTGCAGGGCTTTCTAGTGTGTAGATGACCACGTCTGGGGGCCTAACATTCTAGCCACTATCTGGTCTGCTTCTTAAAGATGGTCTTGTTTTAATTAACACAACCTTTTGGCTGCAGATCTGGTGGGGATGGAATTGGGAAGTGCCAAGGGAGCTTGAAGGAACACACGTGATTTTTCTCCATGTGGAAACAACAGGCTAAGAGAGTCTCCTGAGAAAAGCTGGGCTTATGAGATAACCAGCTCCACCCGGAGAAGCTTTGGAAAATCAAAAACAAAAACTCAACTTTACAACTGTGTATCTGGACCAAACACCTGAGTAACTGTCGGTAAATCCTTTATTATGTGACACTGCCCATGCCTGGATATGAGGGACAGCGTATACTCCAAGGAACAACATCTCTTGCAGGGTTTCACTTCCTAAAAAGCTACTGAGGAAAAAAAACCACTGAAGTCATGGGACAAAGGGCTATTCCTCTGCGTTAAATAGGAATGTCCCCTGGAGGGAGAATTCCACTTCCTCTGCCAACTAGCAACCCTGCTGGCAGCTGTGTTTGAGAAAAGCGTGCCTATCAACTAATGATGCCTAGCCCCTCTCCTGGTTCCTGAATGGAGAGTCTGTGTTGGTGGTATTGATATCCACCATTAACAAAAACTTGGCTTACTTTCAAAAATGTAGATGCTTTTAGGAATTCTTCAATATAACAAAGGCAACGGTTTCCCATTTTTGTGTTAACTGTATGTTTGCCCTAATTTGATGAATCGCGTTTTGATTTTTATATAATGTTCTCATTTTCCAGACTTCCATTCAGGGTCCTCAGGCTGAAATTACGCATATCCCACGGCCCAGGCTGGTGGGGCACAACTAGTTCTCCATAAATCTCTATTGAGTCAATGAGAAAATATTTTAGGAAACAGGGTTGTGAGCCTTTGTGCTCAGTGATGTTTAAGTTGACTGACCATTTCAATTTTGGAAATTATAGTCCATTAACATGAAAAAAAGGCAATTACACGTTTGTATATTTCTACCTATGCTTGTGCTTTTTGCAAATGTTTATAAAGAGTGCCATGACAAAATAAAATAATTTTGTGTTTGCTTCTGGTGACAGTAAATTTTATTTATAAAATACAATTACTGGCCAGGCTCGGTGGCTCACACCTATAATGCTAACACTTTGGAAGGCCAAGGCAGGTGGATCACCTGAGGTCAGGGGTTTGAGACCATCCTGGCCAACACAGTGAAACCCCGTCTCTACTAAAAACGCAAAAATTAGCTGGGCGTGGTGGCGCACACTTATAGTCCCAACTGCTCAGGAGGCTGAGGCAGAAGAATCGCTTGAACCCGGGAGGTGGAGGTTGCAGTGAGCCAAGATCGCGCCACTGAACTCCAGCCTTGCGACAGAACAAGATTCTGTCAAAAAAAAAAAAAAAAAAAAAAAAAAAAAGCAATTACTTACCTAAAAGCTTTAGGATGGTTAAACAAACCAACCAAACCTTCTGCTGAACATTTGAGTTTCACTGATTATGATGGGAGGTTCAAATATATGATTACTTCATATATGGACGCGAAAAAGTTCTGATAGGCAGTTTTCAATTAGAGTTATTGTTCTGTTTCCATATTAATAGAAACCAATTAGTTATTATGAATAGATTGGGTATTTAGCTCAGGCATAACATAAAATGCAAGACTAAAAAGAAAAATGAACACACAGTATTCTTTTTTACTATGTTGCTATGAGGTTTAATATATTTAGTATATACTTTTTGTATGATCCATTAGGGCAAGGGATTTCCTGGCATTGAACATTTACTTAAAATATCTGTGGTTAAGTTATCATAATGAATATTACTAATGTGTAATTCATTAATACCAACAAGCCAGCATCTTACATGATGTTTGGTACTTAGCAGGTATTTGAGACTATGCTCAGGTTTTTGCAAAACCTGTCTAGCTCTTGTTTGCCTACAAATAACATTGACAATACAGTTCGTTTCTAACATAGGAGAAACTTGATTTTGGAGCCTTGCCCCTCAAACCTGGTCCTGATTACTGCTTCAACTCCTGTTTATATAATTCTACACAATTTTGGCAGGATTCAAGAGCACATACCAGGGTGTTGGCTTTTACGAATCTCCTGGGATGTGAATGTCACGCTGACTAGATGAACCCTGGCCACAAATCCCAGACAAGCACAATGACTCTATTTATTCAGACTTGGCTGCCTGAATGCAGATTGACTCTGTGGGTAATAAATTTTCACAGGCCAAGAGCTTCAGGATCAACCAAGCTGATCCTGAGAAGAAAAATGCACCTCAGGAAGCAGAGTTGGGCTGCAAAAACCTCCTATGTTTTTATTTCATGTGTGCATATCATTCAGCTAATTCATTTAGTTACTGATTGACATGTACTGTCAATGCTTTCAGACATTTTAAAAGCTCTGCTTTGTGTTATGCAATTGTCATATTAAAAAGAAACAAGGGAAAAAATGAAGAGCTTCCATTACAATTGGCAATCTGCTTTTAATAGTACACCCCAAACTGATGTGAGTCATCCAGTAATCTCTATGGTAAAGAGCACAGAATTGAGATGGGAATGTTTCTTATGCTGCTCCATAAGAAACCAAGGGAAACAGCAATAAGAACTGCAATTTTGTGCTCAGAGCAACCTCACCTACAATCTTGGTATCTTGATGAAGCGAGGCTTTCGATTATTTCTAAGAGACACGATTATTACTCTATGCATTATAAATAAGAAAATAATTGGCTCTTTAATTTGCAGATTTATGTTAATGATCTAGATATCTATTAAATTAATTGCATGCTCTCCAAACATTGATTGAGGATTAAAAGGTAACTTTTCATTGTGCAAGAAGTAAATTAACGCCAATGGGGAAATTTCCCCCTACAGATTAGATCCAATGATTGTTGCCTGTAAAATTAACATAGTTAAAGTGGACAAACCATGCTCATTTAAAGAGAAAAAGGTGGCTACATAGTTAAAAATGAAAAGACTGCCCAATATGTTTGGATAACGTAATTACTGGAAGCCGCAGGCATGTACATAGCCATTCAATTTAGATCTCTGGTCCCTTCCTTTCCCTAAGCTATGTGTTTGTCATCTCCGAAAAACCTGTCTGCAGTTGACACTATCTCGGCTGCTCCTTGCTGAAAGTCTTAATCATGTGTCCCTCTCCTCACGCCTTAGCTACAGTAATGCCATCTATATATTTGCTTGTGTCCAACCTCCCAAGCTTACCCTGACTTGAGAGGCAGAGCTCATCTTTTTGCCAAATAGGAAGACTTGCAATATAATTCATCACTCCCTTCCTAATCTATTATTATTATTATTATTATTTTTAGTACTTAATGTCTTAAGTCTTCTAATTCCTTCACACTGTTTCATAAAAACATTGGCCTTTGGAATTGTTAAAACCAACAGTTACAGAAAGGAGATCAAACAAATTACTCCAGGTATCACATGCCTTTCATTTACTCAGCTAAATAAGAAAACTGATTCTCAAATCTTTTGTGCTATTTCCAGTTGGAACCTCATCCGGTATGAAAACCATAGGTGCAACCATAAGGCTATGCTTCCATTTCATTTATGTCTGTAAACTTTCTAAGGAAACCCCGTCACAACCCCAGCACTAGAGGCTACAGCCAAAATTTGGTTATCCTTGAAAGGGAAGGCTGTGGAGAAACCCAGTCTCTTGGTTTTGAAGGCTTCTGTTTGAGATAACTTATGAAAACTTGTAACTTCAATATAGCTTGATGTAAGCATCTTTAAGAAGTGGCTATAGACATTTCCATGGAGATTGGATAAATGCTTTTTTCTCAAATAGGTTATTTTTGTATTAATCTACAGCCAACTTAAGATATTGGGCCTTATATTTTTGTCATCTCTGTCAATACTTCTGATGTTTGGATAGAACTCATTTGAAAAATCACAGAGTTCAGGAAAAGGAACAAAGACAGAGCAAAGGTCATCTTTGATACTGTACAATGGACAGTGGGAAATACTCTCAATTGAAGGCATCACTATGCATTTATCCATGCATTCATTCAACAAATATTTAGCAGTTCTGCTGTGCCAGACACAGTCCCTGCCCTCAGGAAACTTCCAGTTTAGCTGCTGTAGACGGTTAGAAAAAGTAAACATAACATGTAACTAAAATTACAATGAGATTTAGGTAAAAAGATGAAGGATACTGTGAGAAGGACTAACCGGGAGTCGATCAGATAAGAGGGAGGTCTCCCTGAGGAAGTGAAAGTTATGCTGCACCTCCAACATGAGTAGGTGTTTGCAAGGCAAAAATGAGGGAGTAGAGGCCTATGGAGGCCCCGAGGCAGCTGAGCTCAACTTCCTGCAGCAGCTGAGCTCAGCTTCCTGCAGGAGCTGAGAGAAGGGCTAGGCTTCAAATGAGCTCAGTGTGAAGATGAGACGTGGACAAAGCCACATGGTGCAGGGTAGTGGCGGCCATGCCGAGGGCTCTGAATTTGATCCCAGGTGGGATGGGAAACCCATTTAAGATTTTAGACCAAGGAATTACTTGATCTGATTTTTAAAAGATCACTGTGGGGAGGCTGTATTACAGAGGGCAGGGAACAGAAATATGATAGTTCATACCAGACTGGTTTAGACTAGCTGGGAATGGAAAGAGGTAGATGGACCAATATTTAATTTTAGAGGCTGAGTTTATAGGACTTAGAGATGAGGTGACTACCTGAGTGAGGAACAGGGAATCATCAAGGATGAGTCTGAAGTTTCTAGGCTTGAATAGCTGGGCATTTGGCAGTGCTAGTTTTGGAAATGGGAACACTAACAAGAGGAACATGTTTGTGTGTCTTGGGTAGAGCGGTGGCAAAGGCCAGAAGTCTAGTTGGGCACAGAGTGAATTTGAAATGTCTGTGAGACATCCAAATGGAAAAGTCAAGTAGGTTTGCGGTTCAGAAGAGAGTTCTGAGCTGAGGATATAACTTTAGAAATTGTCAGTATATAAAAATTGAAGGTCATAGGAATGGATGAGATCACCCAGAGAACAGACATGGAGAAGAAAAGTCAGGAATAAACATGGAAAGTTTCTAACATTGGGGAGAAAATCTGAGTCAGCAAAAGAGCCTGAGAAGAGAAGCCGGAGAGGCAGGACCCAAACCAGGAGAGTGTGGGGTTAGACTCCTACAGAGAAGTGGGTAATGAACAGTGTTCAATGCTGTAAGTCATATAGTAAGACAGGGGACTGAAAAGAGCCCAGTATAATTGGCTCTATGGAGGTCATTGGGGGCCCAATGAGGAGCATTTCTGGTAAAGAGATGGGGCATAATGAGATCAAAAGAACAAGTCTCTAAGTAGCTCTGAGGAAATGGATGAACTTTGGATAGGAGCAGGGCAGTGTCCTCTCACAACAGGAGAGCCGGGGGAGGATGAGTGAAGATGGAAGCAGGGGTGCAGATGTGGTATTGAGTAGTTTAGGTTTCTCTGCTAGAAGTCAGTCAGCCATGGCATGAGGTACAGAAATAAAGATAAATAAGATACACAGTGAAATTCAGGTTGTTTACTCATGAAGTTGGGAAGACAGAAAACTACATTTGTATTATCTATTATTATAAATTCTGTAACAAATGTTACAGGATATTAAGGGAGAAAGCTTGCAAAATGACAGTATCAGTGAATTGTTATAAGTTATGTATATATAGCACAATACCTAGAATAGCCACTAAAAAAGCTGTACAAAGAGACATACACAAAAATGTTACAGACAAATCAAAGTAGAAGTCAAAAGGTTTAAGGAATACACAGAAAGGCAATAAAAAAAAAAAAGAAAATAAAAACCAGGAAGAAACCCAACAAAAAATAGAGTGGTAGACGTAAGCTTTAACAAATCAATAATTACATTAAATGTAAATGGCCTAAATGTATCAATTAAAAGAAACTGGCAAAGTGAATAAAAATATGACAACTATTAATACATGCTGTATATAAGAAACTCATTTCAAATATAACAATATTGGTAGGCTGAAAGTGAAAAAATGGAAAAAAGTTACATTATGAAAGTATTAACCAAAAGAAAGCAGGAGTAGCTATACTGCTATCAGAAAAAGTAGACCTCAGAGTAAAGAAAATGACCAGAGACAGAGTGGGTCATTACATAATGATAGAACGGTCAATCTAGCAACAATACAGCAATCCTAAATGTACACACACCAACTAACAGAGCTGCAAAATATGTGAAAACAACCTGATTGAAGCAATAAATCCACAGTGATAGCCAGAGACTTCAACACCTCTCTCTCAACATTAGATAGAGCAATTAGACAGAAAGTCCAGAAGAGATACAAAAGAACATCAAATAAGAGAAATATAATTGATATTAATAGAACTCTCTAACCAACAACAGCAGAATATACATTCTTTTAAGTACCTATAAAACATTTACCAATACAAACCATATCTTGGGTGATAAAAAATCCTCAACAAATGTATAAGAATTGAAATCATACAGACTATGTTCTCTGACCATAAAGAAACCAAACTAGAAACCAATAAAAATTAAGATTAAGGGGGATCTCTGAGCACTTAAAAATTAAACAACACATTTCTAAATAATCTACGAGTCAAAGAAGAAGTCTTATTGAACTGAATGACGACGAAATACAACACATCAATATTTGTGGGATAAAGTTTATAGCATGGCTGAGAGTCAAATGTATAGCACTAAATACTTATCGTATCATAAAAAAGAATGAATCTCAAGTCAATAATCTAATCTCCCTCAAGAAACTAGAAAAAGGGTAAAAATGTGCCCAAAGCAAGCAAGAGGAGGGAAATAAAGATAAGAAATCAGTGAAACTGAAACAGAAAAATCAAATAGATAATATTAATGCAACAAGCTAGTTCTTTCAAAAGATCAATACAGTTAAGAAACCTCTAGCAAGACTGATAAAAGAAAGAAAGAAGACAAATGATGAGTATCAGTAATAAAACAGGGGCTGACACTATAGATTTTGCAGTCGTCAAAAGGATAATAAAGGAATACTATAAACAACCCTATCCACATAAGCATGACAACTTAAGTGACACGGATAGACTTATTACTGAAGAGCACAGTACCACACACACCCAGTATGAAACAGATAATCTAATAGCCCTATGACTATTAGATAATCTGAGGAGCTCTATAACTATTAAAATTTTTTTTGGCTGGGCATGGTAGCTCACGTCTGTAATCCCAGCACTTCAGGAGGCCGAGACAGGTGGATCACGAGGTCAGGAGATCGAGACCATCTTGCCTAACATGGTGAAACCCTGTCTCTACCAAAAAAATACAAAAAATTAGCTGGGCATGGTGGTGGGTGCCTGTAGTCCCAGCTACTCAGGAGGCAAGGCAGGAGAATGGCGTGGACCCAGGAGGTGGAGCTTGCAGTGAGCCAAGATTGCACCACTGTACTCCAGCCTGGGGGACAGAGCGAGACTCCATCTCAAAAAAACAAAAAAAAAAATTTTTTTTTGAGACCATGTTGGCCAGGCTGGTCTCAAACTCCTGACCTCATGATCTGCCCTCCTCAGCCTCCCAAAGTGCTGGGATTACAGGCATGAGCCACCATGCCCGGCCAGGAAATAGAATTTTTAACTTTAAAAATCTCCAGGCCCATATGGTTTTACTAGAGAATTCTGCTAAATAATTAACATCTTTTTTTCTATTTTTTTTTGAGATGGAGTCTTGCTCTGTCACCCAGGCTGGAGTGCAGTGGCACGATTTTGGCTCACTGCAACCTCTGCCTCCCAGGTTCAAGTGATTCTCTTGCCTCAGCCTCCCGAGTAGCTGGGATTACAGGCGCATGCACCATGCCTGGCTAATTTTGTATTTTTAGTAGAGATGGAGTTTCATCATGTCGGTCAGGCTGAACTCTATGATTTTTCAAGTGAGTTCTATCCAAACATCAAAAGTATTGACAGAGATGACAAAAATATAAGGCCGAATATCTTAAATTGGCTATATATTAATACACAAATAACCTATTTGAGTAAAAAAGCATTTATCCACTCTCCATGGCTATAGCCACTTCTTAAAGATGCTTCCATCAAGCTATATTGAGGTCTCGAACTCCTGACCTCAGGTGATCCACCCACCTTGGCCTCCCAAAGTGCTGGGATTACAGGCCTGAGCCACTGTGCTTGACCTAACATCATTTTTAAAAAACATAGTCTTTTTGAGAAAAGGGCAGGGGACCCTTCTCAATTCATTTTGTAAGGTCAGTATTACCCTGATATCAAAACTAGACAAAGACAGTACAAAACAGAAAACTTCCAATCAATATCCCTCGTGAACATTAAAAAGACAAATGTGTGGTGAGGATGTAGAGTAACTGAAATTCTCTTACACTGCTGGTGGGAGTGTCAGCTGGTGGAACCATTTTGGAAAATGGTTTGAGATAATTTACTCAAATGAAAATGGTCTAAATGTATTAATTAAAATGTATCCGTAGGGTGTGTAAATATGCACACACCCTACTGTTTAGCATTTATACTTCTGGGTATAGATCCAACAAAAAAGTTCCCATGTGCTCAAGAAATGACCTATACAAGGATGAAAAGACCTGTACAAGGATGCTAATAAGAGCACACTATTTTACCCCCCAACCCCCACCGAAATATCCACGTGCCCGTTAGCAGTGGAACGAGTAAGTAAATTATGGCGTACACACATAATGAAACAGGACACAGCAATGAAAATGAACAAACTTCAATTACAGGTAACAACATGGGTGAACAATGTTGAACGAAAGAAGCCAGACACAAAAGAGTACATGCCAAATAATTCCATTGCTATAAAGTGGAAAAATAAGCAAAATTACACTATGGTGTTAGAAAACAGGAAAGTGGTTATTCTTCTGTAGAGTGGTGACTGGTGGGAGCATGGGGGCACCTGGGAGGCTGGTCATGTCTGTGTTTTCATCTTGATATTGGTTATATCATACATATATATATATAAAATCATTTTTAAAGACACATCATTTTTATAAATCATATACAAACAGGCTGGGCACGGTGGTTCACACCTGTAATCCCAGCACTTTGGGAGGTCGAGGCAGGTGTATGACTTGAGGTCAGAATTTTGAGACCACTCTGGCCAACATGGTGAAACCCAGTCTCTACTGAAAATACAACAATTAGCTGGGTGTGGTGGCAGGTGCCTGTAATCCCAGCTACTTAGGAGGCTGAGGCAGAAGAATCACTTGAACCTGGGAGGCGGAGGTTGCAGTGAGCCAAGATCGCACCATTGCCATTGCACTCCAGCCTGGATGACGAGTGAAACTCCGTGTGTGTGTGTGTGTGTATGTATATGTGTGTGTGTGTGTATATATAGTGTGTGTATATATATATGTGTATACACACACACACACACACAAAATGCTTATTGGATCTAGTGACATGAAGATGATGGGTGACCTCAAGTTTTGATGAAGTGGCAGGCTTGGGGATCTAGCATTAATTCCAATTTTACAAACAGAGACACTGAGGCAGAGAGCAGTTCAGAGTCTGGGCCAAGGTTACAAAACTAAGTAGCAGAGTGGGGATTTGAATCCCTGGCGTGGGGCAGCTATGCTCTTAACCACTAAACTAGACTGTCTTTTGACCTTTAGGATCACAAAGGTAATGGGGAGAAAAGGAAACCTCAGATAGGAGTGTTCAAAAGCACGAAGTCTGAGGCGATCTGAGGAAGGGCAGGCAGGTACACCAACTTGAAGCTCTCATAGACACCTCTTTATTACAGTGGCACATAGGCTGGTTGGACCAATATTCACAAAGGCAGCCAGATATAATGTCAGAAAAGGTTCAGGATTTTCACACACTGTACTATGTTTATTGAGGCAGGGGATTTTTAAAATATTTTGGGTTTAAGGTACAAACTCTGATTTTACATCCAGAAAAATCATTTATGTTAAATGTTCAATTATCTCGGAATGCCAGGGAATGATTGTGTGTGTGTGTGTGTGTTTGTGCACAGGCTATGCTGTTTCAGGGATAAAGCATAGCTTGGTCTTGAAGAGAAAAAAATACCGTATCATTTGTCTTGTTTAAAAGTAGGGGAATTACAATTCTGTGATTAGACCAGGTTATAATTACAGGCCAAAGCAGGACAACTTAATGCAATTACTGTTGAAGCAATAACTTAAAGTATCATATGTGAAACCACTGTCTGGAGTCTTAATTAGGAAAAAGGGATTACTGTATAAAATTATTCATCCTGTCAGTTCCTTTTATTGCAAAAATAGGAAGGTATATTCACATAGGAATTAAATGCAAGAATAAAGGATCTGACCTGTACCTTCATAACACAATATTATCAGTGAGTACAGAATGGAAGGGAGTAGCGTAAAAAGCAAAATGAGTCAACTAAAAGCTCTCGCGGCCTTAGAGAACATGTATAGTATGTCATTAGTAATGTTTATTAAAATTGAGTTTTCATTGGAAATACTTCCTAGAAATAGCTCAGGAAATTATTTCCAAATTTAAAAAGGTTTGCAGATTGAAATAGTCTGTGAACCCTTTTTCTAATAAAAAGCATACACAATTTACATGTTTGATATGATTTAATCCATGATCTATGTATCCAGGCCACTTAATGGGAAAAAACACAAAGAGGTGAAATCATTTGCTTATCGTCATGTAGATAAGAAGCCAAAATTAGGAGTGAAGCCATTCTCCATTTCGGCTGAGACTGCTGTGTGGCAGGTATCTGGCTGCCCTGGAAACAAATCAACAGATCTCTAAAAAACTCAAAGCCTCAGTGGCCTTCTTTGCCCAGTTAACCTTCTTCCACTGGGTATTCTCCACCTGCCAATCTGGTTTCCAGACTCCTCAAGCTCTTCTCCCTTTTTGGTGCCTCAGTTTCTGCCATGAGATGAGTAACCTCTTTTTGTGACCTCATAGCTATGCTATGCTCAGATACTCTTACTTGAAATTCTCCTTTGACTTTTTTTTTTTTTTT
>NW_012109807.1:6401637-6402968 GCF_000951045.1 Mandrillus leucophaeus | reverse complement strand
TTTTTTTTTTGAGACAGAGTCTCGCTCTGTTGCCCAGGCTGGAGTGCGGTGGTGCGATCTCGGCTCACTGCAAGCTCCGCCTCCTGGGTTCAGGCCATTCTCCTGCCTCAGCCTCCCCAGCAGCTGGGACTACAGGCACCTGCCACCACGCCAGGCTAACTTTTTGTATTTTTAGTAGAGACGGGGTTTCACCGTGTCAGCCAGGATGGTCTCGATGTCCTGACCTCGTGATCTGCCGGCCTCGGCCTCCCAAAGTGCTGGGATTATAGGCGTGAGCCACCGCGCCCAACCTCTCCTTTTGACTTTTATTTAACCTCTGCTTGCTCTCTCTGTACATTATTTGTATTTGCATGTCTAGACAGCAAATCATCTGCATAGCATTTCATGATACTTTTCTATTAAGTTCACTATTCCAAAACCAATAGAATAGCATTAGTATTTTGTATTGCATACAAAAATGACTTATTTAAAAAAGCCTCTCTGAATTTTCTTTCTACACATCACATGTATCTAAACTTGACAAAATGCAACATGGGGGATGAGAAAAAGAAAATAGAAGTGTAGAAAAATCTGCCTTTAGTGTTTTTAAACTTGCTTTGAAATACAAACATTTCTTGAAATGCAGAAGTGAAAGTGATGAATGTTAAGTGGATATTTTTTCACCTTAACTGACTGATCAGAAGAGTATTTATAACCCCCTAACTGATGTCTGGAGCTGATAAATCAACACCAGGGGAGAATATTTCAAGCACATTTATCATTTAAGACAAACAGCCTATACCGAGCATGATTATTTTTTATTCATCATTTTGGCTCACCTCTACGTTTGCTCCTTCTCAATGTTAATAATATCTGTATAAGACTTCTCAATATTTAATGTTACAGATTGCCTGTTGCGTGCTGATGAAGTTAAGGTCATATGTTTGATCTCCAGAAGGCTGGTTAGCTAAATACACACACACAAATACACACACACACAAACACACACATACAAACACACACACACACAAAAACACACATACACAAACACACACACACAGAGACACACACACACACACACACAAACACACACACACAAAAACACACACACAGAGACACACACAGACACACACACACAAACACACACACAAACACACACACACACAAACACACACACAGAGACACACACACACAGAGACACACAAACACACAGAGACACACACACACAAACACACACACAAACACACACACACAAACACACACACACACAAACACACACACACACAGAGACACACACACAGAGACACACACACACAAACACACACACACAAACACACACAAACACACACACA
>NW_012109807.1:6389882-6400837 GCF_000951045.1 Mandrillus leucophaeus | reverse complement strand
AAAAAAGGAAAAAAAAGGGCTCCATTTCTGAGGGAAGCCTGATCTTAGCTTCCTTATAATACCCATTGGTGGTCTCAACATCATAAAAATTACAGAATTCAAGGCTTAAGGGAAATTATGGGCAAGCTATTTTAATATACCGACCCAACTGCATAGAAGCTCACACTTAGCAGACGAAAGACCAGCATCCTGAGTGCCACCATTCAGCTCCGTTAAAACCCAGCACAGTCCATCAGGTCACTGTTCTCAGTGTCACCTCCAAAGGATGCTGACATAAAAGAGAATCTTACCTGTTCATTCTCCTCTTCATCACTGCTTAGCTTAAGGTCATCTTCCAGCATTCTGAAAGAAGGTACAAAGAGGTACAGATAGTTAGTGGATTCAGAATAATTCAGCATCAAAATATCACCTTAATGTTGCTAATAGAGCAACATTTCGGAAATAAGTCTATTTGATTTCCTATTTTTTTCTTTCCTTTTTATGCACTTCTCCTCTGGTGCACTTAGGAAATAGCAGATAGTCCCATCACAAAAATTAACCCTCACAACAGTCATCACCTAAGACGGGCAGCTTTCAGAAGATGCTGTGTTAGCAGGGAAATAATACTTAACAATAACATATTGTATATTTCAAAATAGCTAGAAGAGAAGAATTGGAATGTTCCCAACAGGAAGAAAAGATAAATATTTGAGGTGACAAATATCCTAGTTACCCTGATTTGATCATTACACATTGAATACCTGTATCAAAATACCACACATTCCTGAAAATAGCAATAAAAAAGAAGATGCTTTTTTTTCTTTCTCCCAAATACATAGGGGCTTTTCCCCTGGGCAGTTTGCATTCCACAATTACTTGTTTAGTGTTTTCCAAGCTCCCAGTAATGGGCTGTGTCTCCATGCCTGCCCCAGGGGCTTTCATGGTAAAGAGAGAAGAGAACAAGAGCCATAAAGCCATAAACTTGAGTTGTGAGCGAAGCTTCTCAGGCCATCCATCAGTCAAAGAGCTGGAAAAGATGTTGTCCCCCAGATCCTATCTAGTGGGGAAACCAAGCAGGAGGGCACTTTCAGAAAAGCCTGTGAAGGTGATTCCCCAGCCACCCAGATCCCCCCATTCATCCTGAAGAGACAGCGGGGAAGCATGAGGTTAAAAGCGAAAAAAAGAAACACAACTTCAGACTCTGTTATTTGTGATGATAACACTGTATTCTTTTCAGCATGGCTAAATTGTTTCTTTATAGAATAGTAGTTTTCAGATTAATTCACTTCAAAAGAAATCTTACTCAGAAGTGCACTGTATAAAAGCGTGCTCTCCACGCAGACACGCTCTGAGGGAGCAGGGGAGAGCCCGCTTCTGAGGGACCCTGGGGCTCCACACATCAGTGCGAAGGCCGCTGAGCCCTTGTGCTCAAAGGCCTCATTGAAGCCAGCTTCCAAAGGCTGTCCCCTAAAATGTACCCGGTGTCCTTTAAAAGCCAGTTGTAGGCCCATCACTGATACATGCCACTGAACATTCGTAGAAGTCATTTCAGTCACTTTTGGGGCAAACTAGGGGGTAAAGAACTGGCAGGATAAGGCATGGCCCAGGCTCTGCCGCACCTGTCTATGCATTTGGGGCGAGTCGCTTCATGCACCCTGCCCCCATTTCCCTATTTGTGAAGTGACGGGTTATAGAGGGCAATCCTAAGGTCGAATGCTGCTTTAGATGCCGTCGCTTTAGATTCCGTCGTGAGTCTACAAAATAAATATGCTCCCCAGTTTCGTCAAGTACAAAAACCCTTCTATTTGTTCTAGAGAACACAACGGAGAAACTTCTAAGTAGTTTTTGGGGTATGATTTAAGGCATTGCCATCAGGGCATCAAATCTGCTTCCTCACAGGCTCCTGCTCATCTCCCCGTGCTGAGAGGTGTCGTTCTTACAAATGAACACGTCAGCAGAGGCTGTAGAGCGGCACCCCCCAATTCCTCTGCACGTCTGGCATGCCATTCATTTCCTTCACCTCCCAGACACATAGGCTTGGCTTCAAAGAGAAGAGAACTCTTGGTGATTTATTAGAGCATTGTTTGGGAGCAGCCTGGGGAAGCCGGCCGTGTTTCCTTTGTCCTTGAGTCCCCAGTGACGAGCACAGGGCAGCACAGAGCACAATACCAGTTTGCTGGCTGGGCTGAGGCGCCATCCCAAGACCATTTTCCTACCCAAAGGCACAGATTTCTCCCTAATGAAAAAGACCAGAGAAGGGGACAGGTCCTTGCGTCCACTGCCATGCCCTCTTTTGGGTCAACCATCACTGCAGTGTGGTTTAATCTCTAGGACTGTCCAGCAAGCGCTGGGTCTTTTAAAGGAGGGTAGTCCACCTGGTGGGGGTGGAAAGAGTGGGGAGCACTCACATAATCATGGTTAATAACCCCCTTGCTGTCAGACGGAAGCTGTGTGGCTGGGAAATTTAATGTTTAAGTGCACAATAGTGTGCACGGATTGGAAGGCCATCATTCCCCCAAGCAGGAAGGCCCAACATGCCCCAAAGTGAGGGTGCTTAGGCTGGCTGCAAACTAGCCGTGCAACTCAGTCACCACATGAGGCTGGCATGGCTGAAAGTCACCACAACAGTCAAAAGGCTTTGGGAGGCTCTCTTTCAAGGTAGGGAATGCAGCTTACTTTTGTTTATTTCAAACATATGCTAAACGTATCCACACACAGACACGCGTCTGTGTGAATCTCAGAGTCCCCTGCGCCACGATCTCGTGTGAGGTGCGCCTCTGGGGCTAAGCATTTGTGCTTCTGTAAAGAGACTCATCTATCTCATCACCATTTCCAGAAGAAAAGCAGTCAGAGATCAACCTTGCTTTGTGGATCATCATCACTCTGTCGCTGACTTTACCTCTCTTATATTAAAAAAATGAATTGATTGTGTTTCTGGCTGGGTTCTGAAAACAACAAATCACAGGTAAAAATACTCTGCCTTCAAGAGAGACTTCAAATCTAATTAAACTTCAGAATACCTCGAAATATGAGAAACTGGCCGTGGAAACACAAAATCACACAGCTGATACAACATTCCCAGAGCAACCCTGGGTGGTGCTATTCTCAAAACACGAAATCACAGACCTGGGAAAGATGACCATGGCCCCGCCGCATCCCAGCCCCGATAGGCACAGAGGCACACCCCGAGGAGACCCGGGCTCCCCGCAGACTGAAAGCAGGAACGCTCTGCTTTATTCTTTTTTCTTTTTTCTTTTGAGATGGAGTCTTGCTCTGTCACCTAGGCTGGAGTGCAGTGGTGCCCCGATCTCAGCTCACTGCAAGCTCCGCCTCCCGGGTTCACGCCGTTCTCCCGCCTCAGCCTCCTTAGTAACTGGGACTACAGGCGTGGCCGCCACCACGCCCGGCTAATTTTTTTTTTTTTTTTTTTGTATTTTTAGTAGAGACGGGGTTTCACCACGTTAGCCAGGATGGTCTCGATCTCCTGACCTCGTGATCCGCCCGCCTTGGCCTCCCAAAGTGCTGGGATTACAGGCGTGAGCCACCATGCCCGGCCCCTCTGCTTTATTCTGATGGTCATGAGCAGGCCCTCGGCTCAACTCCTAGCAAACGGCGCTTGTTCCTGTCCATGACCACTGCATCTTCAAGTCCGGGTTAACATTCACAAACAACTCCATGTTTAATGCTGAACACATCCAAGTGGCCTCTCAGAGAGCCTACGGAGGGGCTGAAGTTCACAGCTGAACAATGAAACATGCTTAGGAGAAGAGAAAACCTGTGACACCCACAGGATCATAGGAACTGTCTGTACTTGGTGTTCGGCCAGCAGATAGCAGGCACGGCTGCCTTCACCAAACACACAGATGGCATTGTGGTGGTCATGGGCCTGGCCCACTCCCAAACCCTGGGGAACATTTTTTATCATTTGTGTTTCCAAAAGGAAACAGATAGGCATAGGTATACCAAACAATAAACAAACAGAAGTGTTCAACTAGGAGTAAAAGGAAGATGCAAATTAAGTACTGGTTAGGCTACTGGGCAGGGGTGGAGATCTCCCATTTTTTTTTTTTTTAAAGGGAAGGCAAAGACCCTGCTGCTCTAAGGGGCCCCTGAGGGCTAAGTCATCTGCATGGAAGGACTGGTCATCTGCATGGAAGCACAGGGCCTGTGGGTCCATCCACAGCACCCTGGCTGCGCCCCTACTCCTGGGTTCCTCCAGGCCCTACCCCAGGTGATGGGGCCCCCACCCAGGGCCACCCCTTTCACATTCTCTTAGCCCCTCCCCTTCATAGCCCTTCAGATCCCTCCCAGGGGATGGAGCCCTCGATTCACAGCAGCAGCTCTCATTGCTTAAGGGATGTCCCTCCATGCCAGACCAGCTAAGCGCTTTCTAGATGCTACTTTGTCAATCCCTACAGCAACTCCTCCAAGGTGGGAGGTGGGCGCTACAGGGAGCTGCGGACTGTGCTGGTCACAGCAGGGACTCCAGGGTCACACTGCCCAGGACGAATGCTAGCTCTGCCTTTCATCTAGCCCAGAGCCCTGGGACCTGCCTCAGAGGGCTTCCCGGAGAACTTACTCCACAATCCTTGGATAGTGCTAAGCGTGGGACCTTACACCAGGGAGCCTCCAATCAATGCTCGTTTCTACCAATATTCCCTTTTCCCTAGGAGGGAAGTGGGCCTCAGAGCGTTTAAGAAACGTATGTGGATAAACAAGTTGAGAGACTCTGAGATGTCTTTGTAATGATGCCTTAAAACAGAGCCATTGGCTCTACTTTCAGGCCGTTTTGAAAAGAAAGGGTGGAGAGATGGTGGAGGGAATATATTTTGGCCTGTAACTGCTGTCAGCTGGTCTGAGTGGCTTTATGTCGACACGACAGAAAGCATGCCCATCAGCCCCAGTGCCCGGGGAGGTCCGCTCTGGGAGCCAGCAGGTGGCCACGAGGCCAGGAGTTCCTCCACGAGGAGTCAAGAAGGCGTTGCCAGATGACAATGGGGAAGCTGAAATAAAATAGGTACTAAAATTGAACTTTTTGGCCGGGCGCAGTGGCTTGCTCCTGTAATCCCAGCATTTTGGGAGGCCGAGGCTGGTGGATCATGGAGCCCAAGAGTTCGAGACCAGCCTGGGGAATATGGCAAAATCCTGTCTCTATAAAAAAATATAAAAATTAGATAGGCACGGTCCTATGGACCTGTAAGTCCAGATACTAGGGAGGCTGAGGTAGGAGGATCACCTGCGTCTTGGAGGTTGAGGCTACAGTAAGCCGAGATTGTACCACTGCACTCCAGCCTGGGCATGAGACCCTGTCTCAAAAAAAAAAAAAAAAAAAAATTGAACTTTTTGAATTGAGAGCAGAGGTGCAGCCTGAGGTGTGGACAGACCTGAACTTCATGGCCTTAACGCTGAAGAGTTATCAAACTACTGTCAGGGACACTCCACGTTAGCACCTCATGGTGACTTTACAGTAGAGTCTGAACCAGGTATGTGAGAACTGTGACGCTTTAAGGACGCAAGCAAGATTTTTTTAATGTGCGATTAAGTGATTGAGAGTCCACCCATTTTCACTTGGGAACTTGTCCTTACAGTGATCGCTGGGCATGTCCTAACAGCCTCGCAGACAAGGAGTCGAAGGGTTCTGAGCCCCCAGCTACACCGGCTCACACTTTCATGCAGGGAGAGAGGGCCGTGCAGGAGCTCCGTAGAGGAAAGGATGCAACGGGACTTGCATTCAGAACTCTAAAGAGGGAGCCAAAGATAAACAGGTCCATTTGCAGTTTGCCAAGCACTACCCTGGAGGATCTTTTACTTTCTGAAAGGGAAAGATGAATGGAAATATGCCTCATCACCACCAGTGGAACCAGCATCCAAACTCCCAGTTGTTGTTTTGCTTTGCTTCAGAGACAGGGTCTTGCTCTGTCATCTAGGCTGGAGTGCAGTGGCGCAATCATAGCTCACTGCAGCCTCAAACTCGTAGGCTCAGCAATCCTCCCACCTCAGCCTCCCGCGTATCTGGGACTACAGACACTGGCAACCATGCCTGGCCAAATCTCCAACTGTTGATTCTTTCAATTAGTTCTGTGTCCACTGTGTGGCAGGCACCTATCTACAGAAGGTGTACGTACCATCTCCCAGAGGTGGTTCCCCTCACACATGACATTCAAATCAGCATGTCATTTTATCTATTTTTTAAATGCCTTCAAACTGTGAAGCTCTGGCATATACAACTTTTGCAGAACCCAACTGTGTCATTTGAAGGTAAACTCAGTACTTTTCAGAAAAGGGAGTAATTCAATACCACCTTTGCAATGTTAACATTTGATTACCATAACTTCCCTGTGTGTATTATTTTCTTAATTGAGCAAGTGATACACTTATGTTGTAGCTGGCGCCTGCATTTTTGAGGCCTAAAATTTCTTGGGAAGCAGAAATAGCAGCCTACACTTAACAGATGGCCAACGGCTGCCAAAGCTCATCTGTATCTTCCACAGGTATTGCAAACGGGCACATTAACTACCTGCAAGTGTAATGGCAGCCATTTCACAGAGCAGTGGTTTCTAATTAATAGGATTTTCCCTGAATTAGTTGTCATTTGGGGCCCTTAACAGATCGGAATCCTTTAGTCCTTTAAAGTTCATTTCATTTTGCTTTGTTTTAATGGTTTTTAAAAAAATCTGAGTTTTAATTGGGCTGTTTGATTTTCAGATTTGTTTCTATAGCTGGTGCTGCTACTATCTCCACCCACGTGAGATTTAAAGCCAAAGACAAATGTTTATGAATCTCCATTAAACATATTCATATATGCAAATATCTAACAATTAGCATTGCCCAACAGCCTATTCATTATGCAAGTGCACCTCTCTGCAGGTATTCCCCAAGCCATCATCTCCACTGCCTGGAACACGGGAGGGAAAGTTATACAACTCATTGCATTCTTTCTGAAGTCTACTGCTTTGTGAGGGTCAGTGCTACCATCTGCCTGTGGTGATTTTCATTAACAAGTAACCACCTTCTTCTCGGCATTTGTTGGTAAGAACCTAGCTCATGCCATCCCAGCTAACTGGGAACAGGCAAGGCTAGCGTGGGCCCACTCTAGGCCTTGGCAATTTCGTGCATCCAAGGCATAGATGAAGTCCCTTAGTCAGGAGGCAAATGGAGAAATCAGGAACAAGATGAAGGGCTGCTCTACTTGACCTAAGTGTTTCCAACTCTGATGTTTTAAAACCCAGGGATCTCTACATCTTTTGAAGCAATTTTGGTCCATAGCAAGGTGGTATTTGCTCATGCATATCTCCTTCCTGGACTGCCTCCCTCCCAGGACCTGTTCTGATTGCCAGTGAAATCATCCATGATCCTGTAACTCTGCCACGTTGAACCTGGGGTGAAGGTGCACTGTCTCGCTTATGTTTAGGACCTTATTTTTAGTTAGCGACAGCAACTTCTGATGGTCTCCACTGATGTGCTGAATCCACTTGCCACCTTCTCTGCAGGCCCATCTTCCCTGGTGGATGGCATCTCATCTCCTACCCTAGAAGACCCTCTCAAAAGCCAATCTCATTTGGGAAACCTGCCAAATCCTGCTGAGATGCTGGATGATGTGTGTCTTCAAAATCTCAATCAGTCAACTGTCTTTCCCAACAGTACGCATATCTATATTAATAGAAAATAAACAGAAATAAAAGGAAAATGGAAATCAACAGTCATAAGAAGAAACAGTCAGTGGTACAGAGTCTGGGGTGGTGAAATAAGTTTTGAAATGGCAGCTTGGAGGCTAGCCAGTATTATAGTCTAATTCTGTCCTTAACTAGCTCCGTGAACTTAGGCAAATCATTCACTTCCCCCAGACATTGTTTCCACATCTCTAAAGTGAGAGTTGGATAAAACAACCGCTATATCCTCTTACTGGTCTGAATTCCTTGGTTCTGTGCCTTTACCAATGGGTAGAAGGTCCAGGAAGACTGCTGGAGAATGAGATGATCTGATACTACTCAGTTGAAAGTGAAACAAATAGGTTGGTATTTGAGTAAATGGCACCAAGATCCAACAGGATTGAGGAGTCCTAGGTGAAGTTCTCCGTTTCCTTATAGTTCAAGTTAAATGTGCCAAAGTTAAATGTTCTAAAATTCAACAGAAAATGGATGTGGGATGTGGCAGTGCTTCCAGACAGTGGAGTGCTGTGTAAACAGAATGTCTGAACCCTTTATGAAGATATTCCCCACGTAATATAGTATGTGGCATAAAACCTCCCTCTCAGGCTCTAGTCCTATAAACATGTAATACTGAAGAGGCATCCCATCCCTGAAACAAGAACAAAGGCAACAGCCAGACTGTGCCCAGGTTCTCCTGCACAGGGAATGCCGACTACTGAACCGGGGGATGGTGCCAGCTCCCTACCTGGGCTTGAGACACGGGAAGTGTCTGTACTAACCAGTCAGCTCTAGTATTCTTTAGACTCTTCCCTATTATAGTGAAATGTGACCCCCACACTCTCTTTTGGTAGTTAAAAAGAGAACTGAATGATAGAATAAGGTTCTGGTGATCTGTCACACAGTATAGTGACTATAGTTAATAGTAACATATTATGTATTTCTAAATGGCTAAAATAATGGATTTTAAATGTTCTTAATACAAAGAAACAATAAATATTTGAAGTGATGAATATGTTAATTATCCTGATTTGATGGTTCTACAATGTATATATGTATCTAAACATCACACTTACTCCACAAATATCTACAGTTACTATCTGTCAATTAAAAATGAAACTTTTTAAAAAGAAAAAAAAAAAACAACCTAAGAGGATCTTTATGTTAATAAAATCAGATGACACATAAGTTGATCATTTCCATAGATGCAGAAAACGCATTTGACAAAATTCAACATTTTTTAAAATTAAAACACTTAACAAAGTAGGTATGGATGGAATACACCTTAACACAGTGAGGCCATATCATATTTGACAAGCCCACAGTTAACATCAGACTCAATGGTCAAAGATGGAAAACTTTTCCTCTAAGATCAGGAACAAGAAAAGGACACCCACTCTTATCATTTGTATTCAACATAGGACTGGATGTCCTAGCCAGAGCAATTAGGCAAGAGAAAAAAATAAAAGGCATCCAAATTGAAGAGGAGGTAGAACTGTCTCTGCAGATGACATGATCCTGTATATAGAAAATTGTAAGGATGCCACCAAATAAAATCCTGTTAGAACGAATAAATAAATTCAGATGACGTATAAGAAGATGGCGAACAGAACAATAAAGTAACCTGCGGTGTCTCAGAAGAGCTTTCACCACGTTCTCTAGACTCTGTTCCACACATCACCAGAAGTCTGTGTCCTCTCAAAAATCCTACATAATCCTTCAGTTCTTTCAAGGAACAGCTTGTTCCCAAACCCCACTATGAAGACACATGTAGAAAAGCATGAAATCACAAAATACTCTTCAAGGTAACTGAAATAATAAGTGGTATAGCTTGGGAAAAAAATAAAGTCACCTGCTATCAAGGTAGAGAAAGCATTGCTGGGGAGTACACAGCCTTCACCAGTCAGACACAGAAAATACCAAAATACTGCTCTCCACATTTTAACAAGAGGTAATCTATAAATGAGGACTTCCCAATGAAAGCTCTGAAAATAGTCCGCATTTTTCTTTTCAAATCATTTCATAGGCGGAGTGTACTAAGTTCCTCATCTGATCAGTCCTCGGGGAAGTAAAGGCTTTGAGAGTGCTGTGGGAAAATGTTTACAAAGGAATGTGTTCTTAGAGCATGAATTGCTCTTACTTAGCTGTGGGGAAGTAGAAAGCTCCTTAGGAGCTTTAGGCATGAAAGTTAGGCCAGTGATTCTCAAGCTTGAGCTTGCGTTAGAACACTAGTTAAAAGCTCCATTGTGGTCCCATCCCCAAGGGTTTCTGATTTAGCAGGTGTAAATTAGTCCGTTTTCACGCTGCTGATAAAGATGGACCCTAGACTAGGTAATTTATAAAGAAAAAGAAGTTTAATGGACTTACAGTTCCATGTGGCTGGGGAGGCCTCACAATCATGGCAGTAGATAAAATCGTGTCTTACATGGCAGCAGGCAAAGAGAGAATGAGAACCAAGCCAAAACGGAAACCCCTTATAAAACCATCAGCTTGTGAGACGTATTCACCGCCATGAGAACAGCATGGGGGAAAACCGCCCCGTGATTCAGTTATCTCCCCCCCGGGTCCCTCCCACAACGCGTGGAATTATGGGAGCTACAATTGAAGATGAGATTTGGGTGGGGACACAGCCAAACCATATCAGCAGGTCTGGAGCGGACCCCGCCCCAAGTTTGTGTTTCTCTTAAGTCCCCAGGTGATGCTAAGGCTGCTGGCCCAGGAGCCACACTTTGGGAATCAGTGAGCTGGGCCACACCTCCTTCCCACAATGCTGTATATATCTGGAGCTAGCAGCTGAAAGCAGAGTCTGTGAGGCTCCCTAGAGGGGCCTCTGAGGACAGGCCGAATGGTGGGGACCTGAGGCCCCGACACCCAGACACTTCCCTGGTATGTATTCCTAATCAGATCTCACCCACAGTGACTGCCTGTTCACAGTGGGGATCCCAAAGAGAATCAGGGGCCCCTTTCCCCCTCTATCGCTGCTAGGAACTGCTGCTTTTTCACTCAATCAGCAGAGCCCATCACTGGAATAAAAACTCCACAAAGGCTTTGGAGTTGCTCTCAAAGGGCTCCTGGTTAGTAGGGGACAGAGACAGGTAATCCCATGATTTTAACACGGTGGGATGAGCTCTAGAGCAGACATGTGCTCTTACAGACCAGGGGCTCAGGAAACACTAGCTGGAGGACGGCATACCTGTGCTGTCCTGGGAGAGCCGGCGAGGCCAGGGAAGGCCAGCCACCCTCCACAGGGTGACAGTCCTGCAAAGGAAGGACAGCCTAGCACCGAGTGTGTGGGGGAACGGAGGCGGTTTCTTCCCCTCAGTTTTATAG
>NW_012109807.1:6388582-6389832 GCF_000951045.1 Mandrillus leucophaeus | reverse complement strand
CCCCCCGGGTCCCTCCCACAACGCGTGGAATTATGGGAGCTACAATTGAAGATGAGATTTGGGTGGGGACACAGCCAAACCATATCAGCAGGTCTGGAGCGGACCCCACCCCAAGTTTGTGTTTCTCTTAAGTCCCCAGGTGATGCTAAGGCTGCTGGCCCAGGAGCCACACTTTGGGAACCAGTGAGCTGGGCCACACCTCCTTCCCACAATGCTGTATATATCTGGAGCTAGCAGCTGAAAGCAGAGTCTGTGAGGCTCCCTAGAGGGGCCTCTGAGGACAGGCCGAATGGTGGGGACCTGAGGCCCCGACACCCAGACACTTCCCTGGTATGTATTCCTAATCAGATCTCACCCACAGTGACTGCCTGTTCACAGTGGGGATCCCAAAGAGAATCAGGGGCCCCTTTCCCCCTCTATCGCTGCTAGGAACTGCTGCTTTTTCACTCAATCAGCAGAGCCCATCACTGGAATAAAAACTCCACAAAGGCTTTGGAGTTGCTCTCAAAGGGCTCCTGGTTAGTAGGGGACAGAGATGGGTAACCCCATGATTTTAACAAGGTGGAATGAGCTCTAGAGCAGACATGTGCTCTTACAGACCAGGGGCTCAGGAAACACTAGCTGGAGGAGGGCATACCTGTGCTGTCCTGGGAGAGCCGGCGAGGCCAGGGAAGGCCAGCCACCCTCCACAGGGTGACAGTCCTGCAAAGGAAGGACAGCCTAGCACCGAGTGTGTGGGGGAACGGAGGCGGTTTCCTCCCCTCAGTTTTATAGACCTCTTTTTAAAAAAAGACAATACATAAACATGGCTAAAATATCCCCAAGTAGAAAAAGGTATCCAGTGAAATGTCCCCCTTCCAGCCTTGTCTCTACTTGCCCACTTCCTACTTTCATCCTCCACCATCACAATTGCTTAGAGTTTCTATTATTTCAGAGTGTATGTATTAGCATGTAAATGAATGGAGACCCATTAGAGTCAGTACAGGACATTAAAGAGCAGCCGTGTGGTGGACGAATAGAAGGCTAACTGGAATCTTTTGTTTTTGAGGCAGGGTCTCACTCTGTTGCCCAGGCTGGAGTGTGGCGGTGTGATCGTGGCTCAAGCGATCCTCCTACTACCTCAGCCTCCCAAGTAGCTAATTCAGGAGACCTCCCAATTCGTGAATGCCTAGCTAATTTTTAAAAATATTTTTGTAGAGATGGGGATCTCACGATGTTGCCCAGACTGGCCTTGAACTCCTGGGCTCAAG
>NW_012109807.1:6371037-6387242 GCF_000951045.1 Mandrillus leucophaeus | reverse complement strand
CATTTAAGACAACATGTCATTTCAATAGGATAAGATACACATCTCAAGTGCTCAATAGACACATGTGGCTGGCGGTTCCCATATCGGACAACAAAGGCTCAAACCTCTGGTCTGAAGGTGAGGGTGTTCACATTTCCAGGAGTTTTTGTTTTTCCCACTCACACTAAGCCCTCAGCCCCTCTCTGTCTCTTTTAGGATGGCAATAGTTTCCATATTTGCTGCCTAATAGGGTATACCAGCAAGCCTGTGAAAACAAAGATCCTGAAACATTTTTTTTTTTTTTTTTTGAGACAGCGTCTCACTCTGTTGCCCAGGCTGGAGTGCAGTGGCACGCGGCACAATCACAGCTCGCTGCAGCCTTGACCTCCCCTGACTCAGGTGATCTTCCCACCTCAGCCTCCCAAGTAGCTGGGACTACAGGCATGTGCCACCATGCCCAGCTCATTTTTGCATTTTTTGTAGAGACAGGTTCTGCTATGTTGCCCAGGCTGGTCTCAAACTCCTAGACTCAAGTGATCCTCCCACCTCGACATCCCAAAGTGTTGGGATGAAAGGCATGAGCCACTGCAGCCAGCCAATCCTGAAAACTTAAGCAGGTAGAATTGCTGAGGGAGGAGAAATGGGAGGCTTTGGTCAGGATCAGTACAAATACACACCACCACTGACTCTTCCTGGTGGGTAGTGGGATCCTAAAGGCCCATTTTGTCCCAGTTAAACCGGTCAACGACAAATCTTGCTACTAATTCTGATGCTACTGTTTACTTAGGATCTGGCACGCCACAACGTTCCAGTATGCACCGGCTTCACGAAAGAGCTGGGAAGCAGAAACTAACATGTAGCTGCAGGTGGCCCACAAGAGGAATAAGCTCAGCTCAGGGCAACCGGTTTAGGAGCCACGTCCTAGGAAAACAGCACAGCAGGCAGGCTCGCAAACACATCCTGTAAAACTGACCATTTGGCAAGGTAAGTCTGTACCCTTGTTGCTCTGATTTCTCTCTTCCCCATTTCTCTTGGATGCAGTAAAGACATACAGTAAATCACTAAAGTTACCTGAAACTTCCCAGCTTAAAAAAAAACAAAACAAAAAACTGTATTTCAAAGAACGGAGTAACAGATACTGGGGTCTGTTTGAGGGTAGACTTTGGGAGGTGGAAGAGGAGCAGGAAAGGTAACTGTTGGGTACTGAGCTTAATCCCTGGGTGATGAAAAAATCTGTACAACTAACCCCCCATGACACGAGTCTACCTGTGTAACCTATGTAGTCTACCTTCACATGCACCCCTGAACCTAAAATAAAGAGTTAAAAAAAGAATAAGATAGGAAAACAAAACCCCAAAAAACAGTGTATTCACAAAGTGTGCTGATTGTCCTTTTCACTTGGAATTGCAACGCTAGCTAGGGGAGCAGCCCAGAGCGACCCCTTTGTCTTAGAGAACTGGGAGGCTGGGCCCCCTTTCCTTGAACATCCCATGATGCTTTCCACCCAGAAATATGTACGTGCCACACACGGTTCATGTGTGATTGTGAAAATATAAAAATGCTCCATCTTTTCCACTTAGGGCAATGTAGGCCACAGTTATGAAGCAGCATTCTCCAAATATATTAGACTTTAAAATTGCTTCCTGCTAAAAGAATTACAGGGAAAGAGGGCTGGATGTACTCTATCATTTCTATCAGAAAACTGGGGCTTTAGAAAGAGCACTTCAGCCCGGAGTGCTTTCTCCCTGAAGATGGGTTTAAATCCTGTCTTTGTCTGTTATAAGGACTTCCAGAAAATTAGTTTCTGAGCTCGATGTTCTCAGTATTAAAGAATTGACTTTCTAAGGCTAAATGAATGCAGGTACAGTTTGTGAAAGAACACAACCCTTTCCCGGGCAGACAGCAGAGGACAGGTCAGAGGATCCCGACTGGGAACATACAGTTTCTGTGGCTGTACAGATTCGATGGTGAACATTACTTAAACCTCTTCAAAGGGGGATTTGCACCTAACCAGAGGGGAAACGAGATATGTATGTATTTATTTGGCTCAAATCTGATGTTGAATATTAATAATCAGTAAATAAGTTAGCTGCCTATTCTGTTTGCTCACTAGTGGTTTGCTTATTTAATAACTTTTGACAATAAGAATGCATTGAATCTATAAGGGTCATAACATAAATCAGGTTAAGATTTGTTCTTTGGTTGGAAACGTAAGTTTTTGCATTTTTATGGCTGCTGTTATTGACAAGTTAATTGCTAAAAGAGTCCCTAATTAAGAGATTTGTTTGAACAGATAAACGGTCAGCATTAGAAAAGAGAACCAAGCATCATCTCCTAATGAGCAAATTCATGCACTTTAAGCTATACCAATGTTCACACATTACCTAAGGATGGCATCACACAGGGGTTTCTAACCTTTATTGCACATTGGAGTCACCTGGGGATCTTTAAAAAATATTGATGCCTGGCTCCACTCCAACTCCATATTCTGATGGGATAAGTTTGGGGTGCAATCTGGGCATCTATTTTTTTTTTAAGCTCCCTAGGGAGCTGATTCATGGGCCTCATCTCCAGATATTCTGATTCGCAGCAAAGTTTGGGATGCACTCTATAACATAGAGCTGGACTGAGTCATAAGAGCTGAAGGTCATGAAGAGCCCTGCACCTTGGATAAAGTCCCACACTCTAAGTTTTAGTCTGTTCATTAATATAAGGGGATGGTAGTTGAGATTCAAATAAGACGATAAAGGTGAAAGCCCACTGTTAACTGTAAAGCTTCACAGGAGTTTTCAGTAATGGGTTTAGCATTACCTGGGATGTTCTGAAAGATACTGGTCTGTGGGCCTTACCCCCAGGGATCTGATTTAATTGTCTTGGATTGGCCACAGGCATGAGTACTTCTGACAAGCTGCTACGGTCTGAATGTTTCATGTTCCCTCAAAATTCACATATTGAAACCTAACCTTAAATATGATAGTATTCAGAGATGGGTCTTTTGGGAGGTGATTATCTCATGAGGGCAGAGCTTTCATGAATGGGATTAGTGCCCCCGTAAGAGACCTCAAAGAGCTCTTTCCACTTGGTGTCCTTTCCAACATACGAGGACCCAGCTCGTAGGTGCTGTTGATGAACCAAAAAGCAGTTTCTCAACAGACATCAAATCTGGTTTCCTGATCTTGGACTTCCCGGCCCCCAGAACCGTGAAGAATAAATTTCTGTCAGTCAGATGCTTCCTAGTTTATTTTGTTACTTTAGCCTGAGGTATTTTGTTACAGCAGCCTGAATAAACTGACATGAACATCCTAAGTGAATCTTCTATTCAGCCAGGGTTGAGAACCACTGCCTTAATTATTATTATTATTTTTTTTAAAAAGAGTCTTGTTCTGTCGTCCAGGCTGGAGTGCAACGGTGCATCTTGGCTCACTGCAACCTCTGCCTCCCGGGTTCAAGTAATGCTCCCTACCTCTGCCTCCCAAGTAGCTGGGACTACAGGTGCCTGCTACCATGCCTGGCTGATTTTTGTATTTTTAGTAGAGACAGGGTTTGGCCATGTTGGTCAGGCTGGTTTTGAACTCCTGATCTCAGGTGATCCGCCTGCCTTGGCCTCCCAAAGTGCTGGGATTACAGGTGTGAGCCACCACGCCTGGCCACTGCCTTAATTCTAACTCAACTATCACCTTCCTATTAAAGTCATCTCCAATCCACAGGACAGAATTAGTCACTTCTTATCTAACTGACTAATTTGTACATAGCTAATGCATTACGTTGGAATTTTCTAACTGATCTGGCTTCACTCTCCCTGCCATCTTCCACTAGAATAAGAATGCTTGAAGGGAAGGGGTGTGTTTCCTCAACGCCTAGGATAACGCATAAGCCCATCATTACTAAGAAGTTAAGGAATTACCATGAGGCATTTTAGAATTCTTCAGTGGTTGTTTTCAGAAACCACAAGGCAGGGCTGGGGAATCCGAGATCCCCAGCTTGTTCTTCAGCCTCTGGGAGGAAACAGAAAATTATACGAATGCCACGCCTTCAAGCTCCCTGGAGAAGACCCCACACTTTCGTCAAGACTGCATAGGATAGTATGCTGGGTTTTCTGTCTAGTGGCAACTTGGCATCATCTCCCCTTTGAAGCACTCCTTTCTATCACAGGGGCTGGAGGCCTAGGAACTACATTTCCCAGAATCCCCGCCGATAAGGTTTTTGGTTAAATGTTGCCAGTGGAGGCACCTGAATGGGGCTTGGAAAATCAAAGATTAACAGAAGCCTTTACTGCTCCCAGGACAGTGAAGCAGGTGCAGAAACTTCAGCAGATGGCAGATACGAGGTTCTGTGAGTGGCTTCCAGGCACCCTTCAGTGAATAATGCCTGCAGGTGCTGCAGACATCTGAGATTATTGTTAGCAGTTTTCTGTTATTCTTGCATTTATTGATTTCTTGAAATGACTTTCTGAATTGATGACTGATTTCCTGTTAGTCCCCCTTCCCTGGCCCTCCTGATGGGTTTGCAAGGCACTAATTCCCTATGTTACGTGTCTTTCTACTTGAAATACCTAGAGTGGTTCTTCTTCTCCAGATCAAACTGACTGATGTGTATAGTAATTAAGAGCATGAGCTCTGCAGTCAGAAAGCCTGGTTTATTGATTTCTATCCAGATGCTGTACCTCTGGCTAGTTGTGTCCTTATGCAAAGAACTTAAGTTGCTCTGCCTTCCATTTCCTCATCTGTAAAATGGAAAAACGAAGTGTTTACCTCCTAGGAATGTTGTAGAAATTACATGGGGAAAATGTATAAAACATTCTATACAGTGTCTGCTATGTAGTAATTAATAAGTATTCAGTATTCTAACTGATATTTTATTACCCATTCCATCTTGTGGCAGTAACTATGCTATAATTTAAGACAATTTTTCCTTTTTTCTTTCTTTTTTTGAGATAGAGTCTCACTCTGTTGCCCAGGCTGGAGTGCAGCTGTGTGATATCACGGCTCACTGCAGCCTTGACCTCCCAGGCTCAAGTGATCCTCCCGCCTCAGTCCCCCAAGTAGCTGGAACTGTAGGTGGCCCACCATGCCTGGCTAATTTTTGTAGAGATGAGAGGTTTTGTTATGTTGCCCAGGCTGGTCTCAAACTCCTGGGCTCAAGTGATCCACCTGCCTCAGCCTCCCAAAGTGCTGGGATTATAGTCATTTACTTTCTGTAACAGAGAAGATAAACTTCTTAATTTCTCGACCACCTCCAACGAGCACAGTCTAGGTGTTAGAGATATAAAACTGGAGAAGCCTTTCTTTTCAAGTTGCTCACTGTTTACTGGGAACAGAAGCAGAAAAGAAAGCCAGTGAGGTGATAAATACTATGGGAGCACAGACGACCATCTTCTTTCCTTGTCAGACAATCTCAGCCCTTTTATTTTTCCTTGTAGGTTTATTCTTCAGTCTGTAGTTCTCTTCTGTATCTCCTACAAGTTCCCCAGTGTCCTTCCCAATTTATAGTCATGTGTGGGACACAGTCCACTCTACAGGCTCTATCGGCATGGACTGTAGGGGAGAATGACCTGTTTTATGTTATGAGAATTAAGGCCTAAGACCCACAACTTAAAGCTTTCTCCACCTAAGCTCATTGAGTCTCACCTTCCCCAAATGTCTTGAGGAAAAAAGCCATCTGTCCTCTTGTTCAGGACAGCCATGGGGTCACTTAAGACTCATCAAGGAATTTTAACAATCTTATCCTACGCTGTGTGGACCAAGACGACCATCTGGCTCCTGTGATTGCAGTGGGGACCACATTGTACCTGGGTACTACAGGGGTGCAGCCACCCCACCTCTCCTGCAGCCATCCAGTCCCTGGAACACGTGCTCCCAGGACCTGCAGCTGCTCCTGACTGGATGGAGGCTTTCACACTAATCCACAAATCCTCTCTGCCACAAACATCATAAGCAGATCGTATGAACATGAAGAGGAGAAAAATACTTCAATGTTCCATATTAAAGAAAAAGCATCCTATGAGCTATTTATTGGCTGGAGATTAGTAGATGATCCTCACACTAAGGCATTTCCATGAATTCATTTTTTTTTTTTTTTTTTTGAGACAGGATCTCACTCTGTCACCCAGGCTGGAGTGCAGTGGTGTGATTACAGCTCACTGTAGCCTCAACCTCCTGGCTTCTAGTGATCCTCCCACCTCGGCCTCCCAAAGTGCTGGGATTACAAGCCTGAGACACAGTGTCCAGCCCATGAATTCAGCTTTAATACTACCACTTTTGTAGCACTTTGCATGTTATCTCTGATACTTCCAGAATTTTTCATTACAAAACGAATCCAGGTGGTTTGAATATAGAAATCAAATAACTCAAATCTCAAAAAATCTCACTATATACCAGGACTTTTTCTTCCTTTTTTTTTTTTTTTTTGGAGACTGAGTCTCACTTTATCGCCTAGGCTGGGGTGCAGTGGCACTATCTCAGCTCACCACAACCTCCACCTCCCAGGTTCACGTGATTCTCATGCTTCAGCCTGCCAAGTAGCTGGGATTACAGGTGCCCGCCACCACGCCTGGCTAATTTTTGTATTTTTAGTAGAGACAGGTTTTCGCCATGTTGGCCAGGCTGGTCTCAAACTCCTGACCTCAAGTGATCTGCCCGCCTCAGCCTCCCAAAGTGCTGGGATTACAGGCCTCAGCACCGCCTCTGGCCTTCTCTCTTTCTTTTTTAAAAATAGAGTTGAAAATTAGGCCAAGTATATTAAGTATTCTAAATCCATTTTCAGGTACATATAATTGGCTTTTGCAATGAGAAACCTGATTACGCAGCCAACATGCATCTCTCTTCACCAATTACATTCTCCTGGGAGTTGTTCAACTCAAGGTGACACAGAATGTATCGAATAATCCATGTAAATTAAGCCTCGCCATAACCATTGCAGAGGAGTGGTGCATTTACTGGGCTGGAACTGGGGTCACCAGGACTAGTCAAGGCCACTCCTTAAGAAAGGTTCAGCATTTCGTCATGGTTTTATATACTAGGTATATTTCGAGTTTACGTAAAAAAGAGTAAAACTGCAGAATCAAGTCCTTTGTTGCCTACCTAACTTTTTAAACATATTCATCTATTTCTCTTTCAGGCGGAAGAAAGGAATCTTAAGTACAAGAAAAAAATTCATGTGAAAAACTCTAAGTGGGAATGTTCACTTTTGAAATAGGATCAGACTACAGAATAGTGTTGCTTCTGTTTAGTGCTTAAGAAAATAACCAGGAAAATAACGATCTATTTAGTTACTATCCTGGAAGTCATGGTGTCCATACTGCTAAAGTGGGTCTATTCACTGATAGAGGACAGGAGAGTAGGGATAAAAACAGACAGGATCCAGGCCAGGCGCGGTGGCTCACGTCTGTAATCCCAGCACTTTGGGAGGCCGAGGTGGGCAGATCACAAGGTCAGGAGATCGAGACCATCCTGCCTTACACGGTGAAACACCGTCTCTGCTAAAAATACAAAAAAAATTAGCCGGGCGTGGCGGTGGGTGCCTGTAGTCCCAGCCACTTGGGAGGCTGAGGCAAGAGAATGGCGTGAACCCGGGAGGTGGCTGTTGCAGTGAGCTAAGATCGTGCCACTGCACTCCAGCCTGGGTGACAAGAGCGAGACTCTGTCTCCAAAAAAAACAAAAACAAAAATAAAAAACCAGACAGGATCCCAGTCCAATGCAGACTTTCTGACTTTCCTATTTCAGATGAGTCAAGAGTCCTGATCCACAGTTACAATTAAAATGACAGAAAGTCAACTGATATCAGGGCCAACACCAAATAACACTGTGAAGGCAGTTGAGTTTACCTTTGAGAAATCCCCACCACTTTAGGTGCACCCTCCCTCTCCAGGGCTCATAACCCCATGCAGACTATTCCTTTCTGACCGAGGAACTGGAGCCATTCCCACGGTCTGGAATGCGTCTCCTTTCCTGCCTACTTGCTAAAATGTTTCTCTTCTCAGTCCCATACCGTTGGGACTCGTTGTGAGCCAGTCACACTGTATGTTGAAGAGTTGGTAAGATTTGACTTCTAACAGGTTCCCAAGCACTACCGACCTATAATTGCAAAAAACACAAATAAACAAAACCCCAAGAGCAACAAAGATCCTGAAGGAGTGACATTAATGGTAGAATTTTTAAGGTACAGTGGTAGCCCCCAAATGGGCCATTGTCCCTTCATTTAATCTTATTGCATGGCAAATATAGACAGCAGCAGGACCGAGAGCCCTGGTGATGGCCTGATGGAATCAGAGATGAGACTGTAGGGCCCCTAAAGGGTCCTCTACAGCTGGGAGCTTCCCCTGTTCTGTAATAACTGCACATCAGCAACCTCTATCATTGTGGCAATGGTAATCAATTATTTAAGTCATATTTCATTGATTGCCTTTATGTGCCAGGCATGTTGCCAGCCAACAGCAAACCAATGATGAACAAGAAATGGTTCCTCCCTTAGGGAATTCCAGTCTGGGAGGGAACTCGGGGTCACTGAATTTTCTTATCCAGGCACCAAACCATCCCAGGATCTTTTAAATAGTTCCCTGAGTGCAATGAGTATATAACATTAAACTCAGAACAGAGAGAAGGATCTAGGAATGCAATTTCCTATGTGGCCAAGAGATGTGTAGCTACCACAAATGTATCCCCGGCTTCTGAGGCACTGTAATCATCGTCACCTACACAGCCATTTTTAATAGTAAAGAGCTGAACACACAGAAATAGGCACTTGGCAATTATTTATTTGATTTGGGTAGTGTCAGGCTAGGGAAACACTACCAGGACACCAAGACAAGAAGAGAAATGTCCCAGTATGGCAGGGGCCAGATGCGGGAGGAGAATCAGTTTCATCATACGAGCCAGGTGGGTGATGGGAGTGAGTGGGAGCTTCGAGTCAGGAAGAACAGAGGGAGTGTTCTAAGAACTCAGCGAGGACACTCTTCAAGCCACGAGGCTGAGCTCTCGGAACTCTAGGAGAGGGGAGCTAGAGGAGAGGCGGGCTCTCACTGGCCTGCAGAATAAAGAGGCTGACGAACATTCCGGAGCGAGGGTTCCACAAGCAGGGAGGAAAGCACGGGGCTTAGAGGGAGAATCAGGCAGGTGGCCAGTCAGCTGTTGTTATTTCTAAATACGCTTTTATAGTAGTTTTAGATTTACAGAAAAGTTACCAAGAGAACACAGAGGGTTCTCAAATACTCAGTGTCCAGTTTTCCTTGTCCTTAGGATCTTACAGCAGAATGATACATCTGTCACAACGAATACACCTGCACTGATATGATAACGTAAGTCCATTTGAAATGGAGTCTTGCTGTCACCCAGGTTGGAGTGCAGTGGCGTGATCGTGATCTCAGCTTACTGTGACCTCCGCCTCCCAGGTTCAAGCTATTCTCCTGCCTCAGCTTCCTGAGTAGCTGGGACTACAGGCGCATGCCACCACATGCAGCTATGTTTTGTGATTTTAGTAGAGATGGGGTTTCACCATGTTGGCCAGGCTGGTCTTGAACTCCAGGGCTGAAGCCATCCACCCGCCTCGGCCTCCCAAAGTGCTGGGATTACGGACATGGCCACCATGCCCAGCCCCATCCTTTATTTCGATTAGCTACTATTCCCTCCCTGTCCCAGGATGATGCCATCTAGGACAGAATGTTACATTTAGTCATCATGTCGCCTTAGGGTTCTCTTTGCTGGGACAGTTTCTCAGACTTGCTTTGTTTTCGATAACCTTGACTGTTTTGATGCGATTGGCCATGATTTTGTAGAATGTCCCACAATTTGGGTTGTCTGATGTTTTTCTCACGATTAGATGGAGGTGATAGGTTTTTAGGAGGAAGACCCCAAAAGTAAAGGACCACTTTCATCACATCCCATCAACATGACCCATCACTGTGGACGCGGCTGAGGCTGCGTTTGTTGGGTTTCTCTGCTGTAAAGTTACTCTCTGTACTCCCTTTCTAGACAGGACACGGAGGCCACCAAGCACAATTCACACTTCAGAAGTGGGCAGTGATATTCCCCCTCCTTGAGAGGCATTATCTAAAATGCTTAGGTTATTTGGAGTTCTGTTGTATGGGAGATTTATTTGCCCTATTATTTATTCCAATCATTTATTTCCATCAGTATGGACTCTTGAATGCTTTCTTGCTTTGGATTATAATCCAATACTAGTCAACTGTTCCTGAATCACATAAAAGGTACGACACTGCAGTGGCGCAGACACTCTGTACATACAGCAAAGGGGCAGAATTACCATGTGCTGCCCATGGTAGTGACGGACACACATCCAAGGCTTATCATTACCTGGGCAAAGTGGTTAAAATTCTGGCCAAAAGGACATTTTCAGTCCCAACGAGGCAATCAGATGCTTGACCAGCAAAAGCAGTATTCTTTCCAAATTATAGTTATCTGCATATCCACACATATACCTTAGAACTAGTGGGGACATTTAACTGCCAAATCAAATGGCCACCTTGGTCTCCTTGTCTTCCTTGGTCACTCTGATTTATGTGACATTTCGTATATTCCTTCCTTGAGCTGCTCTTGAGCAACTTCTCTGATTCTCAAGGTGCTCTTTCTTTTCCTTTGATGATTCTAGATTCTACCCCTTTCTGGCCACTCTTCAGAGCTGCTGTCACCCTAGGATCCGGCCTCAGTTCTCTTCTGCGCTCTCTCATGTCCTCATCCACTCCCAAGCATGACATCCATGACTGCCTCTTCCAAGTGCCAGCCCCCTCGGGCCACTGCGTCTGGGTATCTCTGCACTGTGGCTTCCTGGAGGCTCGAGCTCATATTTGATCTCACTGGGCATCTTCAGTAGCTAGGAAAATGCCCAGCATGCAATCACCACACAATAAATGTTTGTTGAGCCAATAAATTAATCCCTACTTGGATATGCCTCCACCTTGACTGGCCTCAAACCAGAACCTGTTTTCTCCCCACCTGGAATCCGGCGTGCACCCACCTGGTCCTCTACACATGGGTTTTGACTTCCTCTCTCTCCTCCCTATAGACGACAAAACTCCTAGCAGTGTCCATCCTATTTCTCAAGCTTTTCTTGTAATCCCTCCCTTTCTCCATCCCGTGTGATGCTGCTTCTGTTCACATTTCATTTCTCACTGGCATAACTAACTCTTCTCTTCAGTCCCTTTTCCAGGCTCTATTTCCCACCTTGCTGCAGTCCCCCTATGATTTAAACTCCTAACACCGGCTGCTTCTCAAGGTATACAAGGCTCTTCATGGTTGGCCTCAGCCCAGGGCAGCTGCTGCCTGGTCGCAGTCCTGTAACTCAATAGTGGAATGATGCGAAGACCTTATAGTTCCGCTTCTCTGAGTCTTGGCCTGGGCTGCCCTTCCTGCCTGATGTCCTTCTCCCTGTTCTCATTTATTACTCACTCCTCAAAGGCCACCCCAAAGGGCACAGCTTTTTGGTGCTCAGTGACCTTATTGAATTACCTTCTGCTGTACACATGTCTATTAGTGCACTTGCCACTCCACGTTGGAATTACTAGTCATCATGTCTGTCTCATCTGCCTAACTCATGTGCTCCTTGAGAGTACTGTCTGAGCCTTACTCCCTTCTGTACCTCCAGTGCCTTGGAGACACAGGTATTTATTTAATTGCAAAAAACATGAGCATTCACCCCTTCAAAATAGGAGACAAGACCTGCAAAAGAGCACAGAAACACCCGATCGATCCACAACTCCAAATGGAATGGAATACATTTAAAATACATCTGGAGTGAGCAGAAGAAGAAAAATGAGCTCAAAATACGTTACAAAAGCTTACTTTAAAAAAACAACACTTAGAGGCTGAGGCAGGCGGATCACCTGAGGTCAGAAGTTCGAGACCAGCATGACCAATATGATGAAACCCCACCTCTACCCAAAATACAAAAATTAGCCGGGTGTGATGGTGTGTGCCTGTAATGCCAGCTACTTGGGAGGCTGGGACAGGAGAACTACTTGAACCTGGGAGGTGGAGGTTGCAGTGAGCCGAGATCACATCACTGCACTCCAGCCTGGGTGACACAGCGAGACTCCATCTCAGAAAACAAACAAAAAAAACCCAAAGCCCCCACAACACCTAAATGTATAATAACCACAATCTTTAAAGTTCATTGTCTTTTAGCTTTAAAAGCAAAGGAGTAGTTGGGCAGATTTGTCTATTATATCATCAGACCAGCAGTGGGAAGGGCTCAACTGGAAAGTGCCGAGAATCCCAGGGCTTCGACTAGTTGTGAGGCTGCTTATGAAATAAAAGTTGGAGAATGAGTGAACATGCGCTGCTGTTAGAAGCCATGTACGACATTTTAGCCAAAGCTTTTCCCAGAAAAAATTAGACTTTTCACAAATATATTTTGGTTAAAAGTATACTAACCCAATGTAAGGGGTATTTTGAAGAGTTTATACTCAGGCCTAGTGGAGATCCCTTCTTTCTGTTTTCTTGGTGGGAAAGGCCAGGAGGAGGGAGATGGGGGTGGACAAAGGCACGGTGGGCAGTGCCAGGCACTCTGGGTGCGTTTCTGTTTGAATGTCCAGGCTGTGACAAAGGGAAGTAAGGAATGCATGTTGGAGGGATCCATCTCTCATTTGCCCTCGTGTCTAGGGCCCAGAGGATCAGGCACTAAGGCAGCTGACGCCAAGCAACTGTTGGACATTTCTGGCCTTGTCTCCTCTTCTCCCTCACCAAAATGGTATTAGCCAGGACTTCCTCCCCTCCTATCCAGAATGCATTCCCTGTTCCAGAAAAATCTCAGGCTGCCAGATTACCAAGACTGGACCCAAACCAGGCCGTGCTCAGTCCTTGCTCATTCCGCCCATGTGGAGGAAAAGGTTCAAGGGGATACTTAGCGTCTCATTTGTTCACAGAGGGCTCCAGAATACACTTCTGCTAAAAATGCATGTTTCTCCTGAGCTTCCGCAGCCTGCTGTTTGGGACAGAGTGTTATTCTGGAGCATTCAGTGTTGCTGAGGCTCTTCTGCCCTTGTCCCTGCTTGGTGTCCAAACTTGGAGCATTTCCTTGCTTTCTTAGAGCTGCCTTGACTCGAGGCCACAAAAGACTCACACTATTAATGAGCTTGTGCACCAGACCAACTGCCGCCTGGTCATCCTCAAAACAACCTAGAGAAGTTTTTAGAGGTGAAGAGGCTTTAGTGATTATCAAGACCAACAGTTTATCAACTTTTGCTCTTGTTTTTGGCACCCCAACCTTTTCTTCAAAAGAGTCTTAAGGAAAGTGGTATCGCTTCTCCTTCCTGTGGAGACAGAGTTGCAAAAATGCAAGTGGTCACTCTGCTGTCTCTGGAGTCAGTCACTCACCTGCTGTCAGTGACAGGGTGTGGGGTAATGGGATGAGCCCTGCAGAGTCCATGATCACAGGATTAGGTCAGGAAGAAGATTAACTCCAGGGAAAAGCTCCCACAATCGTCGGGCTCTTAGCGAGAGAGTAGACATTCATTCTAACAGAGGTCTTGTTCAGAGGTTTCTACAAGCATATTTAATTAGCAGCAAGAGGCCAGAAAAGGACGACATTCGTGTAATTTAGGATGGTCTAAAGTATGGAAGGCTTTATGTACATTTCTGAACAGCCTTCTCCCGCTTCTTCGAGGCAGCTGTTTCAAGTAGCGACTCATGCTCAGCCTCTGGAGCTGGCAGCAGAGCCCGTGGGTGTGGCGGGGTCAGAAGAGCTTTGCTCAAAGCCAGGGTGTGGCTGCCTCTGCAGCCCTGGTCCACACCCTGACTCTGTGGACTGAGGCCTCCTCCTGCCCAAATCCAGAGAGGACTCTTAACTCTTCCTCCTGCAGAACTCAGTCCTAAGGCCCAGGAAAGCCCCAGTTGCTAACTCTGATTTGGCCCTTGGTGAGCTCTCCGTGGACATGGTGGCCCCTGTGGCCAGGGAGACAGGAGAGTAGATTCTGCTCTCCCCCTTCTTCAGCAGCACGTTCCTCATTCTCACTCTCTCATTCACGGCGGCAACAGTTGGGAAGATGTCACAGCATATGGGGGCAGGAGGCAGGGGTTATGCTTCAGACAGGCGAGTGACTGCAAAGGACAGGCTGATGAAGGGCCTGGAAGAAGGTTAGGAGGGGAGTGGGGAGGGGGCAGTGAGCCTCATCCCATGGTGCTGTATGCTGGGCTCCCACCTGCAATGCCTGGCCGCCTTCCTCTGCCAATTCAAATCCTACACACCTTTGAGAGTCCATCCCAAGCATCACTCCTCTAGAAGCCCATCAGACATTCCTGCCTTCCCCGACCTTCCCTCTTCTCTGAGCCCTATGGAGGACATGTTGTCTTCAACTGAGCCCTGGCAGATCTTCCTTCACCAGACTTCTGGACTGAGATGACGCATTAAACTCCTCTGTGTCCTCCAGAGAGCCAGGTGATCAGGCACTAGCCTAATGCAGAAGGAGGTGACTTAGTCTCAAGCTGTATCAGCTTCCTGAAGGCCCAAGTGCCTTCCTGGGACAGGTGGTTCTGTAGAGCTCTGAGCCTCTGTGAACGGGTCCCTCTATCATAGCTCCTGTCACCTTCTACTGAAGTGACCATTCTCACTCCAGCCTCACCCTCTCAGGGCAAACTGCTGCAGTCCCCAATCCATACTCCCATATTCATTTTGTTATTTCCAGGGCATTGCATAGAATTAACAGGGCAGGAACTGAACAAATGGACAGATTCCTAACAAACCAAATGGAAATTAAGACACTACTGTGAAGATACAGAAAAAAGAACTGGGTGATGAATAAGGAGAAGTGGGATTTAAAAAAGTCGTGATGCAAATTCCATTATAAACTGGAATCAAAGTCAGCATCAACTAATAGTAACATGAAAATTATTGCCCAAAACGGGTAATTGTCAATGCGACTGTGCAAGAAAACTCTTTATTTTTTCTTGTGTATGTTTAATCAGATTCTTGGAAATAAACTTTCTTTCTACTCCTGGATACTGCAAAAACTGGATATGCCCAAATCTAATTTTCATATGGAAATAGTTTATATACTATTAGGATTTTTAATCTGTGGGATTTTGATTTTTTCTATTAAAGAAAAATGCATAATTTTTTGAGAAGTCAGGATGATTTCAGTCAAAGAAAAATGAAAGAGTTGATGAGTATTAATAGAGAAATGGCCTCCTGGATACTGCAATTTGTAAGTCTTAGATTTATGGCCGGTTCCTTAAGAGCAGGGAAATGGCTATTGTATGTTCCCAAGCATGATTCTTTTTATCCAATTATTCTAACATTTCTTTCTATCTTTGCCTTATTACCAAAAAATAATGTCATTAAAATCTTTTTTAAGGAATAAAAGTGAAAGTCAGTAAGTTTTGGTTCCTTATTCATACTCTTAGTTTTGTAAATAAGAAAAACACCCCAAACACTTCTTTTATTTCCCACTGCATCATTATTTCCAATGTCAAGGTATCCTATCTAAAATCTAGCCTTTTCCCTGTAGAAATCTACAGTTCTCATTCCTTAATACTTTTTCTTTCTTCGAGACAGAGTCTCACTCTGTCACCCAGGATGCAGTGCAGCGACACCATCTCGGCTCACCACAACCTCCACCTCCTGGGTTCAAGTGATCCTCCTGCCTCAGCCTCCTGAGTGGCTGGGATTACAGGCGTGCACCACCACACTCGGCTAATTTTTGTATTTTTAGTAGAGACGGGGTTTCACCGTGGTGGCCAAGTTGGTCTCGAACTCTTGATCTCAGCTGATCCGCCTGTCTCAGCCTCCCAAAGCGCTGGAATTACAAGTGCAAGCCACCGTGTCTGGCTTCATTCCTTAATCCTTTGTTAGAACTTTCTAGTCAATACATTAGAGATAGGTGTTTTAGATGTTCAAAGGATTTTATGCACATTAAGGTCAAATTCTGACTGAAGGGAAGATCCACTGGGCACTCTCCGCCCACTAGCCAGACAGCAGGTGTAAAGACAGGGGCACATTTGGTGTGAGCCATGAGCAGTAGACCACAGTGGCAGGCAGAGGAAGCTGGGTGCCCTGGACATGAGTGAGGGTGCTGGGTGTGTGCTGAGGCCACCGAGGAGCCAAGGAGAAGCCAGGGTGGCTGAGGGCTTTTAAGAACACAGATGCCTACTAATCAGTGTGACATTTTTTGCATTGCTCTCTGAAAGTCCCTTCCCCGTCCACCCCACATGCTGAATGTTTCTCTAGAACGATGTTCTCTAACAGAAATACGTGAGTTGCCTATGTAGTTTTAAATTTT